>NC_143575.1:155533305-155865824 GCF_048544385.1 Mastigoproctus giganteus
TTATGTGCAGAATTATGTCCATATGACCGTATTTATACATTTAAATGTTGTAACTACCGTATTTGTACTCATATTGCACAACAAACTGCCTGACTGCACTTCCTTGATGAGTTGTTTCAGCTGAAATCATATTGTCCGTATTTATAAAATGTAATTAAACAGTCTAATGGTTTTTATAGCACACGATTTTACATATGTATATACTCAGTGATCACTGAATTGTGACCACCCCATCCGTAAAGGACTGCTGCAGTATGTATAAAAAGACGAACAACTTCGTACGCTAGAATAGTGGTAATTTTCATCTGGTCGTGCAAGTCGAAGTGATAAAGTAGCAGTTATAAGGCGTAATAAAGATATCAAGGAATTTCAAGAGGGTATGATTGTGGGAGCTCGTGCTTCAAGTACTTTCATATCAAAAACGGCACCTCTTATTGGTTTCTCACGGTCCACTGTGGCTAAGGTGTACAAAGAATGGTATCGAACGAGTCACACCACCTCCTGCCTACACAGCTATAAAAAATTACGCATGGTGGATGTTCGTGGTGAGAGGGTGCAGCGCGTTGTACGGGCTTCACGTCAGATCACTCTGAGACGGATGACTTCGCAATACAACATAGGGAATGCAAGAACAATATTCCAAATGATGATGCGCCACACTCTCAGACGTATCGAGTCGTCTGCTGTGGAATTCCACAGCAAACGACTCAAGAGACGCCCTATCTTCATCGCTGATCATCGTGTCGTCTACGGCGAATGTTGTGATGTAAACAACACGCTAGTTAGACACTGGAGGACTGGAAACGAGTGTGCTGGTCGGATGATTCCAAATACCTGGTGCAACGCGCCGATGGACGTCTTCGTGTGTGACGCAACCCAGGCGGTATTGCTTAATATGGGGCATGTTTTGCTCACAAGAACTAGAAACCCTGATGAGTATGGCCCAACGTTTCGCTAGTGATGTCTACCGGCATTTCTTAGGAGATGCATTTTGATTGGCTTCCAAGTTGGCCTGACCTTAATATCCCATTGAACACCTATAGGATGTTTCGTAACAAGAAATGAGGCGTACGGACATGCAAGCATCTATTCCGATACTGTGGAAAGTCTTGTATCATGGCTGCAGATCCCTACGGACCTCTTCAGACATCTAGTGGAGTTGATGCTTAGGCAAATAGCGGCTGTTATCTCTGCGAAAGGTGGCGCAACACGGTATTTGGTAGGCGATCATAATTTAATGATCAGCGAGCGTATAAGCTTGAAAATTTTCATTCGCAAGCTTATACATATGAACAAGCCGAATTTAATATTATTCTTCTTTCCTTTTGGAACGTCTAATACATCAGTGTATTGTTTTATAACTTACAATGCGTTATCTTAAATACATGAGTTTTCTTCTGTGTTTGCTAAATAAGCAAGTTACCATTTAAGCCGTATTTACCTTTAATGATGGCGTATATTCATCTCTTGAATTTTAATGCCGAATTTATTTGAACAACTATGCCCACTTTCCCCTTTAAAATTTCACATTAAAAAGAAAAATCAATGTGCGCGTCTCGTACGAGAATTTATATTTTGGAATTCCAAAAGCTGCTTACGAATCCATTTAAAGTTGCGCTGAAGGGGCGATGTGCCTAGTGGATCTTACCTACCAACCAAACTGATTTCAACAAGCGTGAAGTTAAGGCAGCTGTCACTGCGTCAAATACGCAAGAGATAGTAACCAAAGGTTTTAATTTTTGTGGAATTTCACAGTTTAAATAGCGCATAAAATTATCAATATGTAACAGCAATGTTGAGAAGAACGTCAGGGCAAACAAGAATAATCGCGAACGATATGAGTACTCATATTATTATTACTCAGCTGTCGGATGCCACTAATTAGCCAATATTCGGCCTTTTTCATTTGAAACCAGTAAGAGAATTTTCAAACTGGTAACTCCAATGGCTCTGCATCCCGCTTGTTTTCACGTCCAACTTACAGCCTGCTTGATCATTTGCTACAGCGAGACAAAAAATAAATCACGGTGCTGCTGCAACTGAAGTATCGTCAGTATAACTCAGTTCCAAAAATATTTGCCTATCCTGAAAAGAAATGAACATTAATTATCTGAATTTTGGTGTACAAATCGATAATGATGAAAACAAGAAATGATCAACACGTCAGGACAAAATATCTTTATTTAAATGCAAAACCAGTATACGTCTGTACTCAAGTATCGCAGCTCTATGGTGCATGGAGTTAGAACGTGCTTGATATCCTCTTGAGGAATATCCCATCCCCCCCTTGATACAGGAGTGAATTGTTCCCTTGAACCGCTGTTGTCTGAGCTAGTTGGTGCTTGGCTCTTAAGTTGCCGTCCCATCAAGTTCCAGCCCTTACTAAGAAACAAATCGTGGACCCTGCAGGCCAGGAGAGCATGCCGACATTGCAGAAAAGCGGACAACCATTGTTCTTTTGGAATAAAGGATCACGTAGCAGTTCGAAAAATTGGCAAAAGAGCAAGTTAAAAAAAAAGTTTAAACCTACCGTTGGCGTGGGAGATTACTTTTGAACAAAAAAAAAAAAAAATCAGTGATATTCACCCAGGGCTTTTTTTATTCATTGCCAGCATTAGAGATGGCACCCCCGTGTCATCATTTCTGATGTTCGATCTGTATACCATTGTTGAATACACACTGAATGCAAATTGCTGAATTCTGTTTATGTATTTATATTCCAGATTATGAGTAAATCTAAAGCGTACTCAACACGTATTTAGTGCTCTAAGTTTTGACAAATAACTGAAAATACGTGTTGAATGAAGAACGTGCTGGTATCTTTTTCTTCTTGTCTCCATTGCAGGTTTCTATGGCTACACATTTTTCTTAAATTCCCACTTTTGAAAATTTCCCTAACCTAACGAATTAATCTCATATATGCGGTTCGGTTGGGGGAACTGACTAAAATATTAGATGCAAGTAATAATATTAAGAATGCACAAAGAATTGCCTACGCTTCCAGCTACTTGGCAGGGTAAACTCCTGACGCGTTCTAAGTATACCTCTGCTCGAATTTTACTGTGTTTTAATTGCCGAGTATGAAATATGACTTTTCTTAGAAACATTTGCAACTAAGTATTACATTATTAGAACGATACATTAAAAAGGAAGTGGCATATGTCACTGGCAACAGTTCTCCAATGATACCATTAGGTAGATACACGGGGGAGAAGATTTATCTGCTTAATGATGAAGAAGAGTGAATGCAGATTTAATGGCTGCCCATTTATTACAAAAATTAAAGTATCACAAATTCCTCTGTTCCGGATTATGTTACGCACAGAACAGTTTCCAAACAATGTTCTGCATTTTCTGAAAAAGCAGAAACCAAAAATTGGGATTAAACAGTATGTTTACTAGTGGTTTAAGAATAAAAGGAAAACGCAGGAAGACGGCTGCTAAGATCGTTGACGAAAAATATATTTTAATGTGTAAATATGAACTATAACCGATCCATAAATTGCTATTTAGGTTATTGCATATTTCTTTTTTAAAAAAAATGCAGATGCGCGTGGAATTGATATACCGGGCAGGGTATTCGGAATGTCCTGTTGTTTCCCCTTCCCCCACTGCCCTCTTCTCCCAGAAATTTTGATAAACGTAAATATTCGTATCTAAATATATTAGATCTGCATCCACCAACAGAATTTGTTCGTTCCATGAGTTAGTCGTGTGAGCAATGACTGAGCAGCTCATTTTTACCCTGTAGGAAGAACAGTGGTGAACATAGGAACCCACAAAAGGCTGCGTACCGACAACCACGAAAGATGTCCTTATTGATTTCAGCACGAGATTCAATAAAGCACCACGACCACTACCAAAGAATGTGGTTTTACGGGCTGCGATGACTTTCACGCGCTTGTTGTTCATCAACCAAACAACTTACCTCAATGTGTTTTACTGGAATGATTTCCGGCTCACGGGGAACATGTAGGGATACTTGGTCAGGGATGGTTTCAAAGAGATGGGGCCTCGGTTCATTTTTTGCCATCGGATAGCGGGAATTCCTCAATGACGACAACGGGATTGGCCGCGACTCGCAAATTTTATCTGCCTGCGTGACACTTTGAAAGATCTGAATCCCAGATATGTCATAACGTGACAATGCGTTTTATGGAGAGTTCAAAAGAGTGCTGAAGAGACGTTACCACTTTTTGGAGATTAAATAAGCCAGGTAAGGTGCATTTGATTGCGGTTAAGAAGTTAGTCATTCATCGATTCTCGCCCTGCACATGGGTGTGCATAATCTTGCATTGCGAAACCTGGATGAGAAACTTTCCTGTAGCTTGCTTTCATTTATTTCATTTGCTGGATGGCAATTACCAGTAACGTTCTTCATTTATTACATTTTATATTTATGGGGATACCGAGAGAGTTAATACTTCCGAACGTATCACATTGGTTTTGGTTGAAACTGTATTTATTGCAAAATATCTCAATTGGAATGTAAGATACAAGAGAGCTTTGCATTCTTAATAATGAGAGAAGATTAAGTTAACCGAGAATGCGAAAAGGTGCGCCACAACTGCGAACTACCTGCCCGTGTACTTTAAAAGTCTGTCAAATGTCCTAAGAATTGTAACCATGTTCTTTACGTTATCGAAAGAGCAACTCAAGCCATGAAGCATCAGATTCGTGCATAAAATGCCCGAGTTCTAGCTGTCGGCGACAAATTCTACCTTTTCAACATGGAATTTGCCACAGGAAAATACCAGGACCTTCGCCTTAAACGAGTTACTCTACGATAAGGTCAAAAATTTCAACTTTAGATCTCCAACTTAGCTGGCGAAAGAGTTACTCCCTACCCAAATTGAAGACCTAACCGTGGTACACGTAATTCGTGTACCTCTCACAGGTACACGAATCACGGGCGAATGAAAAGCAGTTTTTTCACCCGTGATTCTTATACCATCTCGAGCGAAAGATTTGAATCTTCATATGATATTGTCTGACCATCAGATGCATCTTCTTTAGTTATATCAATTACTTATAAAAGTTCCATAAATCGCCTCCCTGTTTCCCAATTACTCAACCTTATAAACAGATCGTCTCCAAAACGTGGGGTACTAGTCCAGCTAAAACAAAGTCAGCAATTACATTCCGGGGGAGTTACGAAGGTATAGTGATTCAACACACTTACGGGATTCAGAAGCGCTGAAAGTTATTTCGATCCGGGTTATGTATGTCAAAAATGCCGCGTAACTCAAATAGATTCAATTGTCTTCGAACATACAGCGTGTTTCTAACTAGGACATCGTAATTATGAGTTTGTCATAACCCTTCGTGCGTAGAAAAGTATCTTCTAGGAAAAGAACCGTCATAACTCGTCAGCGGTACGATAGAAGAGTAGTTATTCCTTTTCTCCACAGAGCGAGTTTGTTCCTTGTTTTCTAAGCCCGTTTCTATGGATCTCACCCCCATTTGATATAACGGTTTCCGCTATCAAATGAAGGAATGAATTTCGGGAGAAATTCATTCCTTTATTTGTGGGGAACTCTCCCCACAATGAGGAGAGGACCCTTCCTGGAAGGATGCACGCGATCTGAATATGACCTTGGGTAGTTTAATGTTCATATGCTGGCCACGGTACGTGTTTGTGTTATTCCGAAAACGCGGCGCAAGGGTTTCGCTTGAAGAGCGCACCTGAAATGAAACTTTTGCAGACGTGTCGGTGAAAGTGACGTGTCGGTGCTCCACCGACACGTCACTTTCAATTTCGAGGAACTCCAGCAGATGGCGAGTCTTCGTTCTCCGTGCAGTCAGGTATTCGATAACGGACTACTAGTAAATTGTGCCTGTTGTCGTTTACCCCCCCCCCCGTCCTTATTCGTGCCTCATGCGCTGTTTACGCAGCACTTCGACCATTTCTGCCGCTGCACGGGTACCGTAAACAACTAACACGAGAAATCCGCACCGATTTCTCGTGTTAGTTGTTGTTCTGTAAATGCGCTACCAGCGTCATTCTCACCTGCTCTTACCTACAGACGTGTTCTTTACCCCGAAATATAACCCCTGGCCGGCACAATTACCGAATAGGGTATTGAGAGACGATTTGCAAAAGAAAACACGGAAACCGTAAACAACGCAGACGAAGAGGTCGCTAGTTGTACAGTAACCATCGCACCAACTCTGCCTTATTCTAAGCCTAATACGAGCTCTTAAAGCGCTCTCGCTAATGCTGCACGCAAGCTCGCTTCCTCCCTCCCTTAGACTCCTGTCGTCAGACCTCCCGTACGACCTCTCGGCTTCCCCCATCGCCAAACAGCCTCCTCTCACACGCACCGAATCTCTCGGAAGAATGAAAAAAGTTTACTTACTCGTCGGAGGCGATTTCCACACCGACGGTGGGGTTGGCAGGAGCCGCTGACATCAGAAGCACCACTACAACGAGCGCGAATGGAGCGGTGTGACATGCCTGCGATTGCCGACGTCTGCTGGGATCAGCGGAGGTTGAACAGGATCGCTGCCACTTCGGCACACTCGGGCGCCTCTTCGACTTCGCTAAAGGTCCCATTGTACACTGTCGTCAAGGAGCGGGGAGGAGGTCACATGGGCCTTGTAGGACAGATGCACCTCGGCAGGACGAGAAAGGTGCTCTGCCGTTTCCCCGGTGGAGACTGAAGAAAGCTGTCGGCACACCACTGCGGTTTCCACTGCCGCCTTGCCGACGATTTTCGAATGAGCGTTGCCAGTGGTCGACTTGCGGAGCACGTGACCCCTCGGTGGTTGCCGGTTTGTTACGCCACCAGCGATTGGCCGCGCTGCACGACGGCCGGCAGCGGGCCGCTGACGTCACCATCTGCGACAGTAGATCCAGGGAAACGCGGCATTTGCACGAGAGGAGGTTGGAGCGAATCAAGCTCGTGCATGGGGGGGTCGCTATTCTGTGGCGGGAGATACCGGCTATCCAAACATGCCTTATCTTGTAGTGGAAACAGCTGATGAGATAGATTTCTGGCGCGTGGCCTTCGGGGGGAGGGGGAAGGAGCGCCCGCTGCTATTGTGTTCTTGTCGGCGATGGTGTAATTTTTATGGTGACGTAACAAATTACTGCACCTAACCCGCTAATCTATCTGCGGAAAGAACGGAAAGGAACGCTTAAGTAACATTTCCGCTAATTCGCGATGTTTTTTTCCCGTTGTGTTCTTGTCTGCAATGAAAGGGAGCGAAGAAGGGAGGGAAAGAGAGAGAGAGAGAGGAGAATAAAAATTAAGAGGAAAAACAATATCTATCGATCTTGCTGTGGATGGGGGGAAGGAAGGTGGGCAACGTGTTTAACCTGAATGGTGACTGTGTACAAGGGCCCTCAGACACAGCCAATATTTGTTAGTCGCAGGAATTTGAATGCAGCGCAAGATGTATGCATTCAGTGAACCAAGACTTGGAGCACTTGCAGGCCCAGTAGGATGCAGGGAAAGCGACTTCACGTTAAAATCATAAAATCCCCCACCCCTTTTTATTTTCGTTATAAATCAACTTTAAAAAAACTGTCGAAAACAGTTCGTAATAATGCGATGCAAATGATTTATTAATCTATTTTATGAATATTTATAACCCACAATTTACTCGAGTACTTCTCAACTACACCCCTTAATGATTTCGTCCAGCAGCTGAAGCAAATAAAATGCAATCCGTGGAGTCCGATTAGCATAACGCATTTTGAACGTTTTATGAAGTCACACGTTGTAAATATCCGAGTATCGTTCGCTTCAATTATTGTTCTAATTTCGCAGAAAATATATACGAATGATGGCTGCATTATGAGAAAGACATATTTTGGAGTTTAGAGCCGAAAAATATGCCGAATTAAAGCAGCGCCAGAAGGGCTGATGCTCAAGATGCGTTCTTTAATGCTACAGCAATTGATGTGGCAGTGCTTTGCTGGATGAAAATGCAAATTGGGATTATTGAGATGTAAAACAGTATCAGACGTACTTACTCATAGTGTCATCGCTTGTAAAGTGACTGAGAAGAGAAGAAAGCTGTGTGTGTTTGTTGTTACTCGTTCTGTTCGATTGTGCACGCGAAAACTAAGATCGAATTAAGAGGAAACACCGCAAAGCCGCTGAGATAAATGAAATTTGAATACGAATCATAGTAAGAGAATTATGATTATGGATCGGGCGAAGTGGACTCGGGCAGTGTAGAATTACATAAAAATAATCACTGGTGAGAAGGAACGAGTCACAGAGGAATGAGCTGCAAAGATAAAAAATGGCAATGCGTGTTAAGAGCTGTGTTGGAGTCAGCGTGAAATGTTGGACTGGAGCCAGCCGGGAAAAATGCTCTGGATGACAGTGTTTCGCGAGAGATGGAGCATTCCAACGCCGTTTTGATTGTCAACGGGAATACGCGAAATTAGAAAGGATGTCTGACAACGACGATTATAGAAAATAAATTTACTCCGCTTTAAAAACAAAGTTTGTTTGAATATACATCGATCCCGGCAGATGGAGAAATGCTGTACGTCATCGCATTAGGGCTCTCTTGTCATCTCGCTGGCCACTGATAAGTCGTGACCTAATGTCACAGTCTCTACGCTCCTTCGCTGAATTCTGACATTGGCTCCGACACTGCTGGCAACTCAAAACTAAGTAGCAGCGATGCAGAGGATTATGGGAAGTAAAGTCCTCGAAAGGAATTAGTTGTGGATGAAATGAGATTTAGACGAGTCCGAGCTTGTCTCCTTCAAGAAAGATCACGTGTTAAAAAAGAAATCTGACAGATACTTCTGGTGCTAAACGCGTTAATAATAAATAAATCTGTTTATACGCCCGGGTGAGCTGTAGGGCACAGTGGGTGTTAGCAACTTGCTTGTTATGGCATCCACATACTGCCATCAGTTAGCGATGGACGGCGTGTTTTTCTTGGCATCGTTCGAACGCGCGACATACGTGCCCGAGAACGCGCACGGCGGCCATACAAAATGTGGTTCTTCGTTAACAGCAAGTTCACATTCATAAATGGAATGGCATAATTGTAGTATTGGGGACTATACATTCACTATAAAATAAACTTCTTAATATGAATAAAGAATCAACAGAGACTTTAATCGATTTGCACTTTTCATCTTTCTCTACAAAATTTATGTTGAACCAGTAGAATTGAACCCTAGAATTTGCCTCACAGGTCTGGTCCCCACATGCAGCTTACCAAAAATTAGAAATTGAAAATATTCCAAAAAGAGCAATCCAGTACGTTTGCTTTAAAAGTGGCCTTGAATACAATGAGAAATCCTACCAAGAGTGGTGTGTATTCTTTGGGCTTGAAACGCTGGAAGAAAGAAGAGATAAAGCCGACTTACTCCTTTTAACCAGCTGTTAAATGGTACCATGAATTACCCTCATCTCGTCTCACAAATAAACTTCAACGCACCGAAAAGAGCTTTAAGAAACCATCCTATGCAAGAACTAATTATGGATACTGCAAGGTCAATCAACAAATCAAATCTGGAGATATTCGATACCCCTGGACACTTCAACTAAAACTGCTAACCTCATCCGTAACCAATTCTAAAACTGTTTCTGTAATATGTGTGTGAAGAAATACCGGTGTTCAACCTTTCTCCTTCCTGTTCACTTCAGTCTGACTGATCCATCCTCTGTTATTTATTTAGTTTTACTTTTATCTGTAGATTTCAATTTACTATTCTTTTTATGTATATTTACTTTTCGCTTTACTTTGGAAATGCATACTCCAAGCTTCTGCTTTGGACCTGTGTTGTAATGATGCTTTGTAGCTGCACCCTCATATGAAATGAAGCAGAGCAGAAAGTATCGCAATATGGCCGCCTGAGTAGTCTTTTCGCTAAAAATTACCAAAAACAGCAACAATTATCCCTACACGTAAATGGAAATCATGGAGGGAGTGTGTGTTAATTCTCTAATTAGATGAGCCAAAAGGCAAACAGTATTAGAATTCCTCGCAAACGTATATTGGCTCTTTCTCTACTGAATGATAGCGTTTAATTCTACGATTAAATAGTCATCTTGGTCTCCCCCCTCCCACCTTTCCCTCTCTCTTGTAACTTCCTAAAAATTAGCGTGTGTGGAGAGTCAGCAGTTGCCTGTACAAACACAGAGGGCGGCTAGTGAGGAGAATGGGTGCTGTTTGATTAATACATGCGGAGTAATCGACTTTGCCATAATTTCTGTTAATGCACCCTGTTCGTGTATTTTATAAATAATTACTCGTTTGATTTCTGTCAACTGAATTTTAAGTTGCTGGCAGAATGATGACGCATGTACGGAATAACTAACTCAACTGACAGCTGGGATTTGCTCATTTTCACAGGTGGAAACTTAAACGTACGAGGTAGCGTTGCATTACTGTCTTATTTGCATCTCGAACGAGAGGAGTTCGTCGTCTTGCGTGCATTGTGCTGGAACGCTGTTTAGTGTATGTTTAAACCGGACGCACTTAGGTTGATTTGTTTTGCTTTTACTTCGGAAGAGGCGTCTTTTCTTAAGTCTTAATATGGATTATTGGTGGAAGAATGACATCTACAGTGTGGCTTAGCAAATCTTTCCTTTCGTCTTGGACAGCACTCCACCCCACGGCTGTGCGAGGTAAGATTATCTTTCGTGCTTCAGATATGCGTGCAGTTTTAATTTTTCTGTCTCGTATTGGTGTACGTGAAACGAAAATGGGGACAACTCTAATTACCATCCGCCCCAATTCTAGAATTCTGGCCGCATTTTTTTGGAACAGAATTTTATTCAAAATCAACCGAAAGAAAAAGTTAATGAACTTGAAGGTGAATTGTAAACTTTAACGAGACTATTAAAAGAGCAGTATTGCTCTTTTAATCTCTTTATTTTATTTATGATTTATTTATTTTGTTTTATCTTATTTTATGTTTGTGTCTTGCATTAGTAAGTCCGTCCTTCTCAGAATGCCCGTCTCTGTGGACTTAAAGAAATGGCTTAATAATTGTTCCCGCTCCACCCCCGTAAGAACCGCTGGCATTCTGTTGCGTCTTGAAACAAGAGACTGATGAGTCTTTTGCAATGGGTCAAACTATCTGAAATAGTGCATGTCGTTAAGCGCTGAAAATGTACCTGACAACTGGTTATTGTGGCAGTTTTAACTGGTTTTGTTCATTTTCCGAATTTTTCCTTCAAAAAGGTACAAAAGCAGCTATTTGTGATGGATTCGTGAATTCTGTACAATGCAATACTAAAGGATTCGTCTAATTTTCCCCTGGAGAAATCGAATTACACGATACCGCTGGGCGTATTGCACCTGTTTACTGGCAGAAATTCTTAGAATATCTAATTAGGGTGTACAGCAGTAACTGTTAGAAATGCCATGGAAACGAGTCTGAATTTCTGACCAACAAAATTGCATTTGTCATGAGAAAGGAATGTACGGTGGATGGAAACTTAGCAGTTAAGTGTATTTAGTGGAAACTGTCGGCGTGACGAGTTGCGAAGCTCGCGTGGGAGGTGATGATAAAAGCAAGATAATATAAGCAAGCACTTAATGTCGTAGCAGGAGGCTTTCCGAACAAAAGAGGATGTACCAGTTACTTTGGTAGGATTATGCAGGCCGTGTCGAAATTCTGGTGGGTGTTATGCCTGGTAAATGTCTCGGAAGATGTTGCTGCAGTCAGTTGAAACCCCGAACATCTTTGTATATTTAATGAAACTTTTATTAAATATCGGATTTGCGTATACTTTTTTAAAACTCTGGCAAAAGCTAACACATTGTGGTAATCCTTAAGCATTGGATGTCAGTTTTTAGCTGTTTACTCGTATATGTATTGTTTGTTTTTGGGTGGCTCCAAGACGTACGTCTAACTCTACCTATCGCTGTGTTGGGTAGAAACCTTTGTCAATGCAGAATCTTTGTAAATTAAGCCTCAATGTGTAGTGTACGTGGATTTGTGTTGTTTCAGGCCACATAGCTACCAGGGTACCCGCTGCCTGATACCCATCCCTAGTCAGCCAGAAGGCAGGGCCTGTTTCCTATCTATCTGTGCTTCATACACAAAATTCCGCATCCACTGGAGGTAGTTCAATAACAGTGGATGACTGTAAAATCCTATTCGAGCTGCCCAAACCTTGGGTAAGAAAGTGGTATTATCACTAAGTCAAAAACAACTGGACTGAACACTGACTAGAAAAATAGTCTAGAGCTACGACACTAAAATCACTGCAATGCTGAATGTAAAACTTTTAGGTGGAAATAGCAACAACTCTGGAGCGCCTGTTGCACACAAAAGTGCATGCGATTTGGCCGATTGGATTTTGATTAAGTTGGATATAGGGAGGCTTTAAAAATTCATCTTCAGAACTCAGTTTTTGTCCGCATTAAGAAGTGGACTTAATGCACTCGGTGAAGCCTTCTTTTTCGAGAAAATAATCAGTTGTCGTAGTTAATTCGCCGTGCAAATGTGCCCCTGCGCAATATCGACGTAATGCTTAAAGTGGCAATTTACCTGCTACAAGTAATCATTAAAAAAAATAACTGTTTTTACTAATGAACTCGTACTGAAGAAAGCTGTAAGAACATATTAAAGTAGATTACACCACATCAAATATGGGGTTTATACGCTGGTTTGCCCTTGTTATTATACTTAGCAATTTGAAGCACAATTGCAGCAAAAATGTCCCTCCATTTTTTGCTACAGTTCGTGCTTTTGATTCAACAGTTTGGGGGGAGATCGATGGGCACCTTACCTTCTCCCCCCCCCCCCAGAGTAGTATGGGTCTGTCTGAAAGTCAGTTCTGTTCATTCCCCCATCTCTTATTAAGCGTTAATTTATTACCTTAGTGCTAATAACACTCACTTCCAATTTAAATTTTCTGGAACTGTTGAATTTTGTATTTTTTTAATAATTAAAATACGTGTATTAAAAGACTAACGGTAGTTTAAGAGTGAACTTGTTGACATTGGCTTGCATGTTCGTATATTTTTGCAGAAGTGATAATTTTGAATAGCGGAAGTGTCTTGTGTGTAATGGATGCACGAAAGGTATTAGGATTAGCTACACATCCTTCTAGGATGTGTAGCTCCATCATGAATGGGTGAAGAACTAAAAATACGTTTTATTTTTCCTTTGTGAGGCTTTTGATGATTTGACCTTGTGTCCTGGCCGACCAGGTTACGATAGTGACTTTGACATTTTTTCCTCAAGTTCGTTGGACACAAATTTAAAAAAAAACGTTGCCTTAGTTTTGGGTGTACAATTTGACTGGAAAGGTTGTTACGCCCATGTAAATGTTACTCCACTGTCTGTTCAGCTATGGTAGTGAAAGTGTATAATAGAAAACACCGTAAAATATTTTATTATATACGTAATTGACAATATAATACTAGTTTCATAGATATTTATAAAGTTGTTTACCATGTATCCAATAGATCTGTATGCAGGAGAGGTCCAAGGTAAGGCTAAAGGGATCAGAGCTCCCCTTATGAGCAAAATAATTTGGACTTTTTTTTACCGCTATATGATGATTAAAGCTTAGTGTTTCTCCAAAGCGCTACTTTAGCCCCCTCCTTTAGAAAATCCTGGGCCGCCCTTGTCTGTATGCAAACCGTCGTTCTTACTGCACACGCCAGATTCGGTGTGATATTCTCCTCAACACCTTGGGTGTTACAAGTTTAAAAGATCCTTTATGGCTGCCTTTAGTTTGTCATCAGAATCGTAACGCTTTTTGAGAAGTCTTTCCTAATGAATCCTCATAATGCATTGTCACAGCTCGAAAGGTCTGGTCTCCTCGGCGGTCATTTTGCTGCAGTTGCAGTTCATAGATGAGGAACCCTTCATTTCAATACTCAAGAGTCACTCAAGGAATACTGGGAGGCGCTCCATACTGTTGGAACCAACTTCATTCAGTATCCTGAGATTCCGAAATTTAGGAATAATCCATTTTTATAATATTTGGAGATAATTATTTTGGTTCGCTTGTACCTTCAGCAAAATATGGTCCACTAATATGCTTGCTCCTAATGCCGGCCCATATCATGAGGTGTGGCGATTGTGTACCAATTTCTCCGGCGCCCCCGTAGCCAGGTGGGCAGGAGCAGCAGTGCGTAGCACACGCTTCTTGATTAGACCGGGGTTCGAGCCCGTGACCACCAAATACGGAGGATGCAGAAAGGTCAGGAGCAATATGGCCTTAGTTGCTAATGCTCCTAAAAACCAAACAACAACAACCAACTCCTCCACGAAATGAATATTATCCAACGACCAGAAAACGACGTTGCGTGAAAGAACTCCGCCGATGAATTGGCAATTGTTACCAATAGTTACTTCTTTACCCATGGTATGGTGTCAAACCGCTTAGCATTTCCTCATGTGGGATTCACTTTTGACCCGAATCTCCATCGGAAAGTTCGTGGACGCAATGAGATCGATAGCGATACATCTGAGAGTCGGTCTTCGAATAGGTGATCAACGTTGACTATAGTACACAAAATTCATCAGGTTTTTTGCAAATGGATTCGTAGGGAGACCATAAAAGACTCCTCAGAATGTCTGCACATCTTACCTCTTGTTGCAGATCTGCCGGTTCTTGGTTTGCCTTTTAACTGATCCCGTGACAAAGAATTTATATTCCCATCTGTGAAGAGTTATTCTGGGAGGAGGTTTACAACAAATCTTTCTGGAAATACTTCGCATATTGCTTCTATGGGCATGTCTATTGTCTCACGAATCCAAATATTGTGAAATAACCGCTTGTATCACACCTGAACTTTCTGAAATACATAAAACTAAAACGTCATAAATCAGCAAGAACAATAGCTCAGTTATTTATTAATGAACTATAACGTTATATCATGAATTGTGGCGGTTATAAATAAGGAGAAACCTCCTCATTATTAAATGTTTTCTTTTTCCATTTTACGATTTAATATTTTTAGTTGTTTTTTTGTCAATTAAATCAGCCAAAAAAAAATAATTTGCTGCTCTTCTTATCCTGCAAAAAGAGTGAAATTTGTGGTTTCTATTTCTGCGTTTGTTCAATAAAATAATTCTTATCAGGAAAGGGAGCAGCAAAAATTTAAGTTTTTCGTTTCCTAAGAAATTCTTAAAAATGGAACAGACGATTTTTGGAGTGGGACGCCGCATACGATCGTACATATTCTTTTTATGGTGTCTATACACTTGCCGATTTGCGTGTTTTTGCTGTCTGAAAAAGCAACCGGAACTATTTCCTCTGCCTGAAATCGGATAATTACAACCCCCGGTAGATGAAGCCTTAAAGAGGGGGGTCCTCCCCCATCAGTTTCCGGCGGATAAGAACGCAAACCCCTCCAACCAACTTGTGAACCTGCTGTAATGTCACGGAGGACAGCTAGAGTGAAAGTACGGCGATCGTAAGATATGAGAAATCCCCAGTAGCGGAGATTAATAATTTAATTCTAATTTAAATTAGCGCGTGATATGCTGATGTAATAACAACAAATATCACAAAGCGAAAACTTCTCTGCTGGTTGGAGCGTGATATTCTGTCTATTTTGGGTGGAGCTCTTTCTGTTATCCACTCAATGAAATCTAGTTATTTCTCTCGCCATTTCACAAAGGCAGCCTCTCCTTGCTCTGTTATGAACTGATCAACCATTTTTGTTTTTAAACTTTGTTTCCGCTGTATCTCGTTTTCGTTGGCATATTTGCACGTGCGAACTCCTTCCGGAGGTGAGGGTTGCGTTAATGCACCAGACCACTTTATTCTGATCCCTCGTATATTAATACTGGCTTACTGATCTGCGTTTGACGTCATCGCTTTAATCCGACAATCGAACGATGATTGAGTGAGCCACGCGTGAGGGGGGTCTTCGCGTGTTGGGAGAGGTTTGGCGCGCTGAGCATATTTTGAGGCAGTTTATCTTTAACTTTTGAAACAAAATTCCTTTTTAGTCGCATTCGCAAATGCATAGAGCGCCTCCTGTCTTCATATCCTTCCGTTTGCATGAAATGTAAACAACTTTACTCTCAGCGAATGATTTTCATGAAATTTTATATTTGGATCTTTTAGAAAGATTTACCGAGCCGATCCCAAATTCCATTGAAATTGGTAGTTTTATTTTTTTTAATACGTAAAAGGAGTTGTATATTTCGAGAAGGAAAAGTCGGATCGAAATCAAGTTTAAACGCTTATTTTACCCTTAAGGTTCCCTCCTACAGAAACGTGTATTTTTGTAGCAGCACTCTATTAATCCTGAATTTACAACCTGACGCGCAGATATTTACAATATCTGGTTGTATACATTGGCGCCTGCCACTCGTTTGGCGTCTGCGACTGGAGGAATTCTTTAGGTCTCTTCAATCGGGGCTGCAGTAGCCAATCTCAGGCGGAGGGAACAGTTTTTACTCACAGATAGCACTAAAATCGGCCTGTGAATGCACACGTTGTACAGGCATGTTACTCGTATTAGGATTAGTTATCGAAGATTAGATTAGATGTGAGGCACACTTGCCGACTATGTTCCGAGTACCAGTGTGCACTCCCACCTAAAAGTTTGGAATCACTTTTCATTTATCTTAATTTTCAAGGTCTTTATTGAATGATTTTCTGATACGTATGAAAATCAAACAATTTTAAGTAATATTGAAGAAGTATTTAATATTCCAGAAAAGTGTAAGAAGACTCCTGACTGTGGTAGAACGCTGTAGATGATTCCAGAAAGTTGAAGTATTGTTTCAAATATTATAGAAGATTGTGGATGATTCTAGTGTTCTGTAATAATATAAATTGAGGAGTAAAACTGTAACTTATAAAATCGAATATTGTCATTCAGAAAAAGTGTTTGCTGTAAGTTTTGTGTGTTTCGCGATAAACATGGAAAGAAAGAAGGAACTGAGTGTGTTGAAAACAAGAAGTGCTGTTATAAAGAAAGTTCTTCCATGAGAAGAATTGGCAAAAAAACGAGGTGCTTCATTTAAGAGCTACCATTCGATGATCAAGGAGACTGGCCGTTTAAAGGACAGACGACGATCAGGACGACCATAGCTATCAACGGAAGCACAAGATACGACCATAACATCGGTTTCTAAACGCAATCGCAGACTTCCTGCCCTTGAAATCCGAACTGAGTTCGATAGGAACAGAGAAACTCCCGCGTCTACAACTGTAAAACCGTCTTAAACAAGCAGTTCCTATTTTAATAAGGGTTTCCGAAAAACCTTTATTAAAATCGAAAGAAACAGTTGGCTTCGGCTAAAAGCCATAAACACTCACTTGACATAATCATGAAGAGTTGAAAAACGTACTGTGGACGGACGAATCCAAATTTTTGTTTTCAAGGATTCATTTAGAGTTTAGAACACGATCAACTGAAGAAAAAATCCTGCCATATTGTTTAGTGTGTACAGTCATGCAGTGTGATCATGATTGTTCCATCATTATCTGGGGTTGTTTCTGTTTTTTTTTTTTTTTTTTTCTGGCAGACATCATCAGAATTGAAAGAATCTTAAGAAAAGAAGGCTATAAAAACATTCTTGAACATACTGCACTATTCTGGACTTCAACTTTTATGAAAGAAATTTTATATTATAACAAAGCTGACTCGAAGCAGAACTTTAATCTGTGCAAGGACTTTCTAGCAACTAAACGGGAGGGGTATTGCAAATTATGATGGGGCCGCCCGAGTCGCCTGAATCAAACCCAATAGAGCTTTTATGGGATCATCTAGACTGTAAAGTCCGCGAAGTCTGCTTAGCTTCAAAAATTTGAGAAATCTTGCAGATCTTTTGAAGTAATGTTATTTATTTCTTTATTATTCAATTTATTACATATGCTTCACCCCTGAACAGCCTTCAGCTAGGAGGGTGCCTATATACATTTGTACATTATAATTTAGAGAGCAAACATAGAAATCGTACATAAATTACGCATATTATTATGATTTCTATTTTATAGAAATATTAGTTTCTATATTCAAACAAAATAACATCTAAAGTGAGCAAATGAAACACATATATATATATTTGTGACACAAGCAAAAGGTAGAGACATATAAACACATACGCGTCCTAATATATGCATATACAACTAATACATATACATACAAAACACATAATGATTTAAAACAAGTTAATTCTTCAGCAAAGTAGAGTTGATGGGAGATTCCATCCTGAAGGAGATAATCAGGAAACTTCTACAGTTGTATGTGGTGGTACATGTCCTGTATCTTCTCACATCTGTACGCTTTCTCATCACAGAACTTGTGGGGATCAATCTTCAGGGTGTACGTTTGGAGGATGTTAGACGGAAAACATCTTCTAAGCATAGTTAAATTCTGTAATAAGCTTCTTAGGGGAATCCATGCACTATTGCAAAGGGCGCGGGAAAGCCTAGAGCCTACAGCAAGATTACGGACATTTGGAGCGTCAAAGCGATCGGTGAGGAGTTGACAGAGATTACGCAGATTTCCTGTAATGAGCAACTGATTCCAAGAAGTGCAACCAAGGTTAGCATACATGATTGATCTCGAGATGGTGAAAGGGTAGCCATTAACACAGTTCAACCACCTTAAAATCCAGTACTCGATACTCATGAATTTTTCGATGTTAGTGAGGGAAGCAGAGGACCAGATCGTCGAGGCATACGTGGGAATCAAAACAAGATATGTTTGTATATAGTGAGTGGCAAGTTTTTGGTTGTTTACTTCAGTAAGTTCCTGTCTTATTGCATACATTGCTGACAGAGTTTTTGCTTTAGTGTTGGCAAAGTGCTGTTGGAAGGTCAGGCCTTCATCCCAGGTGAGCCCTAGATAAGTGTGATGAGAAACCTTTTGGACTCTAATACCATTGATGTAGATGTCTATGTTCATCTTCTTCAAGTTGGTGAAAGACATTTGTGCTGACTTGGTCGGATTTATGGATAGGCCAATATTCTCAAGATAATGGTCAAGTTCTTCTATTAGGGCAGTGGTATGGGCGTTGATTGCGTCAGATTTGTCACAGTGTTTTGACGAGA
Organism: Mastigoproctus giganteus; assembly: GCF_048544385.1. Classification (NCBI taxonomy): domain Eukaryota; kingdom Metazoa; phylum Arthropoda; class Arachnida; order Uropygi; family Thelyphonidae; genus Mastigoproctus; species Mastigoproctus giganteus. The sequence goes on from NC_143575.1 coordinate 155,552,277, forward strand.
TGAAGAGTTTTATATCATCTGCGTAAGAGCTGCAGTCAGGATGCGTAGAGAGGAAGGGGTCCAAAGCGGCAGCACAAAATAGTGCAGAAAGGACGCCACCTTGGGGGACTCCTCTGTAGACGACGTGGTTCGATTGGAAGGTTCTATGTTCTACTCTCAAATGCCTTTGTTTGAGAATGGAAACGATGACTTTTAATAGGCATCCCTGTATTATGAAATGCCTTTCAAGTATTGTCATCAAGGAATTGATTGAGACATTATCGAAAGCAGCTTTAATGTCTAAAAATATTATATCAATCTGTTCTTTGGCGTTCAGAGTCGTTTGGATCCGAAATAGGGTGTCCATTAGATTAGTCACAGTTCATCTCTTTGGAATCACAATGTGTAAATATGGTGGTCTTTTATGGAAAAAATGCATAACAAGAATTGGCAGCAGAGTCTTCTCGAACAATTTTAGTAAATTGCAGCTTATAGAGATGGGACGAAAATCCTTCTTGTCTTTCGGATGTTTGACTTTAGGCACAGGTTTTACAATATAATGTTTCCATATTTCAGGGATAGTTCCAGTGTGTAGAGTTTCTCTAAATATGTGTAGCAAGACCTCCATGATGAATGGACTGCTTGCTTTCATGATGAAGAGGGGGAACATATCGGGGCCAGAAGTGGATTTATTTGGGAGACTATTTAATGCCTGAATTACATTTTCTTTGGTTATGGTGATTTCTGTTAGTAGAGGTCTTGTATAAAGACTGGATCCGGATGGAGGCATGTTATTCATGTAATTTACCAGCCAACTGGTATTGTCTGGTGCGAGAGAGTTTTACTTTAAATTAGGATCTGGAGAGATTCCGAAGGTACTCTTCGCCCATTCCCTAAATAAGGTCTCGTCCATGATGAAGTTGGTATTCTTGTTGTTATTGATTCTTTTAGACTGTTTAAGCTTTTTAGAAATTGCAAAGTTGTACTCTTGGCGTTTGTGCTTTAAGAAACAGGCTCGTTCTTTTTTGTAAGCGATGTAGTCTTCAGCGGTTCTGGTTTTCTGCCATTATTCAAGACACTATTATAAAATTAATAGCCAGAATGCCACGTCTCGGTAAGGCAGTGCTAAAATCTGATGGAGGATAATTTTGATAAATAATCAGTAGAATTGTTAATATTAATCGTTTTAATATTTTTGCTGTAAATTTTTCAGTGTTCATTAAAAACCCACAATCATTGCACGTTCGAAGTTGCAAAGATCAAGAGTCCAACTCTTCCTCCTTCGCAGATCGAGTCAATATTCGAAAACTGATCACCACGTGTAATAATTACAATCTTACATCAGTCGTTTCCGACCGTGAGCCTTCACCAGTGTCACGGACCAGTCTATTCAAAAGATTTCCAGACGGAATTCCACGGACCAGTCCATTCCAGACCAAAGGGGTCTTGCTAATGGAAAATCAACTCAGAGTAAATGCCCGCATGACTAGCTAGTGATAATTAAAATGGCAAAACAGATGCCATTTTAATTGCCAAATAGCTTAACAGGACTTGGCACATTGATTGAAGCAAGCTGATAAACTTAGGTTTGGATAGTTTACATTGTACTGCATCTAATTATAATTAAAAATGCATTATGCGAGCGTCTATTTATATCAACTAAAATCATTAAGTAAGCGAAGGAATATTGCATTAAACTATACTACTCGTCTAGATTGCAATAAGAGTATTTTTTAAAAAAAGGCGATTACGTAATACATCGCCCCGGACTGTAATTGAATTTATTATCGTACGCCGATTTCAGTGAAAATATGGGGGCAGGAAAATTTGTAACCAACGGTGTGCAGTTCATAATTATTTACTTGTTTGTTTTACCCTACACAACAACGAGCTCCACTGTGCTAAATTATGCAAGACACTCTAAATATCAAACATACGTCATAATGCAGAAAGCGCTTGCAGTATTTTAAAAAGTCTACGAGATTTTGGATCCCATAATCACCTGCCCTTTATACTGAATGAATATTTTAGTGTTAACGTTTATTTGCATAAAATAGCAAAACTGTTTAGCCGATGTAGTAGAGAGAGAGAACCTGAATAAGTTAAAAGGATTCTGATTTAATATCGACTTCAGACAGCTCAAGGAAACAACTCGTAACATTTTTATATAGTTATGATCATAAATATATAATCAACGAAAAAGCATAATTTCTCTCAACGAAAAGAGGGGTGTCCTTTGGGTATTTCATGTGAAATTATACGAAACACGCCGAATTCTGACAACGTAGTTTTCTTTTAACGAATCCCCGATTTAAAAATGTAAGAACTTTTGTTTTGAATTGAATACGCGTGAACAATATTTATTGCATTTTAACTCTTATTTCATTGCTTGTTTTCGACTGACCACCTTTCATAGACACTGCTCAAATTCGGCAAAGACGCGTCCAGGAGTGACCTGACAGCTTTGCCCATTCACCTACTGCGGGATTCTGAAAGACGAAAGTATTTATCCATGAATTGGAAAGACAGACCGGCTCCTACACACTGTTCCGCGGAAATTGTGTTTATAAACTGGTGTGCAATTAACTAATGGAGAGGTTATTATTATAAACGATAACCGTGGTAAGTTTGATTACTGCTAAATAGTTTGGGTGGCATGGAGCCAACGTTGACTTGTGTGTGTGACCAAGAAAAATTGTCCTCGACTGTAGTTATACTACGTGCAAAATTGAAAGCCTTCACTACAAAAGACGCTTAACAAATGCCCTGGCGATTCTTTACATGATTCTCCATAACCAGACTTATGAGGAAAAAAATCCTTTCACGAATTACACCCAAGTTTCTTCAGGTGAATATTTCTCTACTAATGGCTCATATGCCTGTTTATATAATTTTATTTTTAAAGAAACTCGAACGATGTATTATTTCAGTTGGACAGACAACTTGAGTAGTCGAGACCCACACACAACACTATGCATTATTAGTGATAGCTGAACATCAGACTGTGGCACGGTCCTGCCATTCAATTCGATTTCATTTGCGAGAAATTTAAAGTGGTATCTCCAGAGCTAAGTGTAATTCAACTCTCTCTCTCCACTTGTTTGGAAAGGTCGATCAGATGCAGAAAGAAAATATTCAGTTCGTCTGCCTCGAAAGCATTTCTGTAATTTTACGTCCCCAAGCAAACCGACCTTAGAACACACGCAAATAACAGAAATGATGGGACGTGGGCCAGGGATCGAGGTTGGTTCTCTAAGACAAGTCTTGTAACCGCAGATCAAACAGCGTCATAACTGTATGTAAATTGGGTTTTCTCAGGTTCATTTGTCCCGTGAAAAACCAAAATAAATCTGGGGAGTCTACACCTAAGATCCAAGTGAAGAAGCCTTAACCCTGCGGTGTCTGTGTAATTCTTCTCCATAATAACGATCTCACGTTATACAAAAGTTTTACTTTTGAAGTGAATTTTACGGTTTCCTCAAGTAACCGAATGCCAGACCATGTCTGGTTTCTTGATTATCCCCTTTGCGACCATTTGAAAAGTCAGGGTGTAAGGCCGAGACACTGTTGATGCTATGAAGTTGCGAATTTCACAATACAGCGGTTGTTTACAGCCAATATTACCTTCTTTCCTTTCCTATTACCTCTAAAAATGTCTGCGCTCTTACACGGGTTGTGCTGAAAGATTTGTTATTGTTTTCGCATAAGAAATATGAGAACAGGAAACTGTACTCACTGAAGACTTTACTGCTCTGTTGATAGCAAACTTATTTTTATTTCAATTTTTTTTTTAACTACATTGAGATTTATTTCGCATTATTTCTAAGTGGAAGTAACTAATAATATACACACACATTTTAAATAAGAGATTAAAAACGTTTTTAATGAATAATTTAAAATAAAAAGTTACAATAAGTATCGCGATCGATTAAGAAAATATGAAATATTGGTATTATCCAAACAATTTTAAAAAAAAACAACTTTTCCGAAATTAAAAAGAACACTAGCACCTGTCAGATTCCTTAAACTCCTTTACTACACTTTGGGAATAAAACTGCCGGGTTAAGAACTTTCAGGCACTCTGCGACAGAATTCTTAAGCCACTTATTTGCTCAGTCAAGTTTAATATACACTGGTGTCCAGAAATAAAGTTATAGTCAAATTATGGACGTGGCCAGCCACTTCCGGAAATCTCACTCACAGATTCTGGAGCTGAATCTGATTGATGGAGCATATCTGGGAATGCATTAGAGAGAAGAATTGTTGCACATTGATCGCCTCTCAGAATCCCTCACATGCTTCAATGTGCTGTTGTAGACGATTGTGATTTATCCCTTGGGGCTTTATCAGCCTTGAAAACAGCAGGTGAAATATCCTGATTATTCTATTTTTACATAAAATAAAGTAATTAACTATAAAAATGATAAATCAATAAAGGTTATCTGATTGGTATTGATAGTTCTATTCTCTATTAGACTCTTGAATTATGCAGGGTACTTTCCATTCTGGGGCATTCCTGGTCGCGTGATTACGTATGATCCATGAAAATGTTTTTATTTTTAAAGTGGGTATAATTAAGTCTAATAATACTCTTCCACAAAAGATTTAATAGAACTCACTCCAACACATTTTTCTCGCTATTGTTTGTTTTTATAGTTCTAAATTAACTTCTGGTTAGATTTTAGTGTTCAGCATAGATTTGAAAATAACCATTAACCCGTAAAGGGCAAAATTTTTAAATCGTTGAGGTTTTAATATGTTAAAACACGAATATCTTAAAACACCAATAGATTATTAACTCTACACATATCAATGAAAAATTCATGTTCTCAGTTCTTTATAGAGAGAGTGCAATGCGCAGGTTACTGCATTCGATACTAATTTTTGTTGCGCCATTTTCAAACAGCTGGTTACTCATTTAATATTAAGGCAGGTGGCAAACAATATCTTTTGATTTTATAAAATGCATTAATATAAATAATTCCATTCACTTACTATCAAAAGAGGTTTTGGTTCAAACAGTTTTGCACATTTCACCCATTTCGTTATGCCAAAGTATACAAAATGGGGCAGCGTCTGTTATGCCCTCAAAGCACATTTTTTGATATCGACTTGTACACGAGGGAAAGTACATTTTTCTGACTTACTTCTGAAGTTTTGAAACTAAAGGTGTACTTGTACTCAAGTATCTACGGTAATTTGATCCAAATATAAACTCATAAAATATATTTTTCCATCCACTTGGAATTATGTTACAATACACGGGGGAGGGAGGATGGGTCGTTGGGTGTTCTGACAAAGTTGCTTTTATTTATATCAGCTAACATAAAACAAATTGTGGGCAGTAAAATTATAAACTACAACTAGAAATCTTTACTGTCCGATATAAACCATTCTTACAATACTTTGAGGAGGGAAGGGGGCGAAAGAGTTCTAGAGAATCTTGGCGGGGAATTCTTATTTAAATCCATCTTAAAACAAGATTGAAACGGGCTCCATTTCTATTTAAAAGAGGTAAGTGTTGATATTAGAATGGCCAAATATTTCAAAGAAGTCGCATCTTTGCTATATCTCCCAAAAAAACTTTCCCTTTCGTTTTCATTCCGTACAAGATGACAAATTTACAAGTATTCCTTAAAATTCTTCCTTAATTCCTGAGATGCATTCTATTAGTACTCCATTTCAACTTATTTTAGTCTTTTCAGACCGCAGTTTGGTATCTTTCTTCGTTGCGACCCCCTCGCACTCTTTACCAATATAGTTGCCTTTCTCTGGACCCCTTCATGAAGTGCTATGTCTTTTTTTCCCCCTTCAGATGCTGTTTCCTCCGCACCTAATATAGCACTCTGAGCATGGTCCCACCATTTGACTTCTATGATGGAATTGTAACAACTCTCGCCTTCCTCCACCAAACAGATTCGCTAAATCATCGATAAGACTCCATGTCCCTTCCCAGTCACTTGTGTACATAACTTGGAGAACGTCGCTTGTATACCACCTCAAGTCTTTTTCCCAGTGATTCCCTTTTAACCCCTTTCTCTAATTTAAAGGTTGCCCTCGCGTTATCGCATAGGTGAAAGACCTTGCCCTCGCATCTGGAATTCAGACCTGGCGTGAAAATGGTCTAGATTCGAAAAGACAAGAACTTTTTTTCTATCGTGTCCGAATTAGTCGATCTCGGACCAGGGTTGCATGTTTTCCTCTTGGAAATTTAGATTTTTTTTTTTTTTTTTTTTCATTGTAAAAACTGAGAGTACACACAACTTAGACGCAACTACCCCACCGCTTTATTACCTTAATTGCCTTAAGATAAAATCGGGACAGCAATGTGCAACGCCTTGCATTTTATAAAATCTTAGTCACATGGTAACATGGCCAGATCATTTAGAGCAGCATGACCGTAGTTCGTAGCAGCATACTGTAGTTCGCCATTCCTGGTTAATTCTACTTAGAATTTCTTAATTTTTTTAGAATTGCCCGAATACATAACGAGGCTAAGCGTACAATGAATTCAACTTTCTCGATACTATAAATTTGTGACATTATCATGGACGTGTCATTGTGCGCTGCCATCTGTCTGATTGCCCATCGAATGACTCTTACGTTTTCGTGTTTCATCTATAGTACCCCTCCTAATTACACGCTTCTCGACTCGTGTTTCGAGAGCCTTAAATGTGTCGCGAAAACTTCCTAATTTTTGACGTATTAAGTGAAAACCATTAAAGAAAGTAGTGTACGCATTACTTTCCCTAATGGAAAGCACCCTTGAGTGCGTCGTTGAGAGCTTGATTGACAAATTGAGACTACAGAAGATAGGCTTAATACTGGTGTAACTAATAAAGGAGAATCCCAGCTGAATATAATGTGTTCCACTAACTACGCCCATCGTGCGATTCTAATATTCAGGAGTCAGGTTACTACATGGTCTACCTTTTTAATGGCAAGTATTACCGGAGTACTCTGTATTCTGCGGTGAACGAACCCATAAGAAGTTGCCGCCATACCCCTCATTTACGAGTCGCACCCTCTAATGAAATGAGAGAAAGGTTCGCTTTGGTTATTTGGGTATTAGGACTGTCAACACCGTAAGACCGAACGCCGCTGTTTACAGAACGACTAGGTTAAGAAGGTGTTGTTTGATTTAGCTGTTTTTATCCCATGATTCTCATCGCTGTCTTGTCCAATTAGGACAAGAGACGCGTAAAGCATCTCTTGAATCGGAATTCTGCTGATATCAATTTTGGGTGCAATCCTTCTTCGGCCGTTCATTTTTTCCCATTGACAGCCCTTTATTCTTCGCAGGAATTTCCATCCCCGTCTCAATGAGGACATACAAAATGCTGAGATAACTGCGTCGCTCTGTATGAAAAATATTCGCCTTCGTAGAAAAAAAAACCCAGAGAAAACTAGGCCAAGTTAATGAAAGCTGTTAAGCATCCTTCGTGAAAAGACTAATAGGATAATGATTAATAAAGCGATTAATGGCATAAAAACATGCCATTACTAGGAAACGAATTATCGAGGAAGCTCTGGAGTGAGGAGGAAAAAACGTTTGCCTAAATCTCCAAAATAAACTTCTTCGCATTCTAAAAAATATCATTAAGTGGGTGTCGCATCGGTGACAGCAGTGATCCACAAAGAACATATAAATGCGTGTAAAGGCAAAGAAAGCCTCAATGACTTTATTAATGGATCCTAAAAATTCCGTCTTCCACAATATCATATGCAGACTTAGTCATACGCAGTTCCATTAAGTGTGGGTAATCTCTTAATGGCGGTTGTTTTCTATTACACATTCTACTCTCTGAAGTATTCGGGCAAAAATATGCTTAATGAGTACGTTGATCTTTCTGGGGATTATATTCGATCATTTTATGGCAGGCAGTTGGAAATTTGGCTCTTCTATGCCTTCAAATGAATCAACTTCGCAATTGAATAGGAACGCGTTGGCTGTACCCTGATCCACCGTTCCAACTCTCCGTAGAAATGATTTACATGGTTCAGCCAAGAACTTTGTACTGATCACGCCACCTGTGTACGGTTATTCCCCTCAATGCTCTGAGCCATAAAATCCACTCTTATGGCTCAGAGCGTTAACACTCGAATATGCAAGCACAACCTTGCGTGGTTTGAAGTGAAGCAGTTGCTTCTTTCCAAACCACGAGATTCAGCTTCACACACCTGACATCCCTTCCACCTCCAAACTTTATTTGCAAACTGCATTCCAGGTAAGTAGCTTGACGTGCATAGCCCTTACCTTAGACTTGTAAGTTGCTATTCTATCATGTTAAGATCGCTGCACATTTTAAAATTATTTTAATGAGACACAACATATCGCTTATTTCGTGTTTGTCTGAAGAAGTGTATGTTCACTGAATGCTTGCTTGGGATGGGGGCTAAAAATCTCTGAATAACTCTGAAGGGAAAATCCTACTCTCCCCGCCTGAGATCGGCTGGCTACGCCTCTTTTCAATGGCTTCTATCTCTATGAGTTTTAAATAAACGGTGGGGTTGCCAAAGGTTGGATGGGCCCGCCTAATACAACAACTTTTTTAAAAAAAGCCTCTGTGGAAGAGACTTTAGAAATTTCTCCACCTTCGATGGGAATCAAATATGGGTTGATAATGAACGCTCTTAAGTGCCATCTTTATCTCTGCTGATAGTGAACTCACTCACGAGGACTTCAAGAATCTCGGATCTCACTTGCAGCTGCTGTTAGGATTATGTAGTTATCTTTTCAGAGATTGGCTATCCTTCCCCATACTTGTCAAGTTACCAGTCTTTTCTTGATTAGTATTAGCCGTACGGTTTAAGGAAACTCAAGACGTTTGCTGCAATAGCAAAAAAAAAAATAAAATAATTAATGAAAATAATAAAAACTACTAATTTCACTTCCTCTTCACAGAGATAACTACCCAGCTGACTTTTGAATTTCCCCAAGCTGTCAGCCTCAACCACCCATTGAGGAAACTTACTCCAGTAATTAACTCCCGAAAGAAAACTTCCTGCAATCCAGTGTAAACTCTTCCCTTCGGTAATTTTAATTTATGGCCCCGAGTTCTGGAATCTTTATAACAATGCAAATTTCACTCATATTGTTCATTTTTCACGATCTAACTAGGCTCGTCACCCCTCTTTAGACCTTTTCAAGAAACTCGATGTTTTTTTAGGTGTGGTCTCCATCGAAGTATTTTCATGTGCTCCCGTGTCGGATCTCTCAAAATTACTGGGTATATGCCATCCATACTTTAGCATTAGTGGAGGCACTTGATGCAAGAAAGCAAGCTTATGCAGCATCAGCCAAAAAAAAAAAAAAAAAAAAAAAAACCCACTTCCACTTCACCCCTCTGTTCGTTCAAAATACCTGTCCAGCTGAGCCTTAAACTTATTTAGGCTATCAACCTCCACCACAAGGGATGGCAGTCTGTTCCACCAACCAACCATCCGCTGGCTAAAGGCAAATTTCCGCACGTCTATCCTACATCTGTCTTTCCTCAATTTGAATTTATGCCCTCTCAGGTGATTTTTCTGAGCTAGAGGAAGAATCCCATCAGCATTGAGCATGCTTAAACCATTCAAGGCTTTATACACCTCTATCAGATCACCTCGCTGGTGCCTAGTCTCCAGACACTGTAATTTGCAAAATTTAAGCCTTTCTTCGTAAGAGCACCCCTTTGTTCCATTCACTAATCTTGTTGCCCTTCTCTGTACTCGTTCCAGCAGCTCTACATCCTTCTTGAAATGAGGCCTCCAGACCTGTATACAGTACTCTAGGTGTGGCCTGACCATTGCCTTATACAATGGAATAATCACCTCCTTATCCCTGCTGGAAAAATTCCTGTATATCATTGACAATACTCCATGAGCTACTCTTGCAGCCCGTCTGCACTGCTCAGAGAACTTCATATCTGCCTGCACAATCACCCCCAAGTCCCTTTCATTCTCTACCACTGTCAGTGTAGTACCACAGAGTTGATACGTTGCTTTGGGGTTGCTGTTTCCCATGTGTAGTACTTTACATTTGTCAATGTTAAACTTCATTTGCCACCTCTCAGCCCATCTGCTCAACCTTTCCAGATCCTGTTGCAGCAGCATAGTGTCAGTAGTGTCCTTAACAACCCTGCCAACCTTTGTATCATCTGCAAACTTGGACATTAATCTTGATATACCATCATCAATATCATTTATAAATACAGAAAACAATAATGGACCCAACACTGAGCCCTGAGGGACTCCACTAATAACATTAGTCCACAATGAGCAGTGTCCATTACCACTCTCTGTCTTCTCCCCCTCAACCACCCCTTTATCCATAGCAGCAATTTGCCTCCAATGTCACACTGCTCCAATTTGTGTAGCAGTCTTCCATGTGCAACAGTATCAAAAGCCTTTCTAAGATCCAAGTATATAATATCAAAGTTATTCCCTGCATCCAGTTCTTTTGTGACTGCATCATAGTATCCAATCAAGTTGGTCAGGCAAGACTTCTCCTTAACAAAACCATGCCGTGTCTGAGCTATAACTGAAGTCTTGTCTAAATGATCCTGCAGTGCTTCTTTAACCGGTGCCTCCATTAATTTTCCTGGAACAGAAGTTAAGCTCACAGGTCTTGAACACTGTATTCCAAATATGGTCTTATACTGTGGGATTATGATCCATTTATCTCTACGGGCAAATGTTCGATAGAACACCATGAACCTCCTTATCATCCATCTACACAACTTGGAAAATTTCTTGTCTAACTCTGTCATAACTCCCAAATCCCTTTATTCTTCTACTGCTTTTAATTCAACCCCACCAAGTGTATAATTTATTTTGAAGTTGTTATTCCCCAAGTGTAAGACGTTGCTTTTTTCTGCACTAAAACATATATGCCACTTTTCTGACCATCCTTGAAATCTAGTCGTCCTGAAGGAGCGCTACTTGATGCTGATCAACAACTTCTCTACCCATTTTGACCTCGCGCCCTCTATCCGTTTGTCAATGTCACTTGAGAAAATCAAAAGCACGAGTAGTTCCAGTATCAATCCTTGGGGAACTCCAGGGATCCCCAGATATCGGTACTTCTTAACTTAACCTAATTTGAAGAGTAACCATTAATCACAACCCTCTGCCTCCTATCCTGGAGCCACCTGCGATCCATCAAAAGAGTTTCCCTGTGATTCTAGTTTATGCAGTTAACCTCTTACGCAGGGCTGAGAAAATGCTTTGCTGAAAACATGTACAAGTAAACAATGTCGAAATTATTTCTTACAGCCAACTCTAATCAAAATAGCTAACCGGTTGTTGAACCATCAGTTTCCCTTTATGAAACCATGCTTATTTCGTTCTTTCAGAATTATTTTAATTTATCTAAATGATCCTATACTGCATTCGCAATCATTGTTTCCATTATTTCCATACCGCTAAAGTCAGAATGACCAATCGGTAGTTAACCCACTTCGCTCTTTGAGTTAACCTATATGTATTGGCGTATAGTGGCACTTCCCCAGTTCAAGGGAATCTCTCATGAGTCCTCTGATGCCCTTATAATTAACCTTAATGGTTCTATGCACGCTCTTGTGTCTATCAAAATTATTGGTATATGCCATCATTTCAATCTTTACTCGCTTTTAGGCGCGAAAGTGTTTCCTAATAAATAATCTTTTAATCAATATCGCTAATTTCATGCTTCCCAGCTTAGCTTCACTCCCACAATTTCTCCATGAGGGTCTTTCGTCTGTAAATATCGATGCAAAGTGCCTGTTAGATTTTGTGGGTTATCCAAGACTTTGCACCCATTACACAATGGTCCGATATGGTTCGTTCTTTTCTTGTTTGTAGTCCTAATCTTCAAATTTCTTATGGTCTTTTTTTTATGACAACGTAGCGGTATTAGGGGAGGATTGCAAGATTTCCTTCCAGAAATTCTGGTTTTTCGTCCCGAAAAGAGGCGAATCGACCACAGAATATACTAACGCCTCATAGTTTTATTTGCTTTGGCGATTAGCAAAATAAACAAGAAAGCAGTAATATTTTTACTACTATTACAGATTAATCTGTTAAATGTGTTATGGTATGGGCTTCCGAACTTCTAGTTTAGTATTCATCCATTTCAACGCCCTCCTCGTGTTATATTTTCTTAATGGTATATGGATATACATTCATCTTTTTTCTGCGACTATAGTTCAAACGGTATGCCATAATTTTCATGTATTCGCGCTCTGTGTGCTATCCCCGTAGCTGATAGAGGCCATGCAGCATCTTAGCCTATCATAATCTTTCCTGAAACTAAAACCCATCATTCCTTTCCAACTTGGAACTCCGTGATCATTCCCTTTCCCTAGTAATGGTTCCTCTACTGTCAGTGCTATGATGTAATCCGTTTCGTGGGTGATGATCAGGTCTAAAATATTCTTGCTCCTGGTACTTTCCCAACATGCTGACATAAATAATAATCATCGAATTGATTTAAAATTTTTGTTCCCAATTGTGATTTCGTTCCCACTTATTCCAATCAATAAGGGACAAATCGAAATCAAGCATAATGAGGCAAGCGCTCTTGCTCGCCCATTCCATTTGCATGTAGAGGCTCTCTTAATAATTTTCTGATCTGTGAGAGAGAGAGATTACTCCCACTCTAATTATCGTCCAACTAATTTGCGCTATATAGGTTCTTATCCTAGTATGTATAACTTCTGAATACGTTAAAGCTTTTATCGGGCTCAGGCTGCTTTTGATAAGAAGCATGACCCTCACTACATTGTCTATCTTTCCAAAATAAATGTCATATACCACAATGAAATCAAATTTCAGAGTTGTTCCATCACCCTTATTTTCTCAGTTTTTCTGCTATGGTCCACTCAAGAAGATTTAAATGGGTTGGTTGCACGAGACAAAGAGGTAATGTGGCATACGAAAAAATCATATGTACCTCCTCCTCCCTTACACACATCCGTCGTAAAAATAAATAATCTTTGTTATAGAATTGCTCACCAATGCAGACTATTCCAGGAGCAGTACATAAAGGTCGTTTAAAGAATAATGTACAACTAGAAAAAGTAATATGAAAGCAAGAAGTATAAATAATAATATACAAATAACCGCCACGCTAGTTCATATCAGATAGCAGGCAGGATCAGGCACAACCTCATATGATGTGATCAGCCGTTCATGCTACTATAGTTGCTCGTATTTGCATAAGTCTAATGTTTTAACAGTTGGTGTACTCTTATATCCATCATCTAATCATATCTCTGTCACCATTGTCGGACTGTGCAAAGACAGCGAATTCCTCTCATGAAGAATAAAACTTAAGTTTACTCCCACAGAGTAACTCCTGATGAACCCACTTATACATGTAGTGGAGAGTAAAGATAGTTATGAACTGTAGCATTTGTTTCACTATAAAAAATGGTTTAGGCTACATGCAAATGATTCAGCTTATCGGCCAAAATAATATACGGGAAAGTACCTAAGTAAAATTAATTTCCTTTCCAGATATGTCCTACAACGCAATACTAAATAATTCAAATTAATATCCGAGAAAAACATCGCTACTGTGCACTCCATTGATGTTTCTGCAGTTAAATCCAAACAATGTTTTTCTCTCTCGCACGTTCAATTACTTTGAAAAGCTGTTTCATTCATCCTGGTAACCCTGAATTAGTAACATTTTCGAGAACAAATTCCACCCGATATTTGGCGTGGATGAAATCTTTTCTGGCAGAGACGCGTACGCGGCATCAACGGAATTAATTGAACGCTTTCTCTGTGTCGTGAAAAAAGAATTTATTTCGTCATAATACATACATGAAATGGGCACCTCACTCAGTAAAAGAAAGCGAGGACAGAATTATAACAATTTTTTTTAAATTGAATTCCAAAAATTTCATTTAAAAATTATATAAGCTGGTTCAATGTACTAAAAAGGGGCTCTACCTCAACGGAGGTTAAATACCAATCTGATATAGTCTCATTAGTGACTCTTCTCAGTGTTATGTTTTTCATTTGAGTATCCATCAGAAACTCGAGTGCCTCGAGTTTCTGATGAATAACAGATCCGCCCAATTGGTGATGTTATCCGATTAAAACTGATATTGGTCGAAGGTTTAATCTGCAAACAGATATAGTAGTTTCGAAAGGGCCTAATTCCGAGTGCTGTGACCATCATCAGAGGGACAGCAGGGTTCCCTGACTGAAAAACGTGGCGCAGAGAAGCGTTATGGATGAGGCTATTTCAAATTTATTTTTTATATTTCACTTAAGAAAACAGAATTTGTTTTAAAAATAACCGGCTGTAAACTTCTTCAGTTAAATTATTCCTTATATATCCTATATTTCGTATTTTAGTATCTCCAAATACGAGAATTTATTGGCTCTGTAGTACTCGAATCTGTATTAAACGCGAGTTGGGAAGCCAGAAGAAATTCTTAACATTGATCTTAAATTTTCTGTTGGTAATATTCAAAGAAAAATAATGATTGGACACTAATATTGCGTGTAAATATTTATTTATAAATTACTAAAGTTAGCTTAAAAATATAACTAAATATAAATTTCGTATACAATTTTTGAGGGGAGAGTGATCCTCGTTATTCCATTCTACAACCAACCGGAACAGGAAAAATTTCAATTAGCGGAAACCTTTGCGTCATATTTTGATTCGTTCAAAACAGGATTTCCAGAGATTAAAAGTTAGGTAGGAAATTCTTTAAAAGCGCTTCGTTTTAATACAATGAATTATAACATGCAGTCTTATAATAGCTTAAAATTAACGTCATTAACCATATTAAAATCACATGGGCTTGAACTGTGCTCAGTTGTCAAATCGCTAATGCAGCCAAATACCGTTTGACTTGACCACAGGCGCCTCCGTAGCCAGGTGGGAAGGAGCAGCAGTGCGTAGCACACGCTTCTTGATTAGACCGGGGTTCGAGCCCATCACCACCAAATACGGAGGATGCGGAAAGGTCAAGGGAATGACCACCGCATATCACGGAGCAATATGACCTTAGTTGCTAATGCTCCTGAAAACCAAATACAAACAAACAAACAAAACTTGACCACAGTTCAAGCCCATGTGATTTTAATATGGTTAATGACGTTAATTTTCAAAATTATTACTGGTAAACTCCTAATCTGTGTAGGTGCGTCGAAGTATAAATAGAACAATTTCGTTTGAGAACACTGCCTTAACGTACATGTGCTTCGTACTTTTGTTCAATTTATTAACGGCTGCCGTAACAGAATGCTCAGCCGCTAGGTTACTTAAGTACACGTGCTTTGAGTGACCGTGTTTCAAATCTTCGTAACTACTAAATACGGTGCTGTTTCTTATATGCTCTTTATCTTGTGAACTCCTCTGACCGTGTGGTTGTTTAGGTCACCCGCGAGGAAATTTTTATTTTATTTAAATTTTTTTATTTGCAAAAATGCCGCATTAAACAACTGCTTAATATTAATAGCTTTATTGAATTGCGCTTTGATTTTCCATCTAATTAAAGATTTCATGTGTGCACAAAGAAATTTTCTGACAAACAGGAGTGCAGCGGCGCACATTCTCTTTTAGGAACCTTCCGGTTATTCTCCTTTGCTGTAAATAAAACGATATATCAATTATGAAATGGCTTCAAGAGGTTTGACAGGCCACTTCCTCTTTCTGTTCAACGTCTACTTTAAAGCTAAATACTTTTTTTTTTCAGTCCGTGTCTGCCTGACATGTCACGGACAGCTTCCAAGGTCATATTGTGCAAAGCTAATTATACCCAGTTAAGGCCGTAAAGTATAAATGATGGTTACTTCCTGAATAAATTATCAGGTTTAACATACTCCGTTCTTCACTCCGCAGAGAGACAACAGGAACTTCTAAGCTAATGGGAGGATATTAATGCACAGCTGAGACTCGGTGAAACGTCACATAATTTACATATACTTTCCTCTGCCGTTATAAGCTCTAAAAGCTGGGAAAGATTTCTTCAGAAAAGCAGGTATCCGAAATGTAAGGTTACTGGTCGGGGGTTTAACGCATAGTTTTGAGGGGCATACCCTCTTTAAAACTCCGAATTAATTTCTTTATTTTTTTCTTGTATTTTCATTGTGGTATAACTCGACAGTAGAAGTATTTTAGTGATTAATATGTCGCAGTGTCACTACCAATAACCACCGGTTATGTTTTGTAGTTTTCATCACACCGAATAGAAAATTATTCTAAGAATATATTAATCTAATGCACTTTCGGACTAACCGAGAACATTACTGAGATTTTGGCAGAAGTTCGTGTCTTAAAAGTGAAAAGAGTCGGACTCATCGGATCATTTTTATTTTTAATATACTAAACGGAATAATACAAATCCATATCAACTTTGTTCTACTCATCAAGGAGTTGTTCGGATTTTATTTTGTTTAAAATAAAGGAAATTACAAAACGTTTAAGAGTGTGACCTCAAATTCTTATCGCTGTTCGAGTTAATTGACGCCATATTTGTGACACACTTAGAATAGTCGTCATTGAATCGAGTGCAGTTTCTGTTCTCGGGTTCTGCTTTTGTTGTGATCTTACGTACCACAGTTTCATCCCCATGTCCTTCGTCACGATTTTATTCGCTGTTCTGTTCTGTTCTGCTCATGGGATAGTTACTTTCTTAGTATCAAAGTGATCTATTCTTGATCCTAATATTTTTGCTTAAAGATTAACACTTGGTTACGTTTTGATTTTGACAAAAATAAATCTCTGAAGAATCTCGATGAATTGCTTCATTTTTCTGTCATTTCTCCGTTCCTTAAGTCGGTTACAGAAAACGAATTCAGTTGCTTCTGAAATTCTTCTCCTTTTGGAGAAAATACAGTTCTGCCTGCACAGCAGCCATCGCGGCAGTAAGGAAGTTACTTTATGTATACAGGAGACGGGTGCGTTTCGCAAATGGTGTGTCTGAAAATTACCGAATATTCTGAAACCGCGAAATTAAGCATGTGCTACCTCAGGGTGACTTTTACAGATTAAGCATGCAGTAAGGAAATCGCGTTACGGTTTTTTGAATTCGGATATATTAGGATTTTCCACACTTTAAAAAGGTAGAACAGCGCTAATATCGGGGTGTTCTAGATGAAATTTGAGTGGGTGCCCCTGTTGTGGAGTTTCAGAAATTATGGTTCTGGCTAGTAATTCAACTGAATATTTAATCCACGCTTTCGATCACAAATTAAAAAAAAGGTGTCATTCATGTCAATAGAATTCATCTCGGTTTACTTTGTTCATGCCATGCAAAGGTGACTTTTACGTTTCAATTTTACTGTTTGGCTTTTGTACTTTTCTTACTCCCTCTTCTGTCTCTCCTTTTCAATTTCTTCCGTTGTCATTTTGCACATTACACTTCTGTCCAATGCAAGCGACCAGTAATTGCCTACACGAATATAGATTATTAGCGAGCAGTCCTACCTCCTTATCCACTCCAGCTGTGCGTTTGCGCTTCAGCTTTTTCCTTCAAAATGCATTCGGTTCTTCCGTGTTCCTTACATTTCTCTATCCGTCTTAGTCAGCATCACTCGCTTAAAATATTCTTCTCTCAAATGCAGGCAGGGCTTTTGTTTGCATCGATATCCCCTCTCTGTTCATAAACAGATGGATCGATCTATACTGCATGTGGTATTATGCCATCCTTTTCGCTCTTGCAATCCCTCGTTCGCTTAATTCTTGTATATCTCGTCGTTCTGAATAATTTAAACCAAATTCTTATTTCGCAGTACACACGAAACTCAAGAAGAGTTGCAAATATCTATCAGTGGCGATATTTCACTGCTGATCAAATATTTACTTTCGCTCCACCATAAGCGGTAAACAAATTTGTGCGATTCGCTGCCTCTTCATTTTCCAAACTCTTCCCCGCTTTTAATGCTTAATCGTGTTTCGACTCTTCGTGTCTGCTTTTAATCTTTCATCCTATTGTTTTCCACTCTTAGCTCCGGCCCTTATGCTGTGGCTGCTTCATCACGCCCCATAACATCCGCTCGTATTTCTACAAAGCGGTGTTAACGATATCTTTTTTTTTCTTTTGTATTCATTCAATCTATTTTATCTTCCAGTATATTGTTTTGTGTATTTTTCTTCATTATGTTCTGATATTCTTCCCCCTCATTTCGTGTTTCCGCTGCATTTTTCATAGAACTGTTTACGTTGTCTTTCTCCCCAACGTTACGCCCTATTTTCCCCGGGCTGCTTCTATATTTAATGTATTCCTTATTCTATTTTGTTGTTTTTATTCTTAGTCTTTGTCTGTCGACTCGGTAGCTGCCCCTTAACTTTATCGAGTGCAACGTAGGCCCTCTTCTTTTCCCCCCATCCCCTTCTCCATCGTATTCCCAATTTTTTATCGCGCAATTTGCCACACATTAGATACTTATACGTATGAATTTCCGGCGATGTACATCATCGTGTTTTCAATTGAATAACGCACGTGATCAGTACTTCGCTTCTCAAATTCTCGGAGAAGAAGAAGAAGAATAAAATCTGCTGCATGAGCTGAATTTATACGGGACGGAAGAGGCGCGCGTGCAGGCAAACCTTGCTTTGGCACAAATTCTTCGCCGCAAACAAGAGGCAATATTTCTTCGAGCCATGGGACGCGGCTGATATGACAAAGTGAAAGAGAAAAATGCCCGCCTGGAACGTCGTATGGCCGCTGTCATTAATTACGGAGCCCATTAAAAATTGATTAGGAGAAAGCTAAATTGATAGCAACTGCTTCGAACTAATCGGAAGCAAAGTTAGGGGAACACAGAGCGAGAGCGCATGCTGGAATATAAAAATCTTGATTAATCCTTCCTTTCAGCACTTTTCTTCTTGTTCCCCTCCTAAAGAACCCCGGACGAAAAGAAGTTATGCAGTTATTTTTGGTGGAAGAATTTAATTTTTAAGTCGAAGGAAGTTTCCATTATCTTATTGAATCGTTGGAGGAAGTAGTAGGAGTGGTTGCACAATGGCTCACTTAACTCCCGCGTGGCTGAACATTTCGCAGACAGTTTATTAGACAGATTAAAGGGGAAGTGGAAATATCAATTAAGCATAAAGGGCCGTGACGCAGCCTCTCGCATGACAGATATCTTCCGTTTCCGTGAAAAAAGGTATCGCCTTCCTTTTTAAAGATGAAACAAAGGAACTGTTATTTGGTGGTGTTAGTATTTACTTATTTATCTAAAGCGTATAAATATTGGCGCATTCTGGGTTTTCTTACTTTTTTTTTTTCTCAACATCATGTTTGCTAAAACTCTTTGTATTTTCAGTTTTTTTTTTTTAAGTAATCCGCGTTACTCTAACGGTAATAAGAATGGGACATTATCCTAGTTTGGCTTGGTCGGCTGGTACCATATGGATACACTTCTTCTCGTGTGGTTCAGATAGCTGTTATATGAATAATTTGTCAATTTCTATGTTCCAATTACAAGTAGCAGGATATTGGATAGGAGGCAGAATCGTTTGAATAGCAATCTCCAATTTTTTTTTATATATTTCATAGAGAATATCTTTATTGCGATATTAAGATAAAATATAATTCTATACAGTTTATTATATACTTTACACATTTCACTTTCGGTCCTTTTACAGAGAACCATCTCGGGGTTCAACTAATTCAGGAGAGTCCCCCTGTGGAAGATATATGTCCACATACTGTTTGTTGCAACTCGCCCATCACCGCCGCAATCCAGGGGGTTCATGTGATACAATGAAAAGAATATTGCAGATTATGCGTTGTTCAATGGTCCAGAGTAAGTGTTAGGCTTTCACGTACTCTGGACAAGGGGACCGTTCCTGAATCTGGACCATTAAACTTACTCTGGACCATACTAACACTTAATATTAAAAAATAAATTAAAAGAAACCTGAATGAAACAAACAATTAAAGGAACTCGATGTATATCCAAATAGCAATATAAACCAGCATCTTTTCAAGAAAAGATATAGCGTGTATTTTTTCTTTAGAAAATTGTGATCCTTTAATTTGTAGCATACATTAAACAGTCCCAAATTAGTCTGCACCTCAGTTCTAGAGTTCCCTTCTAGAGACGTTTGGGGGTCAGTAGAAAACATTACTTAACTAGTTTGTCTGTGGACACTGCGTATGTAAAACTTCCTTTCTATAGTCTTTCTTAATTGGAAACTTGTTGAGGTCAGCATCGAGGTTGGAGACTTGAGACAATATTTTAAGATCGGAGGAAACAGTCAGTCAGTAGGCTGCTGTGGGCTGAACATACTACATTGCGCCTTATCTGACTGATCTTAAGGTAGTTCTGAATGATGGAATAAGAATTCTCCAGAAAAAGCAGGTGTCCCTCCCATATGGATGGTGCAGAAATTAACTCCACAACCATTTTCACAGTGAAGACTAGCCTCGTCAGAAAACCGTGGAACTGCTGTTGTTTTCTGTTTTGGAGCAATAGTGCGCAATCTACAACAATGGAATCTGAACGTTGGATGATTGTGAGTCAATTTCGAATTGTCCGAATTAAATAGCCAATATTCAGATGCCTCACACTTATACTACCGGTGCGTACATTAATGATAGATAAACAATAGTCTTGATGTACTCTTGATCCTTTCATGGTTTTTATGAGTAAGGTTTTTGTTGTCCAACACAACCTCACAGCCCATAAAGTGAGTTTATCTTGATGAATGCTAAACTGTATTTTATGGTCTAATACTACTCCCGAGTTAGTGGATTGAAATATAACAACTGGGATTTTAATGTTGACAAATGTTGTGCGATCATTGCGAAATTGGTCTGCTCAAGGTTGATGATCAGGCCAAACTACTGAAAAAAAAAAGATTTTCAATAAACTGTTATTAACACAGTTTGCGGTAAGAATGAGGGTTGGTTGCAGCCAATAGGGATTAAAATCTTAAAATCATCCGCGTATGAGATTTATTGGTTATTACGGCCTAATATCGGAGTTGAAGCCGGTTCATCACCACCGAAATGCTATCAACCCCTACCTTATGCTTCCCGCTGAGACCGGCTGACCATAATTCCCCAGCTTAGAAAAAGCCTTTCAGCTGGAAAGGTTTTTCAACATCTGTTCTGAATTTACAGTTTTATCCCTTTAAGAGGGAAGTGTAATACTGAAATATTCCATATTATTTACATCAATATCATTGAACATAACGTTGAATTGACTATTGCTTTCAATCCATTTGTGGATGTACGGAAACATTTATTGTAGTTCAATTGTCATTTTCCCTATATTCATTTCGGTTTAATCATAGTTCAATACAACCCATAACTTTATTTTCTCTGTAGGTGTGCAATTTTTATTCTTTTGTCCCCTTCCCTTCCCTATTAACTTCATATGATGAAATATCCTTTTTCCTTTCTTCCATTGCATACAAAGAAATCTTTACTAAATCAGAAGGCCGTTTCACCAGAGGTACTATACATTATGAATCAAGCTTTTGAAGTACTATCCATGAATGGTTATGGCGAAGTCTGATATTTATTGAGGTTATTCAAAGCCCGTGTAGTTTAGCCATTTTGGTGGATGGCATTTGAATCCAAAACACTCCAATCTAATGACAATGACGAATCCAATATGGTGTAACAGAGGATTTCATAAAAATTCTAAACGTTACGTGCAGGGTGGCAGTACTGCAGAAAAATGCTTTATTTATTCACCGTACTCGATAAAATCCAATCAGATTGTATTTACTTTACCATGACCGAATTTCATTTTCTTTGAGTAAGAGAAGCATGACTAATCAATATACATATCGGGGTTTCAATTCTGTTTAAAGGAAAATTTCCACATTAGTACTAGCAAGCTCCTCCCCCCCGCAATAGAAATACTGAAGATAGAGCAGAATAGTCCAGGTTGTCACAATAGGCATCAGCGTTTATGATTCCATGCACAGCAGTCGAGGGACCGTGGATAATTAACATTGCACATTACCTCAGCGACAGATACAATGCCCATCACATATGTTACAGGAGCAACCCTCCCCCCCCCAACAGAATTTGCCATCTAGTCGAACTTAAACAGAATCTCCTAATACTTTATGAGTAAATCGATTTACTGTTAACTAAGTAAAACGTAATGTCCTGATTCTTATCGGATCTTCTCAAGAAGATGCTTAACTATAGGAAAGCCTAATCCATAAATTAAGTCTTCGTTTATCTAAATTTAGCAGGCTTTAAATAGGAGAGCTGCTGATCTCATAATCACCGGAAACTGCGGCGAGGAACCGAAGGAGCCATTCTATCGTTAAAAGATCTCTTTGGGATTGTCTATTTATCAGAATCGTTCACCAATTATCCTTGGATGAAACTGACGCTGTTCGTGCTCAGAATGATTTTTAGTGGACTCTTACATCTTTCCAAGAGAGAAAGAGTAAACAATTCTACTAAGAGTAATGAATTTTCACAATAATTAAAGCAAGTGCATGCTTTGAAAACAGTTTGTCTCGTAGCAGTTTGCAATAAGAAGCCCTTTCACATAAGACGACCGTAGTCCCTTGAACCAGCAATATTTAATAAGCAAGGAAGTAAGGCATGGCGTGGCCACCCTCTGTTCTGGTAACCTTCCATTGCCTCTCATCTAGTAATCTGTTGACATTAGCAGATGCTATTGAATATTAACAGAAGCATCCTTCTTTCTTTCTCATGGCACGCGATTAATTTAATCCCGCATGACTTCGCTCACGGGCCAGTCCATTGTTGCCGTTCGTTTCCCTCCACTGAATGAAGTCTCTTTCAGCCGCGAGCGTTCTTCCATCAAACTGATTTCCTGAAGGCGCCCCCCGCAACGAAAAGCAATAACGCAACTTAGTGATACGCACTTGTCCCGAACTAACCTTGGTAAAGTGCCTCCCCCCAGCTGCGTTTGGGTGGTGACTCCACCGTGCACAGCGTTGGATGTTTTCACCTTATTTCAGGGGTTCATATTTCTTTCTCAGCCTGTTTTCTTAATCCGCCTATTCATCCATTAGAGAAGACATACTGTGGGATGGCTTATGGGATGAAACTGGAACTGCTTCCGCAAACCTTTCCGACTCTGCTGCGTGTAGTGTTGCTATAATAACGTTTTTATTGTACGTTGTACTACAGAAATGTTCCTGCTCTGTTTAAAACAAGTGGGCGAGGATAAGGATATAATAAAAATTTCTACCTTCGGAAAGACGTTTACAGCGAATAATAATGATACATAAATGAAAAATCTATATGCATCAACGTGCAAATTTCCCTTCAGCAAACGGTATGGCTGGCATAAAACAAATACACTTCACATTTACCTAGCTCTCTTATTCTTCTGCATCAACTGCTGCTAAATGGCCAGTTATTAAAAGTTATCATTAAACAGTGCCTCTTCCCTAATAGGATTTAAAAAGGTCTTCCCTCGATCCGAGGCATAGATCAGATAGATCATACCTTGATAAATCAGAGGTTCCAACACAGTAATGTGGCTGAGTAGAATGAAGCTTCGCATAACGTCGTTATAAACTTTGGAACTGATTGCAAGAGACAGTACAAAGAGGTGAAAAGCGTCCATCACTAACATCTGCGAAGAGATGACCGTTATTTGGTTTTAAATGGTGATCGAAGCCGACGGCGGAACACGCTACGCAACTACAACTCGAGTTCTCTACAGTCACGGATAGCTGTGCATCAACTTAGATGAAGTAATCCCTCTTTGCCAAAGAGGACTTCGGCAAAGAGGGATTACTTCATCTAAGTTGATACACAGCTATCCCACTGAGCATTGCAGCTGATGAAACCATTAGTCGGTCTGTGTTCCAATGATAGCACAACTTTCTAATATCCAGCTATATTGGGTTTAAGATCATCTGAATCAGGCTCTTCAGGATGAAGCCAGGTTCAGTTTTCAACACGATATTCCACGAGTTCTTAAGTGATGCAAACACGATCCTTTCCTTGTGGGTGGGAAGGGAGGAATTGTCGATTTTATGGATGTATCCGATACCCCTCTCCCTCCAACCGATTGGTCAGACAGAGGTATAGCGAAAGATCTTGACATCAGCAGTCGTGACATATCATGAAATAACCAGGGAAGGTTTGTTTTCACGACTGATCGCATCCTATCTCTCATAATATTGGTCAAAGTAACCTTTGCACATGCCTCAAGAGTTCTTATCTGTTACCCCAACTGGACATATTATCTAGATGTTCTGGGGGCAGAAACGTTTCAAATGAACGGGTAGCTAATGCCAAGGAAGAGAGCCTAAAAAACTTCAAGGGTTGTTAAATATACAAGAACAGTAAATCTTAATTGTTTATACAGTAATGTTAGAAGTGTCGTCAATAAAATGAACTAATTCGAACTGCTGATTAAAACAAGTAACGCGGACATAATAGGGCTTACGGATACGTGGTGCCACCCGCGATTGAAAATTGGGGATGATGAGTTTCAGTACGGCTTGTATAAAGTATTTAGGAAGGATAGGTTAGATAGAAGGGGTGGTGGGGTAATGCTTCTTATCAGAAGCAGCCTCTGTGCGACGATAGCTTTCCCGGATTCAGACATTTCACATGCTAGTATAGAATCTGTATGGTGTGAGATAGTTGGAAACAAAGGTATAATGCGAGTAGTAGTAATCTACAGACCAGGTGATTGTGAAGATTATGACAAAAGCCTCTACATGCAAATGGAATGAGTAAGTAAGCGTCAATGTCTTATTATCGGTGATTTCAATTTGCCTCTAGTTGATTGGAGAAAATGGGAAGGAAACTCGACATGGGGAACAAAATTTTTAAACCAACTATATGACTGTTATTTGTATCAACATGTCAGGGAAAGTACTAGAGAAAAGAATATCTTAGACCTCACCATCAGCCATGAATCAGATGACATAACAGGGCTGACAGTAGAGGAACCAGTAGCAGGAAGTGATCACGGAGTTCTACGGTGGATGTGATGATGAGAGAGGTAGCATAAGGAAAAGGAATGGGTTTTGATTTCAGAAAAGGAAATTACGATGCCTTAAGGTGCTACATAGCCTCTATTAACTGGGTAGATATCGCGCGGAGAATGAATACATTTGAACTGTGGTACGCTTTTAAAACATTAATCACAGATGCCTTGAATGCGTATTTACCATTAAAAAAATACTCCACGAGAAGGGTTCCAAGTTGGGTGAATAGTGAAGTTGCCGCATTACTTGAGCAGAAAAAGGTGGCATGGAAAGGTTACAGAGCAATAAAGTACTGAAGCCTATAACAGCTACAAGGTGATGTGTAATAGAGCCACAGAAAAGGTTCGACAGGCCAAGGCAGTTTATGAGAAATCACTAGCAAACAGAGCAAAGAGGGGGGATAAAGAATTCTTCACATATATAAATGCCAAGAAGAGCAGGACAAACCAGATCGGACCTTTACGTAAGGGAAAGGGGGATAGTAATAAATACACCAGCTGCCGTTGCAGATGAACTCAACAGTTATTTTGCATCGATATTTACAAATGAAAAACCTTTTGTGGCAATGGGAAATTGTGGGAGCGAAGTTGAAAAATATGTAATTAATGATATTATAATTTCGCAAGATTATTTAATGAAAAAACTTTCGATCCTACAGGCCAGTAAGGCTCCTGGAGTTGATGGAATATACCCTATAATCTTAAGGGAGGCGGCAAGCGAGTGCATTGAACCATTGAGGCTAATTATGCGAGCATCACTAGACTGGGGAGATTCCCTTGGATTGGAAAAGTGCCAATGTATCTCCCATACATAAGGGTGGCTCTAAGAGTGAAGTGGGAAATTATCGACTTGTCAGTCTAACTTCAGTGGTAGGGAAAATCATGGAGGCAATGATCAAGGATGGAATTCAGGATCACTTGGATCGAATTGACATTCTCAAGGATACTCAGCATAGTTTTGTAAAGGGAAAATCAACAAATTGTTAAATCAGCGAACCAGATTTAACAAATCTGGTTCGCTATTTTGAAAGGGTCACTCACGAGCTGGATTTAGGAAATAATTTCGACATTGTTTATTTAGATTTCAGCAAAGCTTTTGACTCAGTCCCACATGAGTGGTTGCTTTATAAGCTGGAACAGGTTGGAATCACTGGGAAAATCCTTAGATGGATGGCTTCAGGGCAGGAGGCAGACGATTGTAATAAATGGCTATTCCTCAGATTGGGTTGATGTAAGAAGTGGGGTTTCCCAAGGATCAGTATTAGGACCACTGTTGTTTTTAATTTTCATAAACGACGTCGATGAAGGGATAGAGGGCGTGATGTCTAAATTTGCAGATGATGTTAAAATTGGTAGAGTAGTTAATGATCACTGTCAAGCTGAGCTTCTTCAGAGAGACCTAGGTATACTTCAGGAATGGTCAGAAAAATGGCAGCTATGCTTTAATCCTGGGAAACAGTAATCCCAAAATAACTTATTCACTTGGTGGAGTTCAACTCGATGATCTATAGAACTTTTGCAAATAGAGATAGGGACGTGATAACCCCATTATATAAGGCTTTTGTTAGACCACACTTGGAATACTGTGTTCAAGTATGGAGACCGCACCTAAAGAAAGACATCGAGCTTCTTGAAAGGGTGCAAAGAAGGGTAACTCGCCTGGTGAGATTGGCAAAAGGGCGTCCTTATGAAGAAAGACTTCGAATATGTGGGTTGCAGAGTTTGGAAACTAGATACCTTAGAGGAGATTTGATTGAGGTGTTTAAGGCTCTGAGAGGCATCAGTAAAATTAATGAGGAGGAAATTTTCAAGATTATAAATGATGCTAGAACTAGGGGACATAAATTCAAGTTACAGGGGGAAATGTTTAGATTGGACTGCAGGAAGTTTTTATTTTAGCCAGCGAGTTATAAGTTGCCTACATGGGTAGTAGAGGCTGACAGTTTGGGGAAATTCAAAGGTCATCTGGATAGTACTTTCGGGTCAGGGAAGCGCATAGGATGATAAGTTTAATTTCCTTTTCTTTTATTAATTATTATTTTTTTAACATTACTTTTGCACTTAAACTTGTTTTACTTTGGCACTTAAACACACCCAGCATGGCTGTGTGCGAATTCGGTCATACAATGTTATTGTTCGCTTGCCCTCTTAAGATGGGAAATTGAATATTTTTGAAGTATTTTTCTTATACCTTCACTTTTGAAAAGGCACTCCCTGCATTTACAATAATCTTTTAGCTAAAATCGATTTCAGTTTATTAAGATTTGCACATAACTGGCTACTGCCCAATTACAGTATAACACAAAGAAATATACGATTATATAATTATTGAAAGAGAATTCTAGTTTATTAAGGAATGCAGAGTGTATAAATTTAACTACAGAGATTGTAATTGAGAAATGGTGTAAAATTAACAAAAAAGTATAATAACTGGTTAAATAGAATAAATGGTAAAATTTATAATTGGGTTCAATTAGATTAAATATTTAAATTTGCTTGAGAAAATATGAATAGAAGGATCTTTTTATTTTATTTTATTTTATTTTATTAATAAAAAGATACACAACAGGTAGCCATTAACAGTGTATCTGAGATCAGATCAATAAACATAATAACAATAATGTGAAATCCTACAGGACGATAAACATTGATATAGATTCAAACAATAAAAGCATATGTACAAAAGAGGATTGTATTAAGTTAAGTTACCGGTAAAACAAGTAATAATTAATCTGTTAGAGAATAGAAAAATAATATAACAAATAATAATAAACTACAATAATTAGATGTGAGCTAGTCACTTTGCAGTTTAAGTGAAGAGGCAAACTTGTGGATGGAGTTCATCAGTGATTGGGAGTTTTCAAAGAAGTCAATGCGAGAGTCATTTGCTGATTCTGTTCAGTGGACTGAACTTCATTAAGTCCGTGTTGGCAGAGTCAAGGCGAAACGGTGTAAGGTTCCTGACTTGTCTACAGGGAGCATTGAAGTTTATTTTACTCAGGATATCAGATGCTTCATAAATTCCAGTGATTACTTTGGCTACGAGGGCGATGTCAGCAGTAACTCTTCTAGTGCACAGAGGCCTTAGATGAAAGTAATCACACAGCGATTCATAATACACTGAGTGATAGAATAGAGGATTGCGGTACGTAAGGTAACGGATAAAGTTTTTTTGGACTGCTTCAATTTTGTTAGTTAAAGTCTTTGTGTGAGGATTCCAGATGGGTGAACTGAATTCAAGGATTGGCAGAACAATAGTTTTATAAAGGATAACCGCATATCTGTAGTTTTTGAACTTGTATGTGTTCCGTTTGATGAATCCCAGTGTTTTGAATGCTTTGCTGGTGATTTTAAGGACATGGGCATCGAATTTAGCACTGCTGGAAAAGAGAATCCCTAAGTCGTTAACTTGGTCACACCTTTC
This sequence comes from Mastigoproctus giganteus, assembly GCF_048544385.1. Classification (NCBI taxonomy): domain Eukaryota; kingdom Metazoa; phylum Arthropoda; class Arachnida; order Uropygi; family Thelyphonidae; genus Mastigoproctus; species Mastigoproctus giganteus. Next base: position 155,580,571 of record NC_143575.1, read on the forward strand.
GATGATCACAGAGTTAATACTATACTCCGTATTCATTAGTTGTGGAGATCTGCAAGATGAGAAAGAGATAACTTTGCACTTCGAGGGGTTAGCAGACAAGCCATTCAGAGACAGCCACAGAGAGAATTTATTGAGAGCACATTGAAGTTGTTGAGAATCGGTAGTCTCCTTCACTGCTGAGTAGATCTTAAGATCATCTGCATAGAGAGCAACTTGAACATTGGAGGTGTAGATGAAAGAAGGAAGATCATTTACGAAAACAATGAAGAGAAGAGGACCTAAGGGAGAGCCTTGTGGTACTCCGCTTAGTGGTATAAAACAGTCTGAGTTCACTTGATCGATGATAACGCTCAAGGAACGATGCGTAATATAGCTGCGTAGCCATGAGAGCAAAGGGTCACGGATGCCATATAGCTTAAGTTTTTCCAGAAGTTGTTCGTGCGGGACTTTATCAAATGCTTTAGATATGTCTGTGTAGACTGCATCAACTTGCAGGTGGTTATCAAGAGCTTCAGAGGTGTATTGCCAGAAAGGAAGTAAATTTGTGACTACTGACTTGCCACTGCAGAAACCATGTTGATTCTGATCGATAAAAGGCTTGAAGAATTCGAAGAGATGTTTGTGCACTGCTGTGTCGAAGAGTTTAGCCAGGCTGTTTTGCAAGGTTATGGGTCTGTAATCAGATACGTCATTTTTATCACCTTTTTTGAAAATAGGAACTATATTGACCTGCTTAAAGTGCTTAGGATACTTCCCCAGCCTGAGAGACAAATTGAAGATCCGCAGTATGAGGGGTTTCAATGTAGTGACAGTCCTTTTCCAAAATAGGCCTGGAATGTTATCTGGGCCTCTAGTATAGTCATTTTTCATGCTTTTTAATGCCGAGTTTAAATCTTCATCAGTGATAAAGAGATTAATGAGGATATCATCTTTAACAGGTGTGAAGTCAGGAAATGAGGCAGGTCTCAATGTATCATTTGTTTGAATTCTAGAAAAGTGTTTGGCAAATTCTTGAGCAATACTGAATTCGTCAGATAAGAGAATTCCATCTGCGTTTCGGAGTTGTAACTTTCTACTGGTTATGTTCTTATGCTTCATGAAATTCCAGAATGGTTTGATATCTCTGTGAGTAAGCAGACTATCCTGAACTGACTCTGTATACATGTTGTAGGAGTTTAATATGAGAGTTTTCACTTCTTTGCGGAGTTGGCTGAATATTTCATAGTATTGACTGTCACCTGTTTGCTTATATTTGTTTCTGTAGAATTCTTTGGATTTAATTTTACGTATTAGTTCACTATTATACCAGTGCGGGTAGGTAGAACGTGCGGTAAGATGGGATTGAGGAACAATGTCAGATATAACTGAATGGACACAGTTAATCAGGTTGTTGGTGAGCACATCGATGTCATCCATAGCGTCAGCGAGCTGCTTGTCTACGTTTCTTAGAGCTAGGTTGAGCAGAGGCCAGTCAGCCTTTCTGAAATTGAATCGAGGAGTACGGGAGCTGCATTTGAAGTTATGAGAAGTCACTGTGATGTCAAAAGTAATTGGTGAATGATCCGAGTGAAATATGGGGTTGTCGGTGTGAACATCTATATGAGTAGAGGAAAATATTAGGTCGAGGTAGGCATTTTCTCTGGTTGGAAAGTTGCAAATTTGTTCCAGACCATAGCTGTGAAGCATATTAAAGAGAGCCCTAGTCTGCAGTGATGGAGAAGAAGATTCTAAATTGGCCATTTGACAGTTAAAGTCACCCAAAACCATTGCTATGTCGGCAGATTGAATTAGTGGGAAGATTGATTCCAGCGAGCTTTCTAAGTACTGGAGGTCTATATTAGTTAAAGGAGGTGGAAAATAAAGCAATACTATTAAAACCTTTAACTTGCCAAGATGAAGAAGGCAGTATACTGATTCAATATTTGTGAAATTTGATGCAGTTTCACAGAGTATATGGTTAGAATGTATAATAGCTACTCCGCCTCCACGAGATCCTCTGTCCTTTCTATGGATTGTATATTGTCCATCTATAATCTCCTGATCATCAATATCAATGGAGAGCCAGGTTTCAGTGAGCAGGTAAATGTCGTAAATATGTGAGCCTTGGATTGCTCTGAAGTGGTTTAGGTTGCTAATTATACTCCTGCAATTCTGAAGGTAAACACTGAACAGTTGGGATCTGGGGATTCTATGACGAGAGGAGAACGTAGTATGTGTAGATAGCAGGGTATCTGATTGCTATGCCGGTGGAGAGGAGATTTTGGACTCCCTTGATGGTCTGTCCGTGAAGCGTTTTACTAGAGCCCCTGATAAAAGGGATCTTAGATTCAACACTTTTTCTGTTTGTGATGGAAGGCATGTTATTATAAAAGATGAGTAGGCGGGACATCGTGTCTTCAGAGAACGGACATCTACTCCGAAACCATATTCTTCTTTAATTAGGTTGATAAGATCTTCAGATTTAGTGGAGGGTCCAAGTCTAGAAAGAAAAATTCGCTCTTTTGTGGGAATAATTGTGATATTATACTTGTGTTTGAGTAACTGAGATTTTTCTGCAGTAGTTACATTCTGTGTTTGATGAGTTATGGCTGGAAGCTTGGAGAAAGTACCTTGAGATATAGATGCTTTAATATTTTCTGACGGTTTGTTCTGTTTTGATCTTTGGTGCGATATTTGAGACTGGCAATCAGAAATAGGTTTACTCACTGTGGCGGCAGATCTACAGACAGGTTTGCAGACCTCATTAGATGTGGCAGCAGTTATTTTTGCATATGTTGCCTTAACTGATGTTGAAGAGGATTCCGAAGTTGCCTTAACTGATGTTGAAGAGGATCTAATTCGTCTAAGAGCGTAAGAGGTTGCACAGAGAATTAATTGAATGCCAAATAGGGAATTATCACGAGCCGCTTTGTTTGGTACCCTGAAGTTCACGTCCCGTAACATCCCACATTTATTAAATTTATTTTGAAATCGTATCTGGCATTCACACGGTCAACTGGAACACCTGTACTACTGCGCTTTCGGGTTGATCGCTCGGGTTCATCAGACCTAATACTGACACCAAAATATAATTCAGAAAAGGACTCATTTTGTTCACTTCAGCTGCTTATCAGGAGAAGAAAACTGGATTAAGCAAACCCTTGCTCCTAGTTGAACTCGGTGTCCCAGCGAGAATTGCGCTGACCTACCAAAATTTTAAAATATTGTGTTTTGTAAATCGGCGATTACAAATACTTCTGCTCGTTAATATTCTTTAATCCCGGTAACATTTGGGGAAAAATTAATCCGCGCCAATAGCCGAATGGACTGATTCACCCTCCCCCTTCTCGCGAGTTTCTCCAAGTATTTCTTTTTTCCCAGATGAAGATGGAATTACAGCTTTGTGTTCTCAAGAATTCGCTGTCCCTGCTGATAAGTGTAATGCGCGGTTTAATTGCAACTGCTGAGGACAGAAGCAGATTTATCCCGAATATCTCTTTCGCTGTCACCAGTGCCCTGGCTTAGTCATGTGAACACGCCACGAGGATGTCCTTTGCAATGAATTTTATTCAATTCTTCTACGTTTTAGTATATTTAATGCGCTCTCATTTTTATTTCGTTAACGTTTTTATTTCTTCACTCATTATTTCTTCCTAACTCACTTCGAGAATGCGTCTGCCTTCCCCAGCGCGCTTCGGAAAACTAAATTTGTTTGCATACTTTCATTCCTATTTCTATTTGTATCTTTTTAATCAAAAACCTAATCTTCCGTCTGTTTCTTCATAGTAATGATGTTTTTTGCGGCGCTTCCCTCTGTTTGCTGCTCCCATCATCACTCATGCCATTTTCCATAATTCCACACATTTTGTTAACGAGTAGCCGAAGCACCAGAAAAAAGTATTTCCTTAATGACCAGACCAATTTCTTTCAGTAACGTACCTGTTTAAAATAATCGCGGCGACAACTATTTCGTCTAACTCCAAAATGCGCTTTATTTTCTTCGCTAAATATGCGAGCAGTTCAAATGAGGAGTTCTGAACTCCACGTGCAGCTTGCTAAACACACACACACACACACACACTCCCCAAGGAGTGTAAAAACTCCTTATTCTGTTATTTCATGTCACGCAACCAGATCCTCCCCTTCCCCCCCGAATGTACTGAGAAAGTGCGAAACTTCTAAAATAGGTGCCAATCAGAATTATCAACTGCTAAGGCCTCTTATGGGGATGGACAATTTATTATTATTTTCTTAATTTCCAAAATTATTCACGCCAGAGACAAACTTGTTTCTTCTGTGATTTGCAGCTTCTCTTCGGTTCAGAATCCAACTGTTATGGAGCACTCGGTACTAAAATTTGTTCTCAGGTTCTTTCTTTTCGTTATCTTAAATGGGAAATACACGATTTGGAACCTGATATTACACGATTAGAAACCTGAGGAACTTAATGATGAATGAAACTGTTGGGAGGAAACAAAACATGTTTCTCTTCCTAAGGCTCCAGATACTCGGAAGTTCCTTAAAATGCTTTTGAATAAACTCTGATAACTTTATATACACTGAGATGTTTATAATTTAATTTTTATTTCTTAATTCCAGTCTGTTTACCAGAATGGAAGAGACACGTGTGAAACTCGATAATCTTTTTTTTCCTCTGATTATCAACATTGATAATCAGAGGATCCTTTAAGAAATTGTCCTTATTCGTATATTTTTCTTTGTTTTTAGTTTCGTGCCACTTTTGCACTTCAGTACCATGGTCTGCGTAATTTGTACGTGTGGAGAATCGCATAAACAAATAAATTGCTCACTATTGCGCAAAGTTTTAATTTGAAAATATGGAGAGAATAGTTTTTCATTCTATTCCTAAAAACCGTGCTTGTTATTTACTTTTAATGAATACAGTATTGGGATTTGGAGCGAGGAAAAACTTTTAAATATATAAATAAACATCTGGTTTTATGAATAGAAAGAGGTATTTTCTATTGAGTACATTAAAATGCTATTAGCGAGTCATGACTAATAAATATACGGTAGTGTGATTGTATTCTAATCAAAATGATTGTGTTGAACTCCTGACTTACATCATCGTGCCTATTTCTATTTGTATCTTTCTTTATTTGTGCCTATTTCTTTAGCATAAATCGAACTGGTGTCTGAATTTTATTTATAAATATTTAGAAAAACATTAACTTGCGAAATAACCGTTAAATTTACAAACAGAAAATTTGTTGGGTGATTTTGATGAGAAATGTTTGCATTATCCTACCTTTTTTTTTTAATTAATTATGTTGGCAAATAAATATCTCGTATAATACGTATAAACATTGACATAAACAACCGATTTATATAAATTATAACCAAAAGGAGCCTCTGTTATTATTTTTTATTCTCCAAATGTGAAATCAAATGAAAAGGGGGTCCTTGTGGTCGATTATTACGGATTGTACTGGTTGTGTGCGCGCCATTAGAAATCATTTCCAATAAGAGAACTTATCTTTTATATTCATAAGCAGTAGGTTGTAGTTGTTGTAGGGGTTTTACAGAGCAATAAAGTAAGAAGGATACTAGCTTTTTAACCAACAATACTTGGATGGAAGGGAGAGTTGGAAAAATCGAATAGCAAGTGCGCATGCGGAATTGTTTTGGACGAATCTACCCTGACGACTGCCCTTACAAAAGCCAGAAACGTCTGAGTGTATAAGGTCACCCCCCCTTCGTCACCCAAAAGCATTTCTAGTAAACTGGTCGAGTATCTGAAACTTAGAAATAGTTCGAGTCTTATTTTTTCCGAACCTTGGATTCAAATTTCTTTACTGCGATTAAGTCTGTCACCATTTTACGTCTTCTGTACACCTACGGTCTCTTGTACGCCTCTTAACATCTATTTTTTATGACATTTCGGTGTTGTCCGCTAGACTGTGCCATCATCGCTGCCTGTGTTAGAATGGTGGGCAATGAAGCTGCGCAGTAACTTGTTTGATAATTTAGTAGCTCGGCTTCGTTAGTCTGTTACGCAGTTTTTTGCAATGTGACAACCCTCTAAATCCCATTCCATTTTGCAAAGCTGCGGCGGTAACTGAATTGGAATTACCCTTTCAGTTTAATTATCTTCAAAGTTGCAGCATCCAGCAAGACGGGGAACTTAATCAAAAACTGTAAGCTACTGACTTATGAGAATGCCAAGCCTTATCATACAGTTTATTAGAAGTAGCAATATTGCAGCCACTTTGTTTTTCTTTACCACATCGTTATGCATGATTAATGTAATTAAATAGAATCTCCTAGCACACCATATTACTCTGGCTTTCACGAATGACAGTCTTTTTTCTTAGCTTCTGGCGCATGTAATCATCTCAAAGATTGTGCCTTTCTTTCTTTTTCTTTTTTTTTTTTTTTTTTATTTACAGTAAACCATTACTGGAAGTGCCAACCTCGGGATTTCCCAGGGTTTGATGAAGTTGTTTCGAAATCAATAATGCAGATGGGCTTTCTTGTTCAAATAGAATTCTGGAAGATTACGTCCTTAGACTCATTCGCTTTAAGATAGATTCTGCATTTCTGTCCCTTCCCTCGCTCATTATCACTGATAAGCTGTACGTCAAAAGTGTTTCCGAGTGTCTTCTTGTCAAAACAAATACATAACGAGGCCCAGAAAAACCGAGTCTCGCCACGTTAATCGTTAACACATGTTCACTTCCCGAGTTCTCCCCCCCCCCTTGACTTTGCGCTGCGCAGCCGTGAGAGAACCGTGAATTATGTATCTTTAAAACAAACGCGCAAAGTATAAAACTCAAACAAAACATCATGGAACATGTATGTCCCTTGATATTGCGCGCATGCCCACACACATACTATAAAACATCGCGTAAATTAAAACTCGGTTTTTAAATTTTTCCCTTATTTAACGTTCGGTGGAATGTCGAAATGTGTTTGGGGGGGGGGGGGGGGAACGTGCGAGTTAGTATTTAATGTAATTTTCCTTTTTTTGAAACTGGCATAAACGGATGCATAACTGTTGGATTAAGCATGAGAAACGAATATTAATAATTAAACAATTCTAGTGAAATACCGTAGTTATGATTAGGCTAGGAATAAAATATTAATGATTTTTTTTTTTTATTTAAAAGCACTAATTAATGAAACCCTAACCGGATTTCGGCTCGAAAAGACTGACTGTGATCAAAATACGATGACAATAAAAAAATAATTTCAGTCAAAGGATAAACCATTTTATCCATTAAAAAGGCCGAACGGGCTAGCAAGGGGGATAAAGTGCCTGCCTGACAACCCAAAGGTAAAGTGTGTTTAGGATAAATGGCACCAGGGGGTCCCCCACCTCCGCGTTGTTTTCATTGTGGGTGAACCAATTCGCTGGGAAATGCCAGAAATTTAAGTCTATGGATATTGTATATGTGCAGTGTTACGTATCGTTATTCGTCTGGTCGTTTAGCCGCTGGACCCCTACTGAGGCCCAACGTTACCGTACCCCACTTTCGCCCCGTGGAGACAGACCAGGAACCCAATAGTTTTAATTTCACTCTGGCAGGTCCTGCCACCTAATTTCCTGAGATTTCGGCGGCTAGGACCAAAAAAAAAAAAAAAAATAAGAAGAAAAAAAAAATATATATATATATACAGGGTGTCTCAAAAATACACGGCATAACTTCAGGAATGAGTTCTTCATATGTAGACAATACAAATATTTTATATCAACATAGTTCCGGAAATGCTTGGTTCCCGAGTTATTAACCGGAATGTCTTATCTCCCGCAGGTGATTTCCTTCATCACAAGGTACTGACAGAATCTGGTGGTTTTCCATTCCGACCACGTACTGAAATCAGGAGCAAGCGAATATGCATTTTATGTACGGTTTTGCGGACGAAAATACTCTGGATGTTCGTGGTTTGTACCACGAAAGGTTCCCAGAATGAAGATGTCCAGAGAGGAAAACGTTTGAAGGTATCCATCGCCGCCTTTGTGAACATGGGACCTTTACACACCTCGTGGTGTTAAGAGGTGGACCAACTGCCTGGCCTCCACGCTCACTGATTTAAACCCACTAGATTTCTTTTTGTGGGGCCATTTAAAGTCATTGGTGTATTCGATTCCGGTAGCTGATGTGGAAACTTTACGCAATCGAATTGTGGCTGGTTGTGAGACAATAAGAAACATGCCAGGAATTTGGCATCATCTTCGCGAGTCCATGAGACGTCGATGTGAGGCCTGTATTCAGGCAGAAGGTGGACATTTTGAACAATTACTATAAGGTGATGTGAACAGTTAGGTGTCACAGACAGATCTTCAAAACTCGGGAGCCAAGCATTTCCGGAACTATGTTGATATAAAATATTTTTGTCTACATACGAGGAACTCATTCCTGAAGTTATGCCGTGTATTTTTGAGACACCCTGTGTGTGTGTGTGTGTGTGTGTGTGTGTGTGTGTGTGTGTGTGTGTGTTATTATTATTATTATTATTATTTTTTTTTTTTGGTAAATTCGATGAGGAATAACTCTAAATTTTTTTAAAAGGCCGAGTGTTCGGGCGAAAAACGTAATTTGGAGATGATTAAATCAATTCTGACGTGTAGGGCATTCGCTTGCGTATGTGCAGGTAGAGTGGGTGGGGGACTGTAGTCTGGGGGGGAAAAACAGAAGTATGGAGTCGAGAGAGGAGGCGACCCCAAGTCACAGTGGGGTCGCCGTTCCCACTTTCCCTTCTGGTGGGGCATGCCCATGCCCCACCAGAAGGGAAAGTGGGAACGGGGAGGAGACAGTAAGACCGTCTCGCCCCCCCCCCCCGAACCGGAGATAGGGGATATTAAAGATGGAGGCTAGGGCACCCTCTTCAAGTTGCAAAATGGCGTTTGGCAGCTGTGCTGCGTTAAGTCTCTTCTTCAATGTCGAGTCGATTTCAGTCCAGTCGCTCATGGGGTAAGCCCTGTCCTTGTGTTTTTCACTTCCTTGTCTCAAGGTTTTTCTCTGTAGTAACTCCATTGGATGGTATTTTATGGTCTTGTACAGTTTAACGTGTGGTGATCTTTCGTCAGTCACGATTTATGGTAATTAGCAGTTTTTTTTCCTCTCGAAGAGGTCCTGCGCATATTGAGTAAGTGCTCTGTATTCCTCTTCTGTGTCAATGAAGTAGGATTCCAGTCCTTTCGGAAGGTAGTGTATCTTTGTGATCAAGATGCCTCTGAGGTCTTCGTATTCTGGGCAGTCGTAGACCAAGTGGTTCCAGTTCTCGACTTCCCCACATGTGCAGTTGGGGTCCTCAACAAAGCCGAACCCGAGCAGCTTCTCCTTAAAGGGGCCATGACCAGTAAGCAGTGAAGTTAAGTGCTTCCCCGAAAAGTACCAAGTCGGTTGCTGGGGGTATATTTTGCTGAGGTCGGGGAGGAATTTTCGTGTGATTTCTCCTTTTGTTGTATCCGACCATCTTTGTTGCCACTTCTGGAGTAGGTAGGCCTGAAATTGGACTTTCTGTTTTTGTACTACTTGCTAGGCCAATTATGAAATCCTGGAAGGTGGCAGCGACCCCCTCCCCTGGAGTGTAGGAAGAGCAAGCCAGCTTTTACAGCCTCCAAATCGAGGGGGAGCGCTCCAGCAAGCACCTGCAACGCCGGTGTGCTTACTGTTCTGCATGCCCGTGTAGTGGTTAATAAAATGGTCATTTGTATCATATCCAGAGTTCTCCTATTGACTGCAAGCGTCGTTTTGCTGTACCACACTGCAGCAGCAGCATAAGTTAACGCAGGGATGAAGGTTGCCTTATAATACAACATTAGTGTTGTTTTTTTTTTAATCCCCAGTCTTTTATGGTAACTCTCGCCACCAGTGCCGAGTAACGTCTTATCTTCGTCCTTATAGATTACAGATGAGGTTGAAAGGATAAGTTTTTGTCTAGGATAACTCCTAGATATTTCATTTGGTTGGCAAGTTTAATGGTCACACTTTATATTTTAATTTGGGATGGATGCCGTATTTTCAGGATTCCTTTTAGTAGAATAGATGTGGTTTTCGTCGGTGAGATTTTTAACTGGTTTCTTGTAGGCCAGTGTTGTAGTTTCTGTACAGCTTGGTTTGCGGTGGTTTCCAGTTGGGATCTTGAGTCAGCCATAATGGTAAGAATAAGGTTGTCCGCAAAGGCCTGGGCCCCGACCAGCTCCAGGTTCAGGAGCTCATGGAGGACCATGTTCCAAAGGAGTGGCCCCCAAGACACACCCCTGCGGGCAACCTCTGTCTACAGATCTTGACTTTTCGGTAGTTGGCATTTCACTTTCCTGCAAAATAGGTAGTCCTCCATTACATTGTATAGGTTGATGGGGACTGCAGCCTCCCTTAGTCTGCCCAGGACGCTCAATAATGAATCGAACGCCCCGGCAAAATCAATTGAAATGACTAGTATTTTTTTTCTGCATTCTTGCGCCTTCCGAAGCAGGTTTCCAAGTGCATCCACTGTGGAGGAACCCAGCTTAAATCCGAACTGATTACTAGCCGCCCGGTTTGCCCTCTCATAGTGGTTTTTGATTCGCTTGAGCAGCAGTCTCTCATATAGTTTGCTGACCACTGAGAGCAATGCGATAGGTCTATATGACTCTGGGCAGTCCGGGTTTTTGTTAGGATTTTTAAGTATTAACTTGGTGTTTGCCGTTTTCCATATTGTGGGGAATTTGCCTGTTTCCAGGCATCTGTTGTATAGAGTAAGTAGTAAGTGCGGTGCAAATCTGCAGTTTTCTTCAAGGTCTCCGGTTCAATCATATCCAGTCCTGGGCATTTGCGATTTCTGATCTTGGAGGCAGCCTCACTGAACTCCTGAAGAGTGAAGGAGGGTTCGATTGCCGAGGTGATATAGTTTGTGTTGGCCTTGAAAATTTCGTGTTGTTCTTGCATGGTTAGTATTGCTGGTTCCTTGAATATTTTGTCCAGTATGTTCCCCATCGACTGCTCCCAGGTGGTCGCTAGGTTTCCCTCCGGTGTCCTGATAGTACTAATCACCTCGCCCCCTGGGGGAGCTTATTGGTTATCACCTTGTAAACTATGCCCCAGGAGTTGGTGTTTCCAGAAGTAGACACTAGGCGCTGCCAGGAACGCTTCTTACTTTTTTTATGGTGTTTGCGTAACGGTTCCTAGCTTCTCAGGACCTCCACCATCTTCAGGCCAGGTTCTGCGAGCTCTCTGGAAGTCTTTTCTTGTTTTTTGCATCTGTCGTCGTAGTACAGCAATTTCTGGTGTCCACCAGGGTACTGAGTCAGGTTTTGGATGTTTTCTTATTGCTCGATCACTGATGTTCAGTAATAATTTTGTAGTTTCACTCTGAAGGTCATCCGGGTTGCTCCTGGGGTTTGTTTTCCGGATTGTGTCTAATTGCCGTGGTGAGCAGCTCTCTATACAGTGTCTAGTCTGCAAATGCGACTGCATATCTCTTTTGTGGTTGGTTGGTTTGTTTGAATTATTCTTGTTAGTTGTCTTTCAACTGAAAAGGTTATTGCCCGGTGGTCTGAGGTGGTCCATGCTTCCTTCAGTCAGACGCATGTCCGACCATACTCCTGGTGGCCAGGGAGACATCAATTGTGGCCTCGCAGGGGGTGCTCGAAAAGGTTGGCAGATGGTGGGGTCGATTTAGTACAGTTAGATGGGATCCTTCAAGGTAGTCTTCTAAGAGTTGTCCATTTCGAGTTCCTCGCCTGTCTGGGGTGAGGAACTCTAATTCTCCAACCACGTCACCTCCAATGATGACTCTTTGATTTGGTAGGGTATCCTGTAGGCATCGGAGGTAGTCGATTGCAAAGTCTATATCTTGTCCCGGTCTGCAGTAGAGTGCCATGACATATAGGGATCCTAATGCTGTGCCAAGTTGTGCACAAGCAGCCCATGAAGTACACAGCTGTGTGATTTTAGTTGCGTTGATGTTGGCTGTTTCTTATCAGAACGGCAGCCCACGGGGTGTCGTCATCCGTGGATCACCTTGTAATTGTGTGGTTACCCTGCAATCCACTTTAGATGTGTATACGGTTCCTGGACTATAATGACATCCACGTCTTCGGCTTTAGTCCGTATCTGGTCAGCCACTGCACTGGCCCGTTGTGCGTTAATTTGGATTATTTTCAGCATATTTGTGTTATAATTCTTAATTCTCGTTCCCATAGTTGATCCTGTCTTGGTATAAGGTCTTGGCTCGTTGGTATGTAGGACATTTCGGGTCCCTAAATGAGTGCTTGTGGTCCAATTTCATAGTCTTGCAGTTAACACAGGTGGATTCCTTATCTTTGTGGGGGCAGGCGTTAAAATCGGGGCCCCTTTTCAGAGCAGTGGCCACGTGTTGGGGTGGTTTGCGCACACATGTGTGTCGTGTGGCCAAACTTGCAGCAACGGTAGCATTTCGGTATGATTACTCGTTCGTGATAGCGGTAGCTTCCCCATTCAATGAAAACCCTTGTTTGGTCTTTCAGGACCTTCCAGGCCTCTGGGTTAAACTCAACTAGCCAATTTTTATTTATTCCGTTTCTCGCTTGTATGAAGTATTTGGGTATTACTGTTTCTTGTGGGGTCTTTTCCCGGGATTTTGCTCTGTAAGTTCCTGTGGTACAGCTCAGACGCTAGTTGGTTATGTGTGACATCCTTGTCCACGTCATAAATTATTATATCTGAACCTTTCCTTTTTGGTGGCTCAGCTGTTAGGCCCAAGGCCGCAATCTTGGGGTTTTCAATTATCTCTTGCATCTCTCGCTTTGACTCTGTTTCGATCACGAGTCCTACTCTCTTCAGTTTGCGTATTCCTCTTATTCTTGTTTGCTGGAAGTCGTCCTTCATAATGCTTATTAGTTTGTTCTTGATTTCGTCACTTGTACCAATTTCCTCGGTGTTTTTGGGTTTTAGTATTACAAGGTTAGGCGTTGGGAGTAGCGTTTTTCCCCTGGTTGTCCCTTGGTAGTATATGTATTACAGTTGGTGGGTTCCTCAGCGCATTTGCGTAGGTAGGGGCGCGTTGTTGCATTTGTGTGCCCCCTACACTCCAGGTAGGCCTCTAGTTTGGCCGTGTTTCTTTGCCGGTTCGAATCCCGGCTCGAGCTTGATCAGAATAAAATGCAAAAACTTTGGGAGGTGCATTATGGCCACAGAAGCCGATGCACCAACAACTAACAAAAAAATCTATTAAAAAATAATTTATCACTTGTATACTTTAAGATAAGGGCCAGAAGATAAACCACGCTCGACTTGGCTCCTCTATGATATGATAAACTGGTATAAGTTTCTTTTATTCAGATGGGAAATAAACCTCGGACACTACTCTTGACAGAACCTGCACAATTTTCAATACACAGAAATTTTTAGTTTTAAAATGTACACACACGCTACTCTCACCAAAGGCAAAGCACCTAGTATGGGAATATTCTCACTCCTATCTGAATAGGAAGGCCGTTTCCAACTGAATAGATTAAATATATATATTCTATAAATACAGTTCCATCTCAATCTGGCTATGACTTTGCTCCCACCAATGATCTCTCATCCATCTGCAACTTAGTGACCTGATCAATTGCCTGGAAACGACACACACTGCTGGCCACAACAACTTCATTTCACCATCGGGAGCTTTTTTACACAATCTACCCGATGCTTCATACATTTGTACAAGTATATAAATCCACTGTACTGTGGGCGGTATGCTTGTCACTCGTTCGGAGGGATATCTCGATTCCATCGGAGAATGGAGGAATTCTTATAGGTATCTTCAATCAGGGCTGTAGTTATCCGACATCGGAGCGGAGGAAGTAAGGTTCACTGGTTATTTCTGGTTTTTCAGCCTGCACAACTCTACCTGAGAACACGTAGTTATAAAGACATAATACACGATAAGAAGATCGCAAATAAAATAATGCAAACTGGTACACTGTTATACCACTAACAAAAAAAAGGGGTCTGAATTGTTGGGAGCTTTGTTCCTAACACATCTGTCACAATCGCTTAAACAGTTCCACTTTTTGGCATTTTTTGAAACAAATCGACGAGAATGAACCTCTGTACTAGATGCTTTGGAAGAAAAAGCTGACAATTCGGTCTATGTCCATGGAGTAGCTAGAAATTTCCAGGATGACTTTAAAATCGAACCTGCCAGTTATTTGCTTTTGTCTCTTTTTAAAGTAACTGCTTTGGTAGCTCTACATGAAGCCATTCTCTTTTACTACGGTTAGAAATACTTCTGGAACATTTATACTAATATCGATTTTAGTATCCTCTATGTACCTGAACTTCTCCGAAGAAGATGTTCAAAAGAAGTTTACTAAGATGTTCCCCTTTCAACGACGTTCTGGTATTTTGGAACAGAAGTCAGATGGATAAAATTGGAGGAATATGGAGGATGTTCCGCCTAAAGAATCTGTTTTTTGTCAAATTATCTCACCGATAACGCGTGTCTTTTTCACAACGTGGTGAGTTAGTTGGTTTCAGGCGAAGGTAGAATGGTTTTTTTTTTTCCGGAAACTGAGGTTTTTCGTTCAGCAAACATAAAATCGACCACAGAACACGCGCAACTTACACATAGTATACACAGTAAATAAATAAATATTCATTTATTGCAAATACAGCAAGCCCATCACAGCACATGGAAATGACATAAAATAATCGAGTACATGTACACAGTAGATTCCATATAGAGATTAACAATGACTAGAAATTATTGTTATGAATTAAAAAATAATAGTAATATGGCTTTAGTCGCTGATGTTCCTAAAAAAAACACCCTACTGCAGCAACAACAACAACTTTCCCGAACGCCTTTTCCCTCAAACGCTTCCGAACTTGAAAGTAAAATGTGTGATTAACAGTTTTCTTTTTCTTGGGAAAGAACTGAGTGGACGGAATTCTTTCCTTTGCAATAAACAATTGGCATGATCTTGAATTTTAATTTCCTCGGTCTTGCGACTTTGTTTCCTCTGCCATTATGTCTCAGGATCATACCGAAACACATCTTTATTTCATCCTACCTGTAATGACCCCATTATCCAGAAAGTGTCTCGTTCTATTTGTATTTTGTCCGAGTTCGATAGAAACTTGTTCTTGATACGGTGGCTGGTCTTAAGTGAAGATTATTATTTTTTTTATCTTTTTATGCCGATAGAGTTATTTATCTCGTTTGGCACAAGCACATTACAAATATTGCTTCCTCTGCATCTAAAAAACTTGGTTTTCTCTTTCGCTCTCGGCGTTACTTTTCTTCCAAACAGCTGCTCACTCTGTATAAATCGCAAATCCGCCCTGCCATGGAATATTGTTCTCACATCTGGGGTGGTGTCCCCAATGCCTCTCTCAGATTTCTTGATTCCGTTCAGAAGAGGGCAGTTAGGTTAATTAATGATTCATCTCTCACAGAATCTCTCAACTTGCTATCTCATAGACGTACTTTTTCTGCTGCATGCCTCTTCTACAGATACTTCCATGGGCACTGTTCTTCTGAATTGGCTTCTATAATTCCCGCTCTCTTTCAAAACAGTCCGAACACGTGCCCCGCAAACATCCATTTACTGTCCAACTTCAAACCCACAGAACCAACTTTTCATCTTCCTCATTTATTCATTCAACTGCCGTTTTCTGGAACAACCTTCCTTCATACGTATTTCCTGAAAATTACAGTCTACAGAAGTTCAAGTCCAATGTTAACAAATATCTTCTTTCGTCTTCCCAACCTCCAACCCAAGCACGGTACTAAGTACTATAGGTTCTTATATCTCTCGTGTTTGGGGTTTTCAAAAAAAATTCTCTGACTTTTTTTTGTTTTTGCTTTTTTTTTTACACAAAAGCCTTTATTTTGTTCTGTTGAAATAAAATTGGATTTCTAATGGAAACAAAAAGAAAGATGCTTGGAACTCGTCTAGATGTTGCAGTTCGTTTTATTTCTGCTGTCTACGCCAATATAATGTCCTGAATGAGAAATCGCATCCTCAGACCACATGGGCTTTCTCTATCTTGTTTCAGGAGACGCTTCCAACTTGGTTCCGGACGGTAACACAGCAGGGTATAAATGATAGGGTTCGGGTAAATCATTACAGTTTGCAGTTCCCCTCCCTTTCCTTTTTTCTTCTCTTTACATTTGCGTTCGTGCATTGTGTTAGAAAAATGGATAACACCAAAACGCGTCGGGTGCATTGCAGCGCACAAACATTGGAAAAACATTCGTATATCGGAAGGATAGCTGTCGTATTCCCTATCGTATCATCTCCAAAGAGACCGACCCCTTTGTCCCAGGAGTTGATCCAGTTTCGAAGGTAATGAATACAGTAGCTTCCCGAGGCCTCTTGGTTTCACGTAACTGAGAAACCAGAGGGACTTCATTTGACATCTTTTTCGAATCCTTCTGTTCAGAATCCCCTTTCTGGCCTCTACTTCTTTTGTTGAGGGGGATATTTTGCCGACATTTCAGCAGAATGCTGTCCCTTTCTAACGAGAAAATGAGACGGTAAAGTCACCGGGAAACACGTAAGCCTGTTTTTCTATGCTTACAATTTGTAGTGCACTTAACACTCGGCGATAGGTTTAGGGTGCGCGAATCAGCCGGATGTTACTGATGTGTTCAGATTTTATTTTTAAAATATCAGCGAAGAACCGCAAACTACATCATGGGAATCAAAGCTAATCCCCATAAGATGAAGTGTGCACGTGTATATCACTATGCTACACATTTCGGATCAAAGCAACTTTGCCAGAGTGCTCTCTCTCTCTCTCTCTCTCTCTCTCTCTCTCTCTCTCTCTTCCTTTTTATAGTTCTTGTCCTTGATTTTCCGTTTTCAAGAAATTAAAATTTCCGTTTTTTTTTTCTAATGATGCATTTTCCTATTTTTGTGTATATCTATTAAAAAACCCTATAATTCGGTATGTAGGTGCTGCAGACACACCGTATGAAAAATGCCTAAATTTAAATCCAGTCTAGACGGGAAGAATTTGAGCTTATTCATTTTTCCCACGCCATGAACAAGTTAGTCAGTCTTCACTTGGATTGCACTGTTCCTTTCCCCTTCCCCGGAAACTTTGGTAAACCAGTACATCCAATAAAATAGGAAACTGACTATGGAGTACAAGTAGTTTAAGGACAGGACGTATTGATTCCTCATTGCCTTAGTTGCTCTAGTACAAAAAAAATGGAAATATGCGTTGTGCAGACCTTTCTCTACTGCCATCTGTCATGGATGCAGTAGGTGGACCTATGACTGATGTATCCCTGATCACATCATCAACTGTCGTACATTAATGTGCCTCGATGACTTCACAGTTTCTTCTGTGACAACTTTTTTTTGGGCGAGGACCATCCTCCTGAAATTTCTTTCCCTTCCTTTCTCGATAACGGTTTTCCCATTCGTACGCTCCTCATATAGTCGTCGATGTACACATTTTGCATACACCAATATATTTTTACTGGAAAGATGACCGCCGCTGGAAGAAACTGATTAACGCTGCGTTGCGCTGCGCTGCGCTAGCTCAGGCTCGGCCATCACTGCGAACACCAAATTGTCTTTACTGCTGCGCATCACTGCTCGCGCATATGATGCAGCCATCTTGTCCAGCAGCTAAATTTACATTATGTCGTGTTAATTTAAATTTAGGCAAACGTTTTCATTTGATTCGCCCTTATAGATTACTGAATTAGCTTGAACTGGGACATTCTTTCCAGCTGTCCCACTAATTTTCGAAGAACTCTTTATTGCATACAAAAGGCACACGCCGTACACAATACCCTCCCTTCACGGCTACAAGCCGGGGGTTTACAGTAAAAGTTAATAGAATCAAAGATGAGATAGGAGGAAAAAAAACATTATTACTAATTATACAAGTATAGGATTAAACACTGGAGAAAACAATTGGGTTTGTTAAGGGGAAAGTCTTGTCTGACAAATTTCATAGGATATTATGATGTGGTTACAAAAGAACTGGATGCAAAAAATAATTTTGCTATCATATATTTGGATTTCAGGAAAGCTTTTGACACTGTTGCGCATGGAAGACTATTGTACAAATTGGAGCAGAATGGTATTAAGGGTAGATTGCTACAATGGATAAAAGGATGGTTGAGTGGGAGAAGACAGAGGGTGGTAATCAATGGGTGCTGCTCTTCGTGAACTAATGTTATTAGTGGGGTCCCACAGGGTTCAGTGTAGGGTCCACTGTTGTTTTGTATATTTATCAATGATATTGATGAAGGTATATCAGGCTTTGTGACGAAGTTTGTAGATGATACAAAGGTTGGCAGGGTTGTTAATGACAGTAATGGCAGTGTGCTACTGCAACAGGATCTAGATAATTTGGGCAGATGGGCTAAGAAGTGGCAACTGAAGTTAACCTTGACAAATGCAAAGTACTGCATGTGGGTAGAAGTAACCCCAGAGAAACGTACCAATTGTGTGGTACTACACTTGAGGTGGTAGAAAATGAAAAAGACCTGGGAGTAATTGTACAGTCAGATATGAAGTTTTCTGAGCAATACAGACAGGCTGCCAGGGCAGGTCATGGGGTTTTGTCAATGATATATAGCAATT
Organism: Mastigoproctus giganteus; assembly: GCF_048544385.1. Lineage (NCBI taxonomy): Eukaryota > Metazoa > Arthropoda > Arachnida > Uropygi > Thelyphonidae > Mastigoproctus > Mastigoproctus giganteus. The sequence continues at coordinate 155,599,079 of NC_143575.1, forward strand.
TTGCTAGTAGGGAAAAAGAGGTGATTGTCCCTCTGTATAAGGCAATGGTCAGGCCGCATCCTGAGTACTGTGTACAGGTCTGGAGGTCTCATTTTAGGAAAGATATAGATTTGCTTGAGCGTGTATAGAGAAGGGCAACAAGATTGGTGAGGGAAATGAAGGGATCCTCTTACCAAGAGAGGCTTAAGTTCTGCAAATTGCAGTAGCTGGAGACTAGGCACCTGCGCAGTGATCTGATTGAGGTATATAAGGCCTTGAATGGGTTGAGCACGCTGAGTTCTGATGGGATTCTTCCACTTGTTCAGATTACGAATCTAAGGGGGCATAAATTCAAATTAAGAAAATACAGATGTACAATAGATGTGCGGAAATTTTCCTTTAGCCAGCGGGTGGTTAATTGCTGGAAACTTCCATCTGTCGTTGTGGAAGTTGATTGGTTAAATAAATTTAAGGAGGAACTGGACAGGCATTTGGAGGGAATGGATGAAAATATATACACGACAGAATGTTATCAAGTTAAATTATTCTACAGGGAGCAATCCTTTTACAGTGCTGGAGTCATCTGAGCAGGCGGAGAAAGTTGGTACGATGTAGTGAGGAATCCATGGCAGTGATGGACAGGTCCTCGGGAGTAGGTTCTAATGTCCTGTGACGTGATTCTGAGAAGGAAGTCAATGGAGTAAATTCTGTCTATATTTTTTATCCAATGCGAACTTGTAGAGATCGCCATCCAAGGAGTGTATCCACTGCAGCATCTGCACGGATAAGAACCGATCGGATAACTTTATCCGGTTTGGGATGACCTGAATTACTGGATTGGCCCTTAGGCTTGGTACTGGGATTCTCCATCCGTAGTTAGCCCAGAAGTCTGGTTTCGAAATAATGCCAACCATCATTTTCACAGCAAAGATGGATCTTCTCTCATGGATAATGGCAGAAAGACGTCTGATGTTTAGAGCTGCCGCCATCTGGGTGGTCCTTGGCGCAGGGAAAGCCGAAATTATTTCCATATGGTCCACTTCAGTAGCCAAAATTCCCCCGCGAAAATCCGTCTCAGATGCGTTATGGCAGTTGTTTCCTGACTTCCGCGCCATAAAGTATGACCGGATAGACACATGTCTTAATATATCTGCAACCAACGGCCTGGGCATGGGCATGCATAAGTTGTTGCTTAAGCATCCACCAGAGTCGACAGAACTTTATTTGCAGGTGGTCTATTTGTGGTACAAAGGAGAACTTCTAGTCAAAAATAACGCCCAGATCGGTGTGTTGCTGAACAGCAGAAATTGCGGATCCTCTTATATTTGGTTGCACCATTGTTGGGTTCCGTTTGAGCGAGAAAGTCAACTGTTTCGTTTCTCAGGATTGATGTGAAGGCCGAAACGGGAAAGGAAGGCCTCGAGGTTCTGGATTTTCTGTACGATTGGGGCATTTGTGTAGTTAGCAGTGTCTCCAGGGTTGATAGCAGTGAACAGCTTTATATCATCAGCAAAGGTAATAATATCAGTTCGGTCCGTTTTATAACTGAAGATACTTCTGGATGGCAAGCGCGGCACAATGTGGCTCTTTAGAATTAGAAAGGAAACTGCTTATTTAAGACAATAGACATGTTTGCTAATTAGGAATAAATATTCAATTTATACAATTTTAAATTACGCTGGAATACACATAATATACAATTTAATTTACGTAAATACACAAAGGAAATCGTAACCTCATCAGATATTTTCAAGAGCTTTATATCCAAAAATGAGATGGCCCATTGCTTGCAAACAGGGAAACTCAGAAGATTCGTTAAATCCCTATGAATATTTCTTTCTTTGACCTTCTCCCTTTCCGCTATAAGCCCCTCTTCAGGTATTTTTCTATTATCTTAGGAAGCCTCCTATACGTTCATAAGAAAAATGTTCAAAAATATTCGGTAATCCTGCACGTGCAGAGGATTACTTTAGGATACGAAAGAAACGCAATAAATTTGCATTTTTGATATCCTTTAATGTATTCATAAAAACATGCCAAATTGAGAAAAACTGGCATCTACGAGTATGAAGGTAAAACTAAATACGTAACCCAATGGGCTTGATCCGGTTTGTGAATCAGAAATGGCTTTGTTATGAAAATAACTACATCGATAATGGGGTCCTTTACAGAATACTCTAATAATTAAAATTTTAATTACTTAAGAAAATAATTAATGCATTTAGAATAAAAAATTGCATATCCCCTCCTCCCTTTAGGGTTTCTTTTAATATATGCATCAGATATCTAGGTGTTATGGTATCGGATAAGATGACAGCCGCCTTTATTATTATTATTATTTCTCTAGTGTACGACGGAAATCTAACCTGAGTAAGGTCATGTATGAACAGGAGACAGGTAGATGTAATATATGGCAAAGACAAAGTTCGAAACTGAAATCGAGATCTGTGCAGTTAGTTGGTTTACTGCTTCGAAACTTCCCCTAATGGATTTCCTTATCGATGTGCGCCTCTAATGTAGTCAGAAAACGTGGACACATTTTTTTGTTTTTATTTGATTAATGCCTGCGATTTGTAGAGACATTAAATACAGGAGGTGCAGTCGCATTTTAAAAAGTGCTTCACTGAAAACAGCCCCCCCCCCCCGAAAGTTATCTTTTACAGCGCAGCATCACTGATTTCTCTGATCCAGATCGCATTTTTAATTAAATAAATTAATGAATGCAAAAATAATTACCCAAAGCGTTTATTATTTTGGTCATCTGTGTCTTCATTGGAGTAATATAACGTGCCCCCCCCCCCAGTACACAAGAAGCCCGTATGCAAGATTTCATAGTTTGATGCAGTAAATACTATTCGGCTAGGCACAGGTCAGAGTTGGTATGGAGTCTTTTCTATTACTGCACAAAGAACATTTGTTTTTTTTCTTTTTTTCCATACCAGCAGAAACTACTCGCGGACACTTTTATTTACTTTAAAGAAATGAAATTGGTTCCGACATCGGAAATCGCCTCTCTTGATACAAACCATAGATGAATAAGCGCAGCACATACTGAAGCCACGGAACTGTAAACCAGTGCACTATATCATGTCAGCGACTGTATCAGGGAAAGATTAATAACTCTGACATGCCAAAAATGCTCCCATAAAAGCCATAAGATAATTTGTGGCACCGTTTCACTTTGGCTGAATACCTACTGAAAAGAAACTGTAAAAACCGTGTGTTTCAAAAGGCAGGAGAAAACAGACCACACAAATGAAAGAAGCAGGAACTATTCTATTGATGCGAGTTTATATAAATAGCCGAATTAATTGCATTTATTTCTGGATAAGATTATCAAACACGATCACCCTGTAAAACTGAGTAAAAAAAGCTTCGGCAAAGAATGCTGGAAAAGGTTCGAGGAGGGAAAGAAATCCAAATTTTGCCATTCTTAATATTCTGAACTGTATATTCGTTTGGCTCGATATGGATTTCCTTTCAGCTGCAGTTATACGAAGCCGAGTCATGTGCAATCAAGCATACGCGTGCTACCTTCCCCAATATAGGAATATATCACTTTTTCTAACACCGAACTTAGGCAGCATTCTCACTCGGTAATTACCTGTCTCCTGCGCGATTTGGTTGCAGAACGTTGCGAGATTATTGCATGTTTCTAAAGTGGCTATAATACTGGTTGTTATCGTCTGTTGCTGAATAATAATTACATTTTGGAGGAGTAATACTTTATCGGTTTTACCAGCTGCAAATGTAGGCTAATGATCCTTAATATCTGCCATTACAGCACCACAAGTCATATATGGACTTCCAACTGTCTCAGTACTTACAATCGATAATTGTTCCAGATGTTCTGATAGTTGTGATTCTAGTTGTTAACGGTGGTTGGTGGAAGGGATAGGGTCTCGATGTGTTTCGTTGGTTTCGAGTAGGGTGCTGCTAATGAACTCGAGGAACGATTTTCCGTTGGTGCTTCAAACGGGCAAACGCGATGGGAAACAAAATTCGTACAAAAATAAGCTGCCGCGTGCAGCACGGAAAAATAAATGTCAATTTTCCAGATTCGATGGGGGTATGTCTTTACTTTTTTTCACTTCAGTGTACATGTCACTTTCGCCTACTTCTGGTAATAGTCTGTAAGCGAAACCTTTTCTTTGTGCTTCATTTAGCTTCCGTGTCATTTATTGCCTGTTTCTTTGATCCCTCCGTAATCATCCTCCCTCCCCCTCATTCGGCTCCATCTCGCAGCCATCAGCCGTCTTAGCAACACACCGAAATACAGCGAGCGCAAGTCGTGCATACGAGACACGGTCGCATTATTTTTCGCTGTCTGTGACTGCAGCTCCTGTTTCTTTTCTTTTGTTTACCTCTCGTCTTTGTACGCTGCTTTACGTAAAAGAGCAGGGGGAGGGGGGATAGAGAGAAAGAAAGAGAGCGTAGTCAAATGTCTATTTCAAAAAGTTTGAAGCTTTTTCCCTTCTCATTTTCTGCGTCCACGTCCACGCCTCAGCATCTTGTACTAAGATTACAAGTAGCCCAACATTAGAAAGTCCTAAAAGGACTTTTTTTTTCCTTCCCTTCCCAACCCAAGTCTGTTCTTTTGTCGGCAGTAAGAAGATAAGGGCATCGACATCTGGCTGTAGCTATTCTTCTGTTAATCCCAGCAAGGATGTTTTTATGAACTCTAAAAAACTGCAAAATGAAGCCAAGAATTTAAGGAAACTGCTATCCGGTCTATTTTTTAGGTTCAGCTAACAGTAATTGCAACCACCGCAGAGAAAAAAGATCTTTTTTGTTTTCAATAAGGGCTTCTAATTTCGATACTCGTTTACTTATTACTCACTTCGGGAATTATGTATGCACCTGAGCCCCTTCATGCGTTCTTCTTTTGTTCTTCGCGCACTTTTAATAACTGAAATGAGAATCAAAGAGAACAGAAAGGATACGAAAAGAAATGTAAATAAGATGGCAGAACAAATGATTACATACTCAGGTGGTAAACGATGTCTTAATAATAGACAAAACTTGAGAAAAATGTCTCGCAGCGTCTGCAATAATGACCCGAGACCATTTAACAGTGTAGATTAGTTATACGAATAGTTAACATTTTCAATAAAATTAATAAAGAAAAAGGAATAGGAAATACAATATTAATACAACACTATTGTTTATAGTATCAGCTGGAAAACAGATTTCCTGTATTTGGCACTTGTACTAAACTCGTGAAGATGGCCATCAAACCGTATGGTACTGTCAAGCATCGACGCTGGGATGGAGGGAAAGGAATTTGTGACCAATTTCCAGGCGATCTCAAACAGTCGGTAAGGCTGAATTGACTCTCGTAATTGAGGGATCCTCCACTGGTAAATATCTTAGAATTCTCGAGCATCAATCCACCCAGCAACCCATTTTATGATGGTTGTCAGACAAATGTGGTTAATTCCAGTGTGAAGTGAGCTCTTGTCATTACCGATTTTTATACTCTATAGCTAATATACAACTCTATATTCAACAAGGGTCGAGTTGAAGATGGAGCACCCTATATCCAGATTTCTACGCCGTGGAGAATTTCAGGTCGCTCTATGGAGATGTACACCGCAGAGATCTGAAGACGGGAGTTGTATAATAGATCACATGTTGTTTTTCCCAATGAATCTTTGCTAGTTTAGGGTAAGAAGTGAAAAAATAAGAACGAAACTGCAGTTGACAGGCGTGAATAATGCCAAGATACTTGAGTCACGACAGGTTGGAGTGTTGAAAAGCATAGCTTGTGTATACAGAATGGATCCTTCTTCAAAGAACATAACGCCAAAGCAGACTTTGAGGGTTGCTCGATTGTATGTGAAGGTAATGAACCGTTTAGATATTTATATCATATGCAAGGCAGTTCGGCTTCTAAATGTAGAAAGGAGTCAAGTTTCAGTGAAAAGAAACCCAAAATTATACCTCCTCGTGGGAAATCCATATAGATAAATTTTTGAAGGGATGATCCTAAGGCTTTGGAGCAGAATGTCCTTTCAAGTCAGAAGACTAGAGGGAAAGACCAAAACTTGTCGCATATGGAACAGTACTCTTTGCATAACTTGAAAATAGCGTGTGGATTATATCATCAAAAACTGAACTTATGAATAAAATGCGTATTCGAAGTGGTTTATTTTTGACACTTGATAGAAGTCTGGTTGGGCTCAGAGCCTATTATTTATTCCACACTGTTATTATTGATCGGTCTGCAGTTATTCAAGAACCCCATGCGATTTCCACTCAACCGAGAGAAAATGGAGTTCTTTACCAGAAAGGAAATGCGGAATCAGTTCTCCATCTAGTTGGTAGTCTCTGAGATGTTTCCTTTACAAGAGGTTCTGTGTTAACTTCTGTGTAAAGGCCCGACTTTAGGAGCATCACTCACAAGGAAGCATCCCGGTAGGTTAATTTAGATATTCATGAGAATGGCAGCACGTGCATGTCCGTGCACGGGTGTAAGTGACAGTTCATCTTCATTTAACTCTTTCCCACGCCATAGTTCATCTTGATGGGATCAATAAAGCCAACGCCGGGACTGTTTGTGGCGTTTGCCGTGACAGTGTCCTGACATATTACGAAATATGGTTATCTAAATGGAAATTGGCCGTGTCGCTATTTGAAATACGTGGCAGTTCAGACACTTCAGAATTATTATTAAGCCCTTCATCTCTCCATCTCTCTTGCGGTTTAGTGTTTGGATATTTCTTTCTTTCGTATCATCTTTCATCTCCGTCTTGTCTGCCATCGTGCCCTTTTGTGCGAGGTTTAACTTTTCTATTAGGATATCACGCCTATTTGTATTGCGCGTGACAGTTCAGCATTCAGCGGGATACAGAAGAATGACACATTCATAATGTTTACTTCAGTAAGAAATATATTTCGCAGATCGGTTTGCTTATCTGTAAATCAATCGAATGAATGAATAGTATTATTTAATTTGAATCATTTAGAAACTTGCTCTTACAAATTTGCCCTTAGGCCCCTAATTATGAGTTTTAAGAGTGCCTTCTATTTGTGAGCAGATCTTCCATCCTTATCTCTGACTGCTGTATTCAATTGCTTCTATTTTACTCATCAGTTTAATGGCTCCATCTGTAGATCTCCTCTGATCCACACTGATTGTAATGTCAGTGGAAATATCGAGAGTAACAGAAAATAAGTTTTATCATTAGTATGTACATGCGCCCTAAGCGACAGTTCAGCAAAAGCCACGAGATGTTACTGAGGGATTCGAGCCCAGGCTTTACTACACGAACCTAATACTATTTCTGTACCTTTATTGAAGGATGCATGCCTGTTTATGAAATCATATTCATAAAATAACACAGAAAATATTCGCTACAGCCTGCTGCTACGCCATCTGACAAAATAAGTCTTAGAGAAGCAATTTTTAAGAAGTCAGAAACTTCTGTTTGGTGAACTAGCTATAACTGTTAACATTTTCTGTGGCTAATGCGGTAGGCCCGTATTAGCCACAGAAAATGGCAGATAGAAAACAAATATGGCGAATAATCAACCAATTTTTCTTCTGGTTTGTATTTAATGGAATGTCTGCAGCTACAGCCATAAATGCACCTTGGTGTTACCAGTGTGCCAAAATCGAGCCAAACTTTGACAGACCAACCTCGGTTAAGTGTTGAATGGAACAGTCACAATATTTGTGATGATCCTACTTCACCCCAGAAGACACACTTCCCGCCAGGTGACAAATTGGCCCTCGTGGATAGCACAGTTGATGTTGTCGCCGTCCTTCCCGCCCCGGGTAGAAAGCAGCTGAGTTCGAATCCCGTTAATGATACGAGGAATTTTTATGGGCATTTTTCACAATGTGGCTGAGTTAGTTGGCCTCTGGCGAGGGTAACATGGTTTTTTCCCCCGGAAACTCGGATTTTTCGTCCAGCAAACAGCAAAACGACAGCAGAACACACTGTGGGGGTGGGGATTTAAGAAACTTATTTATTACATATATTTTATCTATCCCCTTGTGATTAGATCCCCTTTAAAATAACTCCCCACTTGCACATCTGACTATTAACTTCACAGAAAATTCTAGGTTCAGGGGGAAAATCTCTTAGGTGTATTTAATTCCCTTCGGATAGGCTTGTGCTCAGAACAACAAAAAAACACACAATGTTGTATATAAAATTCAGTTTATTATACATATTTACATGAGTGTATTAAAACCAAAATAACTCATACATAAGAAAACATGATTTAGTCTCACCTACATGTATATATACATCATAATCACACATCAGTTAAAATCATTACTAGCTGATATCAATCCCTTCCTTTCTAGGTATATTTAATCCTGCATCATTTAAATACCATTAGTAAGAAATATCAATTCCATTCTATCCCTTTCTACATATGTTTAATACTGCATCATCTAAATACATTAATAAGAAACATCAATTCCACCCTATTCCTTCCTACATATATTTAATACCGCGTCAATTAAATACCATTAACAAGAAGTATCAATTCCATTCTATTCCTTTCTACATATGTTTAATCCTAGTATATTAAAACCAAAATAACAAATATCGATCCTTTACTATTCCCTTCCAAAATATCATATATATATATATATATAATAAATTTCCCCTTTTGTTAATGTCTTTCCTTCCTGATTCTTCTCTAAACTATCTTTACAATTAGGTATTTCTAGTACTGTACATATCTCACAGTATTTTTTTTTTTAAAGTCCTGCTAATCAAATTTCGGGGTTCCTACAGGTCTTTGTGTGTGGGAAGGTATTACTACAATCTAGCCACTTGTGGAACTCTGCGGGGCGTCACCTTTTGTCTTTCCGGTTAGGTACTGCTTACCTTCATTGTCTAGGGCGGCGTCTTACTATCTTCGAAGAATTTGGCACGGGTAGTAGGGCTGCCAGGTAGATTTCGGCTTCATTTATTCAGCCCGCTTGATGCACTTCTTCTGTTCCAGAATAGCTACTCTCATGTCGGTCGGTGTTCCGATTCCATCCGGTTCAGCACTTTGCCTTCCAAGATTTCAGGAATCTTGATCTTTTTCTTGTGAGAGACCCGTTTTGTCTTTCACTATTTCTTCCCAACTCCTAGACTTTCCAAAGAGCTAACATTGACTATGTTCCCCTTTCTCCTCGTCCACTTACTTGTCACAGGCAATTGCTATCGACACTTCCTTTCCCCTTCATTTTTTCTTACTACTCGATTCCCAGTACACACTACGCTACAGTACTACACTGTCCTATACTTTTCTACACTTCTTTACACATCTGGACTGCCCGACTTACTTTCTTATACTGGTCAGCACTTGCTCAACTTTCTCTTTTGACTAACTCATCTTCAGAAACACCGCTAAAAACCTCAACTCTATCTGCTAAACCATTTTCACTCACATCGACCAAAATCTCAACTTTGTGTCCCTCCTAAACCATTTTCACTCACATGGCCAAAATCTCAACTTTGTGTTTCTAAACCATTTTCACTCACCCCACAAAAATCTGAACTTTGTGTTCCTTTCCAATCCTTTCACTGCCTTTTTCCTTCATCTTACTCCCGATTTCGCCACGCCTATTCTCAGTGACTCCTTCCAATCCTATATCTACTTTCGGATTTTTTTTCATTCCATTTGTTGGAAAACTCTTATTCCGCCGGCCCAGTAGCACGTGATCAATACTCCCCTTTTTACAACCTGCTGGACCTGCTGCCATCCGGTGTGCCCTTTGATGTTTGCCGAACATCCAGAAAACAACTCTTCTCCTCTCATATAACGGCTTGTCTCTATAGCGTTCCAAAACCACAAAAAATGACATTAGTGACCACAGCATCTATCTTTGGAAACTTGTGTACTCTTTAAGAACCCACTTCCTGTTTGCAACTGTTTGAAGTAAACTGTCCGTACTATTTCGACCCTGCATAAAGCTTAATTTGCCTGTTGTTGTTTGGACCCATGCTGCTTTACAGTAGTTTCCCTGCTTATAACGGAAGTAGATGGCTAATGGCTCTGCTGTTATTACTTACTACTCATTAAATTTATATTCCATGCTGAAAAATTGTTATTATTGAACTCAGACGATATTACTTTCTTATTCACTAGCAGCAAGAATTCCTATTTCTTAATTAATAAAAACAAACTTCTTATTATTTTAATTTTGTAAGATTTTGAATCTTACAACACGAAATTTACAGACATTACATACAGTGCAATATAGCCCGAGTTGCTGATGTGCCCACTTGGCGAATCAGCAACTCGTTTTATACAGCCTAAAACCCTACAAACCGTACAAATAACGAGAACAGCGACCAAATTCAGACGACGGACAGCGAAGAGAACGTTGCGCGTGGATGACAGACATGTTAAGATTTGATACCACTTCAAGATATGGTAGTGTGGAAAACGAAAATATGAACTCCGTGGAAGTAACTGTTTAGTATCCCAGCAGCAGAGCGATGTTTCCATTAATCTGTCGTTTCTGATAAATCGGAGGTCAACTGTAGGGCTGCCAGTCTTCGTTATTTTTATGGAACTGTTCCAGCATTGTTAATACCTTACAATCTAAGATTCATCACTCTATGTCAACTAGTTTAAAATAATATTTCTTCAGACAGTGATAAAAAAAATACGAGTGTTTTTGCTTACTTTTCAGGAAGAAGAGTTCAAAATTGGAACTAGTTGCAATTCTGGACTTGCATAGTTTGTATTTTTATCGAAATCGATATCAGCTTGGTCGTCCTTGGGGCTAGCACACGATCGCTGTCCTCCACCGTGTGGAAAACGCTCCGGTTCAAATACCGTAATGAGAGGAACTTTTATGAGCTTTCTTTTCACACCGTAGAAAAATCAGTCTGTCTCGAGCTAGAATTTTATAGTTTTCTCCTGGAGCTCTGGTTTTTCATCCAGTAAAACGGGCAAATCCCCTAGAGAATACACGCAATTTACGGACATTAGTATGTAATATCCGTAAATTGCTTGTATTCTCTAGGGGATTAGCCCACGGCTCTTAACAATGTGGAATATACTAAAAATAATGAAATTTATTTTATTTTTAATTTTATAGCAGACAATTACACCTCTTCAGTTATGAAAAAGTAGGACAGTCCGCCATAATGCAATATCTGATGCTTTCAAGAACTCCTGATCTCTTATGAGAGTATATAAAATACCAATTTTATAATGCTTGATTCTAATTTAAGAAAAATAGCAAGAGATACTTAATTCTACTCAGTAGAATTAATCATCTCTTGCTATTTTTTATCGAGATTTTCTACTAGATATGCACATGTGCCTTATTTTTCGAATTATTTATGTAAAATAATTAAACAGATCGTTCCCAGAATTGCGTAGGTTGTGGATTTATTAAAATGTTTTATACAGCATCAAGATTTTAAGATTACAAAGCCTTTCTATACGGCTGGATAAACGGGAGATCTAAATTGGAATCAGAAAAGAGAAATGCAGTTAGAGGGATTCTGGTGAAAATTTCAGTGGATTGCTAAATCCTGCGCTGTTCCATAGCTGCTAAATGTATAGCTCATCCGTGCCCTCATCTTCACATTTGAATGTCTGATGAGCCTGAATAAAACAAAGCCACAGGCAAAAAAGCAGCTGGAAAAATTCTAGAACATCCTTTGGGATCTCTCGGGCATCATGAAACGGTAGAATCAAAGGAGAAGTTCCACTAGGTATTTGCAGACTTCGTCTGCCATCTCTCTTCAAGATAGCAACAATCCTACCTCTTTTATAACTTCCCTCTAATTCAACTCGGTCACACTACGATCCCAATATTCTTTTGACTCCGCACATCATAGCCTAAATTGCCAATACGCCATAAAAATCAAATCAAATTCCAGAATCATCTAAATCATCAAGGAAAAAAAGAATAATACTCAAAAGTTTCACAATCATAAGCAATCTGATTCCTAAAATACAAAACTCCCCTCACAACAAAAAAAGTCTTCCCAACTTCAATAAAAATGACAGAACTGGATCCTTCACGCGTGACCTCCGTACCTGTTTTTATTATGACGTTGTAATAATCTGAAAGTCTCAGCGAAAAGTATATCTATTTGTCGTACTTCTGGCTTGTTATACCATAACTGAGAGTTCTCTTCTAAAAGTAAATGTGTGATATTTTGCAATTTTTTTTTTTTTTTTTTTCTGATGTTTAAAGTTAAAGAACTAAGTTGGCAAGTTCGTTCTTCTGGATTTCTCGAAACTTTCCCTTTTTCGCTTATTGCTTAGTGCTGATCTCAGGCAGATGAAATAGCTTTCCCATGGGGTGGTTGGTTGTAGAGAGGGAATTTCAGCTCTTATAAAATGCAAATCGGCGCGTTATCACATATTTGTATAGATATAATACACATACAGCACCGCAACTTATATGGTCGGAGTATGGACGTTTTCAAGTCTTATAAACCTTCTAGCCTTTTTCGGTGCATTCCAGGATCATTGATGTCTCTTCCCATATGGGGAAATAATAATATTACTATTAATATTCATAATATTATTCATATTCCCCATAATGATTACTTTACTTATGGTATGGTATGATGTTAAACCACTTAGCATTTCCTCATATGCGATTCAAGTTTTGACTCAAATCTGCATAGGATAGTTTTTGGACGCAATGAGATCGATAGAGATACATCTTAGAGCAGGGGTTCTCAACCAGGGGAGAATTCCCTCCCAGGGAGAAATTTTAGGGTTTCGGGGGGGGGTGGGGACCACAGATTGGCAGACTCAAACTATTGGAATATTGGTCTTTCTACAAACTACAGATTGTACATAATCTAAAGGACATCACACTTTATTGGATGTCATATTAAATTAAAGATAAATATTTCACTTTTTTTATCTTTTTGTTTGACTCAAAAGGTGCATTCCAATCTTGGAAAGGGGGAATGACATTCTGACATATGGTGAAAAGGGTGCATGGGGCAAAAAAGTTTCAACCACTGTCTTAGTCTGTCTGCGAATAGGTAAGCAGCGCAGACCGCAGTACACAAAATTCAGCAGAAGGTTTGCGAATGGATTCGTGGGAAGATTATTAGTAATGCCCGCATGGTGCAAGAAAGCCATAGGCTTTCTTGCACCATGCGGATGCATGCACCACGAATCCATTTGAAAGTGGTTTCAAATGGATTCGTGGGGAGACCATAAAAGACTCTTCAAAGTCTGCACATCTCACCTCTTGTTGCATGTCTACCGGTTCTGGGTTTTCCTTTAGCTGATCCCGTGACAAAAGGTTTCTGTTCCCATCTGTGAAGAGTCATTCTGGGAGGAGGTTCACGATCAAATATTTCTCGAAATGCTTCGCGTATCGCTTCTATGTGCATGTCTACTGTCTCTTAGGAATCCAAGTAGCGGCCACAGTTCGTTGTTCTGCGGGATAGGTGCATGTATCACACAACTTGACTTTCTGAAATACATGCAAGAAAAACGTTAATTATAAACAAACTAAAACGTTATAAATTAGCAAGAACAATATCTTAAGTTAATAATTAATGAAATATTTCCTTTAATAATTATTAATAATTTAATTATAAACGGTAACGTTTTTCATCCAGACTTTCTATAATATCTAAAAATGGCAGTATGATGCAAGGAAGCAAAGTTTGTTGCATCTTCGATCAAAGTAAATAAAATATGTGATAAATACCTTCCTAGTTGCAGTGGTAAGGAGGATACAGTAACGCCAGATATCTTTCCACCTGCTGTAAACACTTCTGTAGATGGCTGTGACAGGATCTGCGTGCTTCACATCCGAGAGGGTTCAGTAGTGTGAGAATGTTGGAGGCGGTCGATTGTGTTGTTCCTTCAAATGGCTTTCTAAGTTACTCTCCTTACATCCCCAAAAATGACGTATACATTTTCTCACCATTTTAAAAATAGTGGCGTTGTTAATAATTCGATTTCAGTCGATAACAACTTTAGTGGCATACTTCTTTAAATAAATACACTTCTTAGCATTCAACGATGAAACTTTTAATCTTTTTTGCGGGTGAAGAATATTTTGTGCGATGACAGGGTAGATGCAGTAACACCACCCATATTTCCAAAGTTAAAATGCGTATCGTGCATGCCATCACGTTTGAAAATTTGTATTCACACTATTTATAAAACCATTTCATTATACGAATATCAGATAGTAAATGAATTTATTTTTTATCGCTATTAGCGTTGGTCAATACGTGGTTTTTAGCGTGGTTTCAGATATAACGGGAAAGAATAACAATTTTTCTGTTTGTACTCCGGTATAAACAGAAAAATCCACGTAGGTCAAAGGAGTCCACAGCATAGAGAATACAAGAGCATCATTGTATTTAACACACGGAACCACAATAATCTCAAACGCATATATTAGTATACTGTTGCGTTAGACTTATAAGATACGTCATAAAAGAGAAACCTTTCAGGAGGAAAGGTAGCTTGCAGCAGCCAATAGCCACAGAACATTGCGTGACCATCTGCTGAGGGAAACTTTCAACAAAAAACAACAGGACTTCTCGATGAGGAACAACAAGAATTACTTGTTTAAAGAATTTAGCGACGAACATTAGAAGGAAGTTAGATATGGCATTAAGTGGATACAAAAACCTAATTTTCTCATCTGCATCATCCTTTTTAATGGGAATCTGTTTTATGTAACTTAATGACACAAAAATATACGGAAATCTATCAACAAATCAGTGTAGTGTAAGGTTACTATCAATCTTATCCTCTTTAATTCATTCTCTCCATGTCCTGATTTTCGCCACTGGATTTTATCCTTTTTTTTTTATTTTATCCTGTATTTTTATCCTAATCTTACAGGATAAAAATACACAGGATTTTTATCCTGGAAGATTGCAATTCTTAAAGATAAAAGCAACGGTTTTAATTTCAGGAAAGGGGGTTACGACGCTACATTCCCTCTACCAACTGAGCAGTTAGTACAGAGAGAATGAATACATTAGAATTATGGAATACTGTATTTTTGAAGAGCTGTAGTCAACAAGTCATGAATGCATGTATACCATTAAGAAAAGTATAGCACCAAGAGGATTCCAAGATGAATGAAAGCAGAGCTGGTCGAATTAGAGCAGAAAAAGATGGCAGGTGGAAAGTTACAGAGTGATGAAAAGTATTAAAGATTATAACAGATATAAGTTGATCAGTAAAGGTACTGCAGAGATGGTTAGGCTGGCAAAGGCTGAGAATAATCTTTGCTTCTCAGAAACAGTTTTGGCGAAATATTCTCTACGAAAATTCTAGTTGTAACATAATTCAAATATAATTACGGTGACTATCATTCAACTATGGAAAAAATAGTCACGAATTTAAATCTGCAAGAAACAAGACTAATGAATTTAAATTTGATCAGGGTTGAACGCTTATACTGGATGATTCTTGAGATTATTGTGGTCCCAGTTTGTCTGAAACGTAAAATAATAAACCACTGTATACTCCCCACCATGACTTATGGAAGTGAAACTTGGGCACTCACCAAAAGAATGGAAGAGAAGCTGAAAACTACACAGCGAAGAATGGAACGAATTATATTGGGAATCAGACTGTTAGATAAGAAAAGAAACACATGGATTAGGCAGCAAATTCAAGTAAAGGACATTCTTATCAAAACTAAAGAACTAAAATGGTCTTGGGCAGGATGCATAGCTCGAAGACATGATGACAGATGGACTAAGAAAATAACAGAATGGTACCGAAAAGGAGCTAGAAGAAAACCTGGAAGACAAAGGCGGAGATGGATAGATGAAATTCATGAGTTTGTGGGTAGTGAATGGGTGGTCAGTGCTCGAAACAGAAGGAACTGGAAAGTTGCTGGAGAGGCCTTCATCCTGCAGTGGATTGAAAATGGCTGATGATGGTGTGCAACAAATTCGCACAACCGAATATCAGTAATTAAAATGCGCATTAATTCTTTTACTATCAGATTATGTAATTAGAACAATTACGATTGTAATAATAAATGCTGTAAACATCCACCATCTTTTCATCATATTCGATTACTTAAACATTTTCTGAGGAGCAAGGAACTACCCTCTCCCGGGCGTGGGTAGCTCCCGTAGGAAAACCTTGAAAGTTCAATACCCCATTAACGGGGCATTGAAATTTCAAGAAACGGTAAGTGTAGTGGTTTGTAACCTCGTGTGTATTCTAAGGTCGATTTTAGATCGGTGAGGGGAAACCGGAGTACCCGGAGGAAACCTCGCTCCACGGCCTGAGACCGACTAACTCAGCACCAAGTGAAAGAAGGTAGAAAAACCTTACTGAATACTCAGTTTTTTATATAGTGAACTTTTGAAAGAAACCTGTATGGATTTTCTTTCTAACACTACCTTTTCATACTACATTTTTTTTTTTTTTTTTTTTTTTAAATCAGTTTGAGGTATACACCTCAGAGAAACGGCGCATATTGCCAGGGGTTTTCTCTTTTTAACAGAAGATACAGCAAGTTTAGCTAAAGAAATAATACGCAGTAATAAATATTAATCATGAATGAGCAGATAATAACATTAATATAATTAAATAAATGCGCATCTTTACTTAGAAGCTAGCACCTTTCTTGTGACTAGTGTTAATCTGTTAGGTGCTGGACTGGAGTGTATATAGACAATAATAGCAATGTTACTCCTTTTATTTGCAATGTCGTTCACATATCGAGAGTGAGGAACATTCTATCAAGGTTTGTGTTCAATTTTATTCTAAGGTTTGGATGTTGGTGAAGGTTGGAGCCATTCTCAGTTTGGATCAATTTGGATCATTCCATCAATTTGGAATTTCGCATCACATGACAAATGCGAGCTGTTCAATTTCATTATATTTATTTTTCCGCAACAGTGCGAAGGGAAAATACGCGTTTCGTGGTTTTGGATGTTAAATCTTCAGTATTAATCTCTCGAACAACAAGTACAATTCTTTTTCTACAAGTTAAAAATTTAAAAAAATAAATAAATAATTTACACGTTGGACAATTCTTTCATTTGAGTTTTAATCACATGACTCGCTTTTAAGAGTCTGAAAGAAGAAAAATGAGAGAAAGCGCATCTTTAGAACACATTCAGTTTAGACTATAGATTAACCTTTTCACACTAATCCTAAGTAATCAATCAGCTGATACATTAGTAGTAGTACTATCTATATTTCTGCCTTTACTTAATAGTTGTTAGCGACTGTCTCAAAATTCAGTTATTTGTACTCTGTATATTTTTGCGGATCGCGATAATTTTCTTCCTTATTTGAAGAACTAAATTAAAATAATAAAAAGAAATAAATCGCTTCTTAGTTCCTAATCCCAAGCTATTTATTATTAAATGTTTTTTTTCTTTTTACTAGACAAAAACAGCCATACAATCATAAACTTGCGAATACATAACACGGTAAATAAAGATCTGTAATAAAAAAACGTACAAAGGAAAGAAAATATATAAACGCCCACCAGTAGTTCAAAATTATTTTTAAAATTTTCATGCGTTTGTTAAACAAAATATTCACCACCTTTTGACACAAATTTACAAACGCATCGCGCTGATTTTAATTTACATTAAAAAGCGATTGTCAATACGTGACTGTTTGGTTAACAAAAATCGGAATCGATTCTGTTGACAGGTGGGGTCACAGCGCACCACACCAGATAATGTGGAAACGAGACCATTGTACTGCACCATTGAACAATCGATGTGTTGGAGCCTCAACTGCTAGCAGTCATAAACCAAGTGCTAGCGATAAACCCGCAACGTTACACCTTGATCATAATTTAAAATAGTCGAATGCGACACCTAACACCACGGTCTTCCCTTCTAAATAACGCCTCCCAGCGATATAATTAACTCCGATTAGCGTAAGCCGTTAATTAGAGAACGTTCGATTTTCAGGAAAAGGAACCGTGATTACGTATGGAGTGTTAATCAAAGGTTAGGCTCTGCCTACACAATAGGTGTTCACATCGAAAGTGGGAAAAATCCATGCAAACAGATGTCCAAAGAGGCTTTTCCGGTTGCAGCTGCGTATGTATTTCCGAAACGTTGCATATTTACTCCTATTAGTATGCAATGGTCATAATGCTCACAGCAGAACAAGCTTTGCCTTATCAGATTGCCCCCATATTGCACTACTTTCAAATGATCAAATCGCATGAAAATACAATTGAAAGTTATCCTTGCAGTGCAAAACAACAACAACTCGTTGCGAATGCAAAGTTTTTTGTTGTGAGAACCATTTAAGAGAACCATTGCACTGAATAAGCGGTTTAAATCGTTCAACGTGTTGTTTCTCTGAGGCCATAGACCATTAGCCATACTGCACGCATGTAACGGGTCCTCTTGTTTCGTCCTTACATCTGAAAGCGCAGAATTTCCGTTACCTTTTTAGAAAATGATTTGCCTCCTTTACTGAAGGATGCTCCACTCGAAATGGAAGATGTATATGGTTCGTACATATTCTAATTACCACACAACGCGACCTTACTGTGGTAAATATTACTACCATCCTCCTTTACAATGCGTTTAAACGTCTTATGCGCTAACGAATATACCCAAAGAGCTCAGTTGTGTGCATTACAATTTAAGTGTAGTGGTAAACTGCTACACTATATAACTCCGCACATTATAACCCCGTTACGTGCCAGTAATGTGTCAAAAAATAAATAAATAAACAAACAGGCATCGGTTTATAATGTGTTATATGGACTTTTTTGTTGATATCAATTTATTTCCAAAGAATTGTCCTTTACGGCTATCCAGCTAGAGGACACGGGTTACATGATAATAATGAATAAATAAATATTGCCATGCTATTTAGAATCTATGTACAGAGTACTCAAATGAATTGATACAATACATGGCCTAAAACAGCATCTGATTACAAAAATACATAATCGTAGATGCATAAATACCACAATAAGCGGATAATATAGCATCCTAGAAGTTATATCACCTACAGTTTGACCAGGGCATAGATATCTGCCAGAGAGGCCGATCTGTACGTTTTATCCTTGCAGAGCTTCTGACAGTCAATGGATAACCTGTTAAATATTTCCATGGAATTAAATGGAAACATGTTATCCAGGGAGGTCATACTGCGCAGCTTGGATCTGAATGGCATTGCGCTGGTTTGAGTTCTATTACGATCTGACGGTCTAGCAACGATATCCCAGATATCAGGTGAGCTTAATTTTCCGGAGAGAAGCTGGGCGAAGATCACGAGGTTCCTGGAAATTATATGATACTTCCAAGGTAGCATATTTAGATCAGAGAGCATGACAGATTTTGAGATTGTAGATGGTAGGCATGCGATCTTATTTAGCCATTTTAAAATCC
Organism: Mastigoproctus giganteus; assembly: GCF_048544385.1. Taxonomy (NCBI): domain Eukaryota; kingdom Metazoa; phylum Arthropoda; class Arachnida; order Uropygi; family Thelyphonidae; genus Mastigoproctus; species Mastigoproctus giganteus. Next base: position 155,618,380 of record NC_143575.1, read on the forward strand.
AGTATTCCAGGGATAGGAACCTGGTTTTGTAAAGTGGAGGTGCTGAGGACCACGTCGTTGAGGCAGCATACAATGGAATTGGGGTTATGCAACGAAGAATATAGTTAGTGATAAGATGTGGGAAGTTGGAGATATGTTTTTTTTTAAATGACATTAAAATGGTGCAAGAACGTAAGGTCTTTGTCCCAGGCGAGGCCCAAATCTTTATGCTGGGTGACCTTTTAAACTAGGGAGTTCCCAATCATGACGTTCACGTCGTTATATTTCTGTTTTTAGTTATAGTAAGTTGAGCAGTTTTTTCGTTGTTAATGGAGAGCCCAATCGCGTTAAGGTAATTTTCAATTTGTTGTAACTGTCGGTTGGAGATCACTGTGGTAGACTGGAGAGACTGGTGGCATTTTGCAACAACAAAGAATTTTATATCATCGGCATACGTGGTAAAGTTAGCATGATTTGCAAGGAATGGTTCTAACGATGCAGCAAAGAGGGCGGCAGAAAGGCCACCCCCTTGGGGGAGCCCTCTGGAGCAGATAATTTAAGAACTCCTCAAGAAGCTCTTACTGGTCTGTAATAGCTTCTTGAGGAGATCTAATAGATGACCAGATATTTTGAAGTAATCGCCCAGTATGGAGGATAGTGCAGGGATGGACAGATTGTCGAAAGCTGCCTTGATGTTGAGAAATACAATATCGAGTTGTTCTTTGTTACTCAATGTATGTTCTACTCTGAAAAGTGTGTCCATGAGGTTGGTGATAGTGGATTCATTTTTTTGATGTGAACAAATCGAACCTGTAAGCAGCATCTACCCTTTTATTAATACCTTGAATAAAGCTGCCATGGAAGACGCCAGCGCCTTGTGGCAGCTCTTTCAACATGATTCTTCGCCCTTTGTAGACGTCTGGGCTCGATTACCCAACAACAACTAGAGGAATTTTTGAGGTCCTCTTCAATCGGGGTTAGATTAGCCGATCTCAGGCGAAAGGAGTAGGATTCCCAACCCCAAATTATTCTGAGTTTTTCATCCATTTCCTGTAACATGGAAATCAACTCGTCAGCACATACTTCTACAGACAAAGTATATTATATACATAGGAGCGACAACCTCTGGTACCGTTAAAATCATTTCTATAATTCTAGTACAGAAAAATTAACTTTGGATTGCATCAACATCAAAGGAAATTCTTCCTGGATGAAGTTCATTTAATAAATATTTTTTATACCCGAGAGAACCATACGGGGTCAGTCTCTTAAAAGATTACAGAATATTGTCGAATGTTGTGGCATCGCACAGCCTGTGCTATTCTATACTGGCAAGCCATCTTTTTGTTACTATTGAATGGGCAGTTTTTTTTACTGTCACAGCCAATCTAGTCGTAGGAAGGCAAGCTGGTCCGGAGAAAGCATCCAAATAGTTTCAAGAAATTCACGTTGTGGATGCGTTTATAAAATTTCGGAATTCAAATGCCCATCAGTAACATACAGATCGGTAGATGCCTGTTCACCCTTAAGTTGTAAGCGAAGAAAATGCGCTCTGTGTGTGTGTGTGTGTGTGTGTGTGTGTGTGTGTGTGTGTGTGTGTGTGTGTGTGTGTGTGTGTGTGTGTGTGTGTGTGTGTGTGTGTATTCGCAAGCATTTTTTAAACCTCTAGTTGCAATGTGCTTTATTAATACCTTGTCAAGACTTATAAGAGCGTGGAAGCAAACAAAAAATATTCCCTCCTCTCCCCAACGAAGAGAAAAAGGTCTATGTTCATTATGCCTTCCCTGGAGGACGGCACTTGGATGCTGCCCTGTCCCGCTTCCATATTAACGAGGCACTGTGCTAAATATACTCGGAAGATATTTTATAGCAAAGGAATACTCCGTGCCTAATGTTATGGAATCTTAAGTAAAATGAAAACCAGTTATCCCAAAAGGAAGCATATTTAGTTATGCAAGTTATGTAGGTAAAGTTCCATTAATTGCATGTTTGGAGGTAATTTAGGTTAATGTATGAGACTTAATTGTATTTGGTCTCCTCATTGACTCCATAAATATCGTATTAAACACGCCACACCTATTTAGACACTTTCCTAAATTACATCATTTATTAGAATGTAGAAATTTCATTCGCAGTAGAAATGTTCTGGCAGGCATCACAACTCCCATAGTAGACGACAATGAGGGGATTAAAAAGCTTAGCGGACAAGGGGCAAACGCGAGAAAGAAAAGTGAGATAACTCAAATGCTACACATGAAGTAATATTCGGGAGCTTGCACTGTTTCCTTCGCTTAATTTGATTGAGACTGGCTCCACGAGACACAATATTCGGAGCCAACTCGCTGCTCTGTCTGAGGTGAAGCTATCTCTTCATAATTCTTTTCGCTGTGGGAGTTTAATTTCGGGGAAGCCGAATGAAATTCGTATTTAATGGAAGCAATGGCATTTTTTTTTCTGCAAAGAAGCTCTGCACAGCATTGCGAAAACAGAAATAAGAAGATATCGACGTACTTTAAGAGCCCATTGCCGAAAGTGAAAATTAAAATACGAACTGTGAGGTCTACTCGTAATCCGTGATCTTTATCCCAGTCCAAGTAAATATGGGAATTGCAGTAGCCATTTAAAGACCCGTGGACATGTGGCAAATCAGCTCTTCCTTCCTTTATTGAAATCCATTCTTCATAAAAAGAATATACCTTAATTGCAAATATTTGAACATGATGAAGTGCTTTTATTTATACTAACACTGTTCGCCAATTACCAGACAATAAAACTGATTCGAATTCCAACTTAGAAGAGGAAATGCTTATTTCCTCTTCTAAGTAGGAATTGGAATTCAAAAGCATGAGACGAATCCGATAAATATGAATTCGTCTCATGCTATATTACTTGCTATTAACAAAGCTGATGATAATTGCCATCAGATTATTTAAAGAGCTTGAGTCGGTGATCCTCAAGTTGTGGGTGAGAAGCATTAGAGGTGAGGTGCAGAATAGCGCTTTTTAGTGGCTTAAAAATTGATCTGAATAAGTACTTTCATGACAAGACCTACAGGGATCTCATTGCGGCTGAAACATACACCAAATTCAATTAAGAAACTGGAATTAAAAGGGAAGGGGAAAATGTACGTTCCTGAAAAATCTTTGACTCTGTATAAAACATTAGTTAAGGCGCTTAAAAGTTTCTGAAATGACTTTTAAACGATCACATATGATTTGATCCCACCACTTTTTTATTTCAACATTCTGAAAATGGCATTTGAAATGTTGAATTTAATAAACAGACCGTGCAGCAAGCTCAGTTGCCCTCCAACTTAAGTCAGAGTCAGTCTGCGTTCATCATAAACTGACTCGGATAAATCGACAATAATCTTCCTCTTATCCATCGCAAAGAAAACCGCACACAAGTGAACGCACCCAAAGAAAACGTGCGCGCGTTAATTTAGCTTGTTCTCCACAACATCGTTACGATTACCTTAATTATTTTTGTACGCTCATTAAAAGCAAATTATTTTGACACCTTCAGCAATACAATTTCTAAATTACTAATATACTCTCAATGATCATAAGGTTTTCGTCATTAGGACTTAATTTCCGTAATTTCGATAGACTGCCAACAATTCATCGTTTCCGCCTGATTGGTGCTTATATTGCCAGAAGCGACAAACTCACTTTGCACGCAACAAGAAATAAATGTTAATAAATGAGATTAAAGTTCGTCCGAGATCAGAAGCAATTTCCAGTCCACCAATAGAAGCCATATGTTAGTCTTCAGAAAGAATTATCGTTAGTGCACGCCGAACGTTGGTTTTCTTTCATAAAATGGCGTACAGGTTTATAGAGAAAACTTTGATTGTTTCTGTGTCAAATGAACCTCGATACTTTACGCAAATAGTACTGATGGCGAGCAGCAGCTGGAAATGACCAATTTATGCTTCTATTTCTCCTCTGTAGTAATTACTCGTGCGCCATGGAACTTCTTCGGTTTAGATTAAAAATTTTCTCTGCTGAAGAGCAGCTCAGTTGTTTTTCAGAACTGTTCTGTTGTTAAAACTTCGTCTTGAAGAGGATGCTCTTCACAGCAGAGCATCACCTATCAGAATAAAATGCCCTTTTCAAGGAAACTTTTTTTTTTTTTTTTAGCACTTATGAATTATATTGTGAGAATGTTCTCTAGTTTTTATTAGTGACCTCCGGTATTAGCCAAGGATTATAAACATGGGATTTAAAATATCTCTGTTTGCAAATCGACGTTGTGAAGAAAATTCCTAGTATTTGTTGAAGGGGGGGGGGGGTATATAACTTCATGCATGTTTATAAAGCTACATATTCGCATTACATTCAAGATTCTAATTTTTCAATTCCACGCTTCCAGAAGAGATCTGGGTGTACTGTTTGACTTTGTACATAGGGGACGAGGGGAAGGGATGTGTCCTACAGTGAGCCAGTAGTACTGTACTCACAAATGCACAGCGAGATAGTTAGTGTTATAAGGCAAAACGAAGCGGACTATTTTCTGCATAAGACTAGAATAAAATAATAAAACAAAACAGAATATTCATACTATTCCCATAAATATATATACATAATTGTATAGTTATTCCCATAATAATACAATTCTGCTTTGAATTATGACAGATTCAATGCCTCTACCACTTTTGGAGATAACTTATTCCAGTGTTAAAAATTTGCTGCCCATAGATAGATTTCATAACACTCAGGCTTCTGTTATTCCCTAAGAATTTTAAATTTATATCCCCTAGTCCTTGTCTTGTCTACGAAGGAGAACCATCCTTCCTCGTTCATTTTTCTCAACCCTTTCAGCTAAATCAGATCTCTCCTTTAGATGTCTGGTTGTTCACTTTCACAATCGACACCTTTTGGGCCGCTCTTCTCTATTTGTATCGCTTTGCTCTAATCATTAATCTTGTCGCCCTTCTTTGAACCTTCTCCAGAACTTGTCTTTTTTTAGTTGCGGTCTCCAGACCTGAATACAATACTCCAAATGAAATCTAATCATTGTCTTGTATAGAGCGACAATGCCGTTGTTCTCTCTACTCGTAAAGGTCCCATAAATAATAGACAGGACCCCCATGAGTCCTCCTGTTTACACTGCATGGAATATTTCATGTTAGGTCTTTTTAGTCTTTAACTATTTTTAGCTCCTCTCCCCCATAGCTTACACGGTGCTCCTGTATTTCTGTTACCCAGATACCTTGCATTTAGAAGCATCAAACTAATTGCCATTTTTTCGCCATGATACTTCAAAACAGACCACTCCGTGTCTTTTTGAAGTATTATGGCCTGGCTCGAATTTTTAACCACCCTTCTCACCTTCAACTCATCAGAAAACTTTGAGAGCTTAGCTTGGTTACCCTCTTAATATCATTTATGAAACTTAAAAATAGGAGGGACCAACATTCTCTGAGAAACTCCACTTACTACACTGTTCCACTAGACAAACAAATACGCCTTCTGCTCCAACCTCAGAAGGATAAATCTCTCAAGTACCGGCATTTGCTGACTCAGATGCTTGAGTCAATACAAGTGCCACACCTTCGGCTATTTAAATATTGCAAAAAAACATAAAAATAATAATTATTATTATTATAGTTCTTTGTAATATTCAGATTTTTTTTATCAACTCGCTTGCTGAATTGAATTTTGGCGCACCAAGAAACCCATACGATGTAAAGTAGTTTCTGCTTTATGCTGCCCTTCTGGGTAGCACAGCTGGTAAATCTCCGTCGAACTTCTTCGTTTGGAATCACTTACTCGTATATCCCTGTATCGGCCACAGTAGTTATGATTGATGTCCTTTCATCCATAGAGCAAATAAAGTAAAATAAAACAGCAAATTAATAAAAATTATAAAAATAAAAGGAATTCAAAGTTAAAGAAATAAAAACATTATAGTAAAAAAAAATAATCAGAAAAATTTAAAGGTAAAAATAAGTTAATAGAATGAATAAAAATCCCGCACCAGTGCAAGGTGGTACCAGCAGATGATTCTGCCTCAGGACTGGCCTGAGGCCAGCAAGAGATAAAAGTCGAGAAGACACAGTGATATCATTCAGCATCGTACAAGTTTGATTACCAATTGTCGAAGGTGGTGGTGAAGATGGTACTTGAGCTAAAAAATGGTGATAGTGACGATGGTGGTGGTGGTGGTATCAAGATGGAGATGCTGGTCTGGACTGGAGGTAGAACTGGAATAGCAGTAGTTCCTGAAATTGGGGCGCTATTGATGAGTTGTCCACGTCTGGCAAAGGCTTTACGTGCAAAACCTTGCAGAAAATAATTTTTCTTTGGAGTCCAAGAGAGACGACTCATTGACCGGAGGAAATGGTTGATACACAGCAGACCAGAGGCTGACGAAGATCCAAGTAATATGGACAGGTGAAAAGAACATGCTGCCAGTCTTCTGGGCTCCCACAGTTACAGAGGGGAGAATCAGACAGGTTAAACATAGCAAGGCTACACAAGAGAACCATGGCCAGTTAGAAGAAAAAGAGTACGGAGACTCGGACTGAACCATTTTAGAATTGCCTTTTATAAGGCAAGGGACACAGATGAAATAAACTTTCTTGTGGCTGACCATACCTTTGGAAGAAGAAGACCACCGATCTTGCTAGAGTTGAACCAGGTGGTTCCAGCAACGATTTTTTTCGGTTTTAGGATCGCAGTGGATATTAACAGTTAAGTCTAAAAAGTCAACTGGAATGGCATGTCTAAGTTAATAGCACAGACCTCGATAAGCGATTTGGAGGCCCAGAGGTAGGCAACCGTTTAAAACCTGGACCGCAGCTGTCGAGACAGTGCGACAGGTACGACTGATCATTAAGGGCATACACCTTTGGACAGAGGAGAGTTTCTCTTGGATGGCAATCTTCTTAGTATACCAAAACCAGGCGTCAGCGCCATAGGTACAAATCGGAACAAACACCACTTTGTACATAAGACGCGACTAAGGACATTTTGCGCCATTGTGTATTGTGTTCACGGAATGATTTGAGTGTTGTGGGGGCTGAACACTCAGCAGACCTGATCCTGAGATGGGCTAACCACAGCCCCGATTGAAGATGACTTTTCAAGACTTCTCCCACCAAATGACTAGTGGTAGATCAATTTATATTGTTACAGAGAGCTATGCTGACACTTCATGCCAGTAATTGCCTCGGGGAAAATTTCAGCAATACAAACTTAGGTTTAATTATCATATCCCAAAATGTATGCTATCGTATGGAATATCGGGTGACCTATCACTACAGAATTATATTTATTTTCCCTCTAAAGAGTGATCTCCTTGCATATTCCTTGGCGCCTGGGTAGCCAGGTGGGCAGGAGCAGCAGTGCGTAGCACATGCTTCTTGATTAAACCGGGGTACGAACCTGTGACCCCCAAATACGGAGGATGCGGAAAGATCAGGGAATGACCACCGCATATTCCTGGAGCAATATGGCCTTAGTTGCTAATGCTCCTAAAAACCAAATAACGACAACAGCATATTCCATTTTATTGAAATAACATTTGGACTTTTTGAATTTCTCGTGTTTTACAATACAGTACTCTTCAAATCACTAAGTCGCATTTGGATCTTATAGAGGTGCCGTTGTATACCATTTTCAACAACTGTGTGCTTTCTTAAAAAAAAGGAAGAAAGAAAAGAAAAACCACGCTATTCGCATGCAGAATTCCATTCAAGGCATAAATCGTTGTAGTGACTTTAAAACTACCGAGTGTTTTAACATAATTAAGAGAACGAATTATACTCGGCCTTAATCTTAGTTCCAATCACGGTCAGCAAACCTCGGGGCCCCCTCCGGAAGCCAACTGACACGAAAAATAATTAGTTACAACAGCAAAAGTGAATTTTCAGTTCACAATATTTACCAAAGGAAATTTGACTTGGAAGTATAATCAGGTTAGAACTTTTTACAGCTCGTCGTATCCAGTAGAATGCGTTATTGATTTATGGGGAGGGAGGGAGGGTGTGCATGCTTATTGATTCATGGCCACCATACGTCTTGTAAGTTCGCCGTGGGGATACCACTATTAATAAGGGCATTTTTCAGACTCGGATACTTGTAGGCTTTGAGTAGCATGGGTTTAGATAAACTTTGCTCGTATTAACTTTTTATCACTCGTTGCTGAGTTAAGTCTCCCGAGACCTAACTCGGCGACGAAGAAAGTTGCGTGGTTTTTTGCTTCTGGAAACAGGTTTAGTTCAAATTACTGACAATCAAAATGGCGAAAACCAAAACACCAAGCTGAAAGGGTTAAAACGGGTCACTGTGTGGTACGCATGCAGGCAGCCAAGACGTTCTTTTTTCTCACATGGTTCAACGTCAGTGTTTTAATATTCTTTTTGGATAAACTTTTTTTAGATAATTTTTGAAATAACAGTGATTACTGAAACTGCTTATTAAGGATGTCAATAAATTGTATTACGTTAACTGAAACAGCGTTAACGTAAATTGGTAATATCGTAATCAATACGTATGAAATTATTATAATTATACAAGAAATTAAGAAATAAAGAACATTCCTGGAAAATTATTATAAATTGCGATATCCGCATCTTAAAAACTGACGCCAACTTCCAAAGGAAAACGAAAACAATGTGGGTGGGGGAGGGAACAAATAATCCACTGGTGAGGTATCGAATCTTTCGTTACGTCCAGCAATCGGTAAGGTTTGGTTGTACCCCGAATATGAACGTTTACAACATATTCACTTTCTCAAATGCAGTTCTTTAAATTCTTAGACAACTGTCCTTTCCTATTTCATTAGATCCTGACATCTTAAGTCCAGAAGCACACTCAACTAAAACAAATAATAAGGCACTTGCGTGACTTTAAATGCACTGGCACAAGCCTCGAGACGTTGTTACGTATTACCAAATGTAATAAGGGGCAAACCGAAGTACCGTTACAGCTGAGAAGAGATGGTTGGAAAACTTATATTCATTACGTTATAATATTGAATATTTGCATAATCCGATAAGCAACAAGCGCTCTTACCTTCTCCCCCCCCCCCCCTCTCTCTCTCTCTCTCTCTGCATCGGACATCAGCGTCAAGCAAACAAAAAATCAGCTACAGAATATGCGATCATTCATAACATGAAGGCAACAAACTTCCCTTTTAAGTCAATGGAGCGTCCTGGTGGTCCCTAATGGTAATAAGATATTGGTAGAGACGTGACGAAACATCCCTGACATTTCTGTCTGGAATTCTCATTGCACTCGCTAATAACTTACGATGCCATTAATGAGTAGCGTCAGTTCTAATCCATACGAATTATATTTGAATGCAGCGAAATTGAAGATGAACACGTAACAGGTTTAATTCCATCCGTTATGCTACTAACAACATTCTTATTTCCACTCGAATATTGCATCTTCCTCACCTGTTACACAATCCAAAACTATCACCGTAAGTAAAATTTTCGCACCAAATAGCTGCATACTAAACGATTAATCCCTTCCAGGTGCAGATCTGTCTTCCCTCTCATCACTCCTTTCTTCTGAAGCCCACTGACTACAATTTAGTTAGAGATTTACGTGGTTGCACGTAACATTGCCAATTGCTCCTTATTGTGAATTCGAATATTAGCATTGTAATAACTTTCTAATGTCTTGTCCAGTATGTTATTCTTACTCTGAATACACATACTGGCCAAGTATCAGCATATCCCGACACGGGTGAATTACTGTATGCAAAGTAATACCAGCTATAAAAGTGCCAAGAGAGCACCACAGATATCAGTAGCAGCCAACGATGGTCGTGGCACAGAGCCTACGTCTGAATAAGTGTCTCTTTGTATAACGGCTCCTGAAACGTTAATTTAACCACAGTAGTTTTCTATGATGATACAGAACGCTGTAGCATGGCCAGAAATGAATGCAGAGCAGTCCCTGCCTTCCTGTGAGTGCCAGGAATCCTATGCCCCAGGCAGCCCAAACTAGATGTAACAGCAAAAAAATAAATAAAATAAAATAATTATATACATTCCGCATGTGTAGGGGATAGCCCTCTTTATAATCAATCCCGTGCCACCAGGAAGTAAGCGTGGCCAGGACCAGCAAAGTCAGTTGTTCTGCTTTCCGGAGAGGGTGAGAAGGTGGTAAAAAATTACAACGAAGAGGGGAGAGAATAGGATATTGGAGCAGTCTAGAAGGTTGTTGATGGAGCCATATTTATAGGATGAAGGCCCTTTCTACTGACAAAGTCCTTGAGTAGCAGACAGGGTTCTCTGGTCTCTAAAAGTTTACCGTCGTACCTGCAGATGTCTTCAGAACAAGCGTCATCGGTAAGTCTGTCGTCGTTATTGACATTGCAGTTGCAAGGAGATTAAATTGTAGAATGCGCTCATCCTTCTTAAAAGCTACATCAAAACCTATTAGTTATACAGTACTGGACCTTTCCGCTTTTCATCTTAAAACGAAATGGTGTACCTTGTTTATAAAAATGGCAGCCATTTTGGTTTCACGATGGCGATTAGCAAAAATTTTGCCAAAAATAAATCTATTCTTGTAATATTTTATTCCCATACTCGTTGTTCACCCAATAAGTGTTCATCGATCCGTTATCCATCATTAAATTTCTCGTTATTATAAGCAACCTTCAAGATGGGAACTTTAAAGTAGGTTTTTTCATGATAATATCCCGAGTGACAAACGTATCCCTGACATTTTAATTTTCGTTGAGTGTATTTTGTAAAAAAAAAAATTATTCTGCGTATATGTACGAATATTCGTGATTTGCTTCTGAACTACAGATATGTAAATGAGTAAAGAAAATTTTATTAATATGCTGTAGGTTGTCATCACTTACACGGAACCTAAAGTGAACATATCAGCCGGAACATCTCTATGCGGTTCAGCACGCTTTGTTCCTCGTTTCTACAAAATATGCTTTACTAAAGCAGGAACCTTCTGGGCAAAATAAGAGACATGAAAATCGACGCGCGCTTGTCATTAATCTGCGCATACAACAAACATTCAAACAGACTTATTCACAGATACGTTAAAGATAATTTTTGTAACTAGATGAAATAGCCATGTTGTTAAATAAAGCACGTTTCTTCTTGAAAGTCAGCCCTGATAACATTCGTTCCAGATAATGATATTGATTTGTAATTATACTCGCGAGTTTCGCACTTGATTTGAATTACAACGCAACAAAACAGCGACTATGTTGTTAAGCGTGCAGAGAACCCAGCCCACAGAATAGTGAATGGGAACTGATACAGACTCCAATAATAGATCTATTCGTCTACCGTTTCTTCTATTTCAGTCACTCTTTGGTGGTGACAGGCTCCACCATCAGAATTGCGCAAACTTCTATTCCAAAAGGTGCTTTGTTTTTATGTTCCAGAGGTTCGATTAAATTTTTGTAAGTCTATCAAAGTCTCCTCATTGCTTTCTAATATTTTCATACTAGTAGGTTGTATAATGCCACGCAATTTTCATTTCTTTTCGTCGATGTGGCTCCGTCTGATTTCTTTCTATTCCTAATTTTGGTTCTTTGAAGGAAGTCCAGCGTAGAAGGCACTGAAATCGATATCAGCAAATGACTTGTACTAAAAATATTTCCAATCTTGGCTTTAACTGAAATGTTTATTAGATTAATTTGTCAAATTATTTATTACGGGAGAAAATTACTAAAAAGAGTTCTGTGATCAGTATTTGTATTTACTTGTATAGATTTCTAAGTCCAGTTTAGGACTTTCAACCATAGTCTCAAATAGAGGTCGGCAATGATCGAACCCAGTACTAGAAATAAAAATAATTTTCTGGAGAACACAAATATCAAAAATCTCATTATTTGCCTAATTTAGTTTTTAAGTTTGTTTCAATTTATTTACAATTTCATAAATGTACAATAATCGCATTCTTCTGAAGACAAATTTTACGACCTGAAGTAGTGAAAACTCGACGTATATTTGGAAACGTTGAACGTCTCACTATGTTATTCATCTCATATCATCGCGTTCCAAAACTACTTTTTTTTCCAGTTTGTAAACTGGTCTACTGATTTGTAACTTCTCTCGCCATTTTTAATGAAGTCTTTTTAGAAAACTTACGTAGAAATATAATACAAACTACAAAAGGTGGTCTGCTAAACCCATAATACTATAAAAAGCTATTATAGAGCTTTCCGTGCGTACAAAATGGAGTTCGAATTTGATTATGGAATGATTATATCAACCAAGTAACAAAATGGAGACGCAAAAATGAAGACCCCCAGTTACCAATCTCGCTGTCTGTCTGTTTCCGGCGCTGAAAAATCCTTCCCAAGATAATATCAATCACTGAAACTGATGAACAAGTAAAATCTGAGGTTCCAATCTTCAGCATAAGCGATGATTCGAATGTATCATAAAGAAATCCCACGAGAACCACATTATTACACTCTAGGAATCTGCAGAAGCGCACTTATCAGCGCAATTAATGTCATCGCGTACTCATCGGAAGGAGAAATCGAGAACTAGGAAATGAATGTCGTAATTTAAGGGGTAATGAATGCCGGTCATGCTATAAGAGTAATATAATTTTCTGTATTTCATATGTTATAAAGCAACTGAAGGATACTTTGGACTTGGTCCACCGGATGAAATTAAGTTTAGAATGAGAACTTTTTTTCTGAAGATACTGTGTAATGAACAAATGCCACTGCAATGGAGAATATGTTAACTCAATATTAAACCAAGGACATTGTTATAACTTTTCCACTCGTAAGAGAGGCGCACTACTACGAATTCACAAGTATAATGCAGACATATAAGAAATGAAATAAGTCTATGGGTTGTAACAGTTGTTCCGTTACAACCCGCAAAATTAAGGTCATTAGATATAAAAGGAGTGACTATGACGTATGACAATCCAGTTAAAGATTAAATTAACACGAATATTTTATTGTAACTTTACCAATTATGTTTGTTAGTCGCTATCGAAGTAATATCCCCATGAGCATGTATGCTTCACAACATCGTTAAAATGCTTCAAAAGCCCCTAAAAGTAAATTTTGAACAGATCATTTAGTTCCTTGGTCAGGGCTGCAAAATAAGTGAATTTCATTAAATTTTTCCGTCTTGAAAACAACTTAATTCTGACAGGTCAGAAGTTGAAATTTCTCTCGTGGTTGGTATAATCGGTCTTCCTCATACCAGGTGGAAGAGACCTCAGTTGAATCTTGTCAAAGACGTGAAGAATTTGTCTTTTCCCCAACGTGGCTGAGTTAATCGGTCTCAAGCGAGGGCAGAATGATTTTTCTCTCCCAGAAACTCGTGTTTTTCGAACTAGCAAATCGACTACAGAACACACGCAATTTACCGACATTATATAAGGCGTAATATCGCGTAAGTTTCTGAAGCGCCTACAACCAATTGTCAATTCTCTCTCCCTCCACCCCCTTTTATTTTTACCAACATGGTTCCTCCATTCTTACGTTAATTTTCGGTTAAAATGTAGTCGTATTTTGTTCTAGATTAACTCTCCCGCTGACATTTTGACTGTCAAACATTGTTCAAACCCTCATTTTTTCGACATGTTCATCTATTTTTATAGTTTGGTAATTTAAAAGATCGCGCTTGATCAAGACCGCGGCATCTTGGCATCGAATCATCCTCACAAAACCTGCTTCAAATTTCTGAAAATATCCGTGCCACTGCCACATTTGTTCAGTTTGACAAAAACTGAGGCAACAATTTTTCAAACTCTATTCGTGTTCAGAACATGATCGAAACTACCCTCGCAAATGTACATTACGGCTACAGAACAGAGCCAATCAATACTACACGTTCTTGCAGCATCGAAAAGATTATCAAAAACACCAAATAACGAAATCCGAACGAGTGCTGTGTCACCTTTGGAAGCAAAAATCAATCCGGAAAGTTCAGTCAGACCTCTCATTTCATTAGACTATACCTTCAAACTTTAGAAGAGGGGGGGAAAAAAGTCATTCATAAAAAGATGATACTTTTGAGAGATTGATAAATCTTTCATCCTTCTGCGTGCATTGATGATCTTAATAACATCCGTGGCTCGCTATTTTTCCGATCGTCTGCAGTATTTTGTGTTCGAATCTTATCGGTGGAATTTACTGAGGTCTTTCCAAACTGTCTCAGTTGCTCTGTCGCAGGTGTACGTAAGACTGAGGTCCGATTCTAATCATAAACTTGGGGTTTTTGTGTTGGAGCGTTTTGCACTTGAGTAAAAAAAAATAAATAAATAAAGCGTAGCGTTTTTATTTCTAAAAACTCCGGTGTTTCGTCCTACGCACATGCTAACAGTTTTAAGTACATGAAGTTTTCAGACACAATATGCTGGTGATTCATAAACTTTCTTCGGTTTTTACCTTTTAAATGAATCTCGTTTTATCCTACAAATAGGCCTTTAAACACATTCCATCTACGGGAATGACATATGGACGTTTTGGTAGTTATCTCAAGCAGCGCAATGCAAATTAATTTCAGTCCTGTTTCCCGCAGAAGTATGGTGAAATCCTCTTATGCACATCAGTCTTCCTACATACCAAAACAGTAGGCCTGATAACCAGTTTCAGCCGACTTACTGGGAACGTATTGGAATAATATATTACGTGAGAATTCTGGATTATCTTGCCTTCTTCGTATGAACATTTGGTCCTTAATATTAGTTGAAATAAAAGAGGAAAGCGAAATCCAACAATTTGTTGTTTGTTCTTTTTTTCCTGTTAGAATGATTTTTATTTTTTTTGTCTTTAATAAATTTCTTAGTTCTTTTCTCTTAGCGAAACACTTACTTAAAATGAAGATCTAAGTAACAAAGTGAAACTTTTTAATTTATGATAGTCCGAGAGTGAAGAATAGCCCAGACTCTGCACATGAGTAGATCTAAGCATTTCGGGACATTCGTTTTCTCTTCTGTTGACTTGCCACTAAATAGAATAGGAAGTCACGCTGCTTCTCGTGTTGATTAGTGACCATACAGAGACTCTCGTGTGTTTGTTACTGGCTTCTGTCATGTGGACAGTCGTGATACATCGGAGTGCTCTTCCTTGGGACTTCTTTTCAGGTGGTATTAAATCTTTCTTCCGAGCTCGCGGCGTAAAAAATATTGTGAAGGGAGAAAAGTTCAAGAGATTAACATCGATCAGAACAAACACGTGGAAGAGGAATCGTGTTAAATGGAAGCCAACACTGTAACGCCTTCTCCCCAGAATTGTTTGCCTTCGGTGTTTGACAAAACACCACCACCAGAAAGGTACACAGTTCACCATGAACGGCTCTCCTTCGCCGAGAAATATTTTTACGCCCATTCAAGAAAGCAACCGATGGCATTCGGGATTATAAATCTCCTGCACGACTATCTCCAGTAGCCGGAAGAAAATTATATCCACCGGTGGCTGTCCGGGTGCGCAGAAGGATTAACTTCCTTGTGAAGAAATTGAACTTGACAGCTTTGACTTTCACTTGAATATTTTATTACAGAATTTCTGTAGATATTACGAGTGTGGTGTGGTGGCAAACACAAAGGACAATTTGTAAGAAACACCATTTAACAAATATGCGGAATGTGTACTCAATCTCTTTTGGACAGATGCGGTGCATCCATCCATCCGCTTGTGAGAATAAGGGCAGAATGTTTTCCGGTTGTCTCCTATATGTATTTCTGTGTTCACAAGATAGGCCTGACGTAACCGAGTGGTCAGGGGCGAGAGTGCAGTAGCACACGCTCTTTGAGTTGACTGTGTTCAAGTCCTTGACCGTTAACTACGATTAACGCTTGTATTCATTCTTGAATACAATATTATAATTAATCATTATTATATCGTAAACTTCTTTCTGGAGTGTTTTTATTTTTTTTATATATTTATTTATTAAAGAAGGCAATCCCAGCCAGCATTCCTGGCAACTTCACCACCTATAGCAATATTTTACAGGTAATTTCTAGTATAACATATACTACCACTAGTTGGTTATCATTCCTGACACATGGAGACGGCCAGGAAAAACAGCATCAATCGTCTGCCAGCGTGCTGATAACATAATACGCAGCATCAGTATAATACCCCCAATTTGAAGGATCATCATCATCAGCCATTTTCAATCCATTGCAGGATGAAGGCCTCTCCAGCAACTTTCCAGTTCCTTCCTTCTGTTTTGTGCAATGGCCATCCATTTACTACCCACAAAGTCATGAATTTCATCTATCCATCTCCGTTGTTGTCTTCCAAGTTTTCTCTTAGATCCTCTTGGGTATCATTCTGTTATTTTCTTAGTCCATCTGCCATCATGTCTTCGAGCTATGTGTCCTGCCCAAGACCATTTTAGTTCTTTAGTTTTGATAACAATGCCCTTTACTTGAGTTTGCTGCCTAATCCATGTGTTTCTATTCTTATCTAACAGTCTGATTCCCAATATAATTCTAATTCGTTCCATTCTTCGGGGTGTAGTTCTCAGCTTCTCTTCCATTCTTTTGGTGAGTGCCCAAGTTTCACTTCCATAAGTCATGGTGGAGAGTAGACATTGGTTCATTATTTTAAATTTCAGACAAACTGGAACATTGCTTCTCAGTATGTGACCATATTTCTTGATCCAAATTTTATTCTTCTCTTGACTTCCAGCCATTTATTATTATTACAACTAATGATCTGTCCCAGATAAGTATATGACTCCATCTTTTCAATTACTGCTCTTTCAGTCATTTTATCCCTTTCCGTGGCATACTTGTTCATCATTACTTTTGTTTTAGCCATATTCATCTTTAGTCCAAAATCATTACTAACTCTGCATAACTGATTAGGAGTTTCCTTTAATTCTTTGGGATCGTGGCTTATTTCAGTTCATATATCAATGAAACAGTCTTTCCTTTCGGACTAAAGCTGATCGTGAGTCTGCTGGATTTGATTGGAGGATAAATCTTTCTCACAAGGAAATATTTAACTTCTTCACCTCACCACAAAAAGTCGATTTGCATTCGCTACATAAAATTACAACTAGGATAAGACAAGAACGTATATTCCAACAACAAACATATGCGGCTGATGTACCTATCACATAGCAGTGATCAAGAATAGCTGTAATCAAGAATAGCACTGCTCAATAAATGGAACGCAAACCATGTACAAGGCATGCAATAATATATATTTAATGAACAGGATGGATAACATCCTTTCATTAACTGCTAAGGAATGCGCAATTCAGTAGCATCTAGCCCGAATCGACAACGAATTTGCATCTTCAAGAAGCAAAGCAACGATTCGCTATTCAATCATCGCCATCACAAGCGGTAGGCTCTCCGTGGTGGTATAATCCACCACAGAGTCTCCCAGTTTCTTCTACACGAACCGAGCCACCCGGAGACAACAGGTGTGCTTTAAAGGTGATGGATCACAAATTCAGGCTAAAGTCTGGCTCCTAAATGCTGCTCCTACCTCAACGTTGAGATAAATTTCCCTCTTCAGTTGGCTCTTCAGCATGTAGATTCTTCAGTTCGTATACCATTGTACAAGATATTCCTCAGTCGCAGACAACTGCCGATCTTCTATATAAAGTGCCACAAGACGGCGTCCACTCACTTGTACATCTGTTGTGCACTAACCAAAGCAGAACCATCGCCACTTTATTCGTCAAGTAATCCAGAGGTGTGTAACCAGGACCCAGATCTTTTCACCATCAGACTAACCATTTGAAATGCCTGTTTCCGAAGAGCAATGTTTTTTTCTTGTGAGCTGACCTGATAAAAACTTTGGAGCAATGTTTTTTTTATCCGCACACAAAGGCATCACAAACCGCCCACCATTATTCGAAACGGTCACCTCACATCTTGTGCTTACCCTGTCTCAAGTAATTTCCATTTCAAGAGTAATTAGTAATTTTTAATTGCTGTGTACGGATGAAAAACTCAGCGCAGTCCTGGAGAGGAAGTTCAGCAAACGCCCCCCCCTCCCCCGGACACCTTTAATTCAGCCACTAGTGAAAAACCATTGTAACTTGCTCCACTCAATAATTGGATTCGAATCTTTCCAAATGTTGAAAAATTACGTAGTCGTTATTCGCCACTAAGGGCATGCTAGAATATTCTTCTGTGTTATACCAAATATAACGACATTAGATACGCGAAAGGCAGAATGAGGAAAAGAATTTTAATTGCTAAGACAGGTGGTCTTGTACGTCAGAATCTTGCTGCACAAAATTTATTTTGTAATCAGTTTCGTTTGTAAGGGGAAATTAAAGGCGATCTTCTATCCAGTCATTGTCTTGAACTGTGGTTCTGTTTCATGCACCGATTTCTTCTGGTTAAAGTTTCAATTTCTTTTGTCATTTGCATGATAGTATGAGCTCCTTGAGCATCACTGAACGCCACTAAAAGAATTACGACAGAATGCCGTGAGTATCTTAAATTGAGACCGTCTATTCTTGCGGTCTAAGAAATGGCATTCTCACCGATGCGAAACGTTAAAGGACCATTATGAATAAAACGGAGAAACCGAAGCTCGAGAAAATCCGATCCTAATCGCAACCAAGCGGAACATATAGTCTTAACTTCTTGTAATAGCGAAAGCAACAACATTGACACACTGACTAGTCGCAGTTTGTTCTTAGCTCTTATCATATAAATTTAAATATAAAATTTGGAAATTACAGCTACCATTACTACTTATAAGGAGTTATATTAGGATTCAGGATCTTTCCAAACGGCCGACACAAACTTCGTGCCGATTATCCTCTAGAAGGAAAGATTGCGAGTTGCTAATGTTCATTGTGGACTGATCATATTCCGAAAATTTTCAGACCTTACCTCAAATGATGCTTAATTCATCTCATAAAGAAGCCCTTTATGGTTAACTTTGAGTCTAATGGAATATCCCATAATGGTCTGCAAACGTTTAAAACATTTGTGTTATTAATCAGCATACACATTTTCAACCTCCATTAGAAGGCACAGATCCCCAAACTGGCATCAGACAGTACTCACGTACTCTCTTCATGGCTGGCAGCAACCTTTCTATGCTCTGGAATCCCAATTTCACCACTCTGGTTTCACGATATTAAAAAGTCCCGAAAGTCCATAAAAACACTTTATGGGACCAATACGGGTATTCTCTAACATTCCGAACACTTACTGACCTTACGACACTAGCTCCTTCAATTGAAAAACACTAATTTGCATACACGTTTTCTGTAAATTGATAGATGCAAAGCTTGATCATCCCACACTGCTTTCAGTCAACATTCATTCATCTCTCTCTGACACATGAACTTACTTAACCTTCCTTCCAGACATCTATGCATGGAAACAGTTTAATTATGGGCGATACAGTTCCTTAACCTGAGCTATGAATAAAACGAAGTCAGTCTTCTGAATTCTTTTTAAGATGACCCCTCCTTTCGTAGAACTCTTAGCTTACTCCGAAATGCTTGTTCAACCTTTTGCATTATTTATTATTATTATCATATACTGCCTGTCCACTCTGTTAGAGCTATAAATATTTAGGCTATGTGAAAAACCGTAAATCGATGGGGTCAAGTGACGTGTGCAGTAAAACGCTGGAAGGCCATGCAACATATCTAATTGGCACTCAAATAAGCTCACTGGGAATGGGGAGGATTTACAAAGAGGTACGATTATCGCGTGCGTTTAGCAGGCGCCAAGAGCAGAGAGAGCGCTTGCATTTGTCCATTGTTCAAAGACCACTGTCATTTCTTTAACGAATGAAAAACGCCCTGAAAACATCCTTGAACAGAAGCAAACAAAAAAAATAAGATGACATATAAAATGGATTATTAAATAATCAGCGCCAAAAAAAGTAACAATTAATCTCCACACTTAATGTTGGAACATCGCACAATATCAGGACCCGCGCTATGCGAAGACACCTACGGAGGAAGCACTTCCGAAATAGACCTTACTGAAGTCGCTGATCTCAGAAATCAGCTGGAAAATATGATTTCTCTTCCATCGGTACAGAAAAACGTAAATAGACTCGTGACTTTCCTCCAGTCCTTCCGTGTCCATCCAAAGCAGCGCGCATATATGGTGGAAACCACACGAGGCACTGGAACCATCCTGTTGTGTACCGACAGTTCAGGTTGTTTTAGGGGTGCATTCGTGTGGAGCTTGTTTT
This sequence comes from Mastigoproctus giganteus, assembly GCF_048544385.1. Classification (NCBI taxonomy): domain Eukaryota; kingdom Metazoa; phylum Arthropoda; class Arachnida; order Uropygi; family Thelyphonidae; genus Mastigoproctus; species Mastigoproctus giganteus. Next base: position 155,638,474 of record NC_143575.1, read on the forward strand.
CCTAGCATACCTTGACTCCTGGTTACACTGTAAGCTGCGCTGGAGCTTGTCAACTTCTTTGCGGATCAGGTAGATCCGGAAAAGTTGCGTATTTACCCGTATATACAGAGGTACTTTCAAGACGACAACACAACCATCCAAGCTCCAGATGTATGAAGGAGTTGTTTGAAGAATACGCGGATGACTTGAAGCATCACAGGCTATATTATAATAATTACCTTGAAAAATGTCATTTTAAAGTCCTTGTATTTCAGAGATCTTTGAGAATCCTTAGGTTCATTTATAAGTCTGTTCACTCTGTTTTTATTACTTAGGGTACATGTGATCACAAGACGTAGACAATTTTTCCTCTAACCATTCCTTGATTATTTTGAACGAAGGAATGAGGGAATATTAAACTAGAATTTTTGATCTTGGTAACCAACCTCCACGGCATACACTTGGATCGCAAATATCGTAAAGTAAAACTACTATTTTACATATTCGCTTTAAAAGTATATTACCAAACTCTCTGCCTCGACCACCTTAGTATTCGTTTCAATTCACATTGGCCAAAAGTAGACTTCATAGATCCAGCCTTCTGTTAATTCTCCAAAAACTGGTTCTTTTTCTCTCTTCTCCCAGTGAAAATGTACCGCCCTCGTTCATTTTACTGATTCGCTTCAGAGCCCTGTATAGTATACCTCTGGCGGGGGTTCCCTGAATGCTTAGATTTATTGGATGCTCGTGATGATGCGTTCTGCTTCAGACTGGATTCATTATCGGGATTTGGCTTCAAGTTACCCATGCACATATTAAAGAGCTGTTTAAACAATTCGGATTGCAACTAAGATGCCATATGGATTGAAAAAAGAATATTTGACTTGAATCTAAGTTTTACATCGTGGACAACTATTTCTTGTCTATTTCATTATGAATTTTAAAACATTCACAAAAGGAACAACTAACACGAGGTCTTCCCCCACTACAAACATTCTCTCTGCTTAGGTTTTCTTTTGCTTTTATTTCGTTTCATTTCTTCGGTCCATATTCCCACAAACTTTCCATCTTACATCCTGTCTTATCCACTATATCTGTCCGTCTGTTTATTTGCTCCCTTCCTCCCCTGTCCTCTCACTCGTGTCGTTTCTAATATTCGTTGTCCTCTTCTTGAAGCTTTAGCGGTTGCCACTTTTCTTATTCACTTTCCCCTCTTCCTGTCTTTTCTTTCTGTGTTGCGCTCTGATTCCCAATTCCGTTAAACAGAAGCGGCAGTAATTACGTACATAGGCAGACAGACGGTCAAGATTGATGAGAAATTAAGCAGAAGACGGACGGACACCTAAGATGTGACAAGACACTGCGAGTAATTATACAAATTGATTGATTTACGGCTCCTTCCATTAACTGCACGGATGAGGATGCAATCTGATTATACTGAGAACAAAAACAGGTGTCAGTGCTCGAGACGAGAAACATACAGCTAAACAACCTACGATTTCCTCCGAACGTTTTTAATTACTCTAACGTTCCACTGGAACTAATTATGACTCCGCGTTAACGTTGGATTTTACGAGTTAGTTAAATCCCACTCTGCAAACAACTTAGTTTTAACAGCCTTAAAATCAGGTGAGAGAGAGCGAGCTCCAAAAAGACTAATCTTAAAAGATTACGCGTGTAATGAGTTCGGATGCTGAGGTGTGTCCATTAGGATGTTCCCCATTAAAAGCAGATTTTAATTCAGCGCGAAACTAAGCCAAACTTTTCCATTAGGCTTAAGTTACGTAAACACAGTTATGGATTTAAATACACAAATCGGAACGTCGCATAATAATTTATCCCGAGTTTTCTTAACTATCTTATTAAAATTAACAAGATGGGGCATTACTAACATAAGCTGCGCAACTTTAGTACATAATTCAAAATAAAATTCTTCAAAATTTTATCACATTTTCTATTGAATAGACAAGTCGTAGTCCGAATCCAATTATCTGTAATGTGAAGGATATTTTCCAGCTCTAGCTGCGGTTTTTCTTTCTGAAAACACTCAAACTATCTTCGCATATGCAGTTAACGAGCATAAATAGGCTTGTTTGCAGATGATGATTCCCGTACGTCCAGGCAATCGGTTGGCGTTGATGATTGGAGTAATATTATGAAGTTGAGGGCACGCTTTATAATGATCAACGGTCTGCGTGCAGAAATTCTTATATTTTTTTAAACTCTCTCCCCGGATCAGTGAATAAATGTGAGAAAGAGATCTTCAATTAAAGAAAATTCCGTGAATTACATGTGCTTGATGAGCTCCGTTCGCACTATTTTACGGGTAAAGCCAAGCTTCGTAAAAGATGGTTTTGTTGAGCAGAGCTGCCCTAAGCTGAGCAGACAATCTTCTAACCAGGCAATCCTCAGACAATCTCCCGAGGATGATCAGTCTTCACTTGCGAGTCGCCTTTCCTCAAACATATGAAACAGAAGATGCAGGGGTAACCAGTGCCACTACCACCACAGTGTTACCAATCGGAGTACGATCCTGTGTTTTTGAATTGCGCGTTTGAGGAGAGATAACTCAGATGAGCAAAGGCGTTCAATAATTGTCGACTGCTGACGTATTTCACTGTTTTTGCATTATCAACGGCATGATATAACGACATTATATTGCTCTCGCTTAAGGCTGCAAAAAGATTGAGGTGTTTGTCAACGTAGTACTTGAATCTCAGCTTGGTATTGAAGCAAGTTCAATATCAACTTCCATACCCCCTCTGTCTCAAATCCGAATGAGTGAGCATAGCTGGAATTCTGGCTTCTCTAAGTTGGTAAAATGGTTGTCAGTTTTCTTTTTTCTTCAAGCAGCAACGCATGCACTCCAACTTTGCTGTGTTATTGTATCGAGGCAAAATTATTTGAGATAAATGAAAACTTATATTTGCAATATTTGAAAAATTTCCATAAAAATATATCGTTATTCCTCTAGTAGAAAATCTTTTAATGCAGCCTGTAAAGTAGGTCCCTAATGTTCGATTTCGTAATCGTCTCTCTCCCAAATTCTGTGGGGTAAATATTAAGACCTTGAGTGGGGGTGGGGCATTAGAATAGCAGCACGTGGTTCTCTTCAATTCAGGTCATCACATATTGAGAATTCACTTTATGACAGTGAACATAAATCGTTAAAGTTATATGGTCCTTCACCATGAAATTCATCAGCGAAGAAGGTTTGGCATTGTCTAGAATATACTAGGTCAGCCACTTCGTGATTCACCTTTCTCACTTCCTTTCGTTATCGATTATAGTAGTAGTGGACATAGTGTGTTTGTATCTCGGTGCCAGTGGTTTCCTACAAAACAGCACTAAGTGGTACTGTTAAGATGCAAGACTACAAAGCCAGATGAGTGTGGATAATATTCGGTTGATTATCCGTGAGATCTTCAAGACCTATAAAAACCGCCCAAAACTAAGTCGAAAAAAGTGGCACCCAATTACTTGTCCGCCTTCAAACTTGCTGAGCAATCTTGGTTCCAGCTATACTCAGTTGTGACAGGAGCGATCTTTACTGGTGGACCACTTGAAGGGAAAGTTAAAATCGATGCTGTCTGTTTTTGTAAGCAAGGGTAAAGGATACGATTGGGAGATGCCTCAAAAATAGTCTCAAGTTCTTCCACTTCTGAATGTAAACGTCACAAGTCGGTGAAATAAGTTTCATTTTAAATTTGCCAGTACATAAATAAATACTGTAAGCGCTATATTTATACTCATACTGAGTATAAATATGAGTAACCTCGTATATACTTTGAGTAATATACTTTCCCAGATCTTTGTAACGTGGCGCGTTAGTCTTTTTTGTGACTAACATAAAACACCAAAAACCAAACCCAGATTTTAACTTTGAAACTCCATTTACTGAGCAGCCATTTATTATACATAAAATAATACCAGACAGAAAATGCTTACCAAATTGAGGTAGCCAACTGGTCAAGCACCAGAGTGCATTAGCACACCGTGATTCAAGCTCGCGCGACTGCCAAATTTTGTTAATAATTGTATTCCTTGTAGAAATTATCATTTAAAATCCTCTGATCTAGCGATTGGGTTGTGGTATAAACAGAAAATCTACAAATTTGAAATTGATATAAACGTTTCCACTAGGAGGCGCGAATTGTTCATCACTGGAAAGAGCACCCTGCATTTTACAGTTAATATCTTCCCAAATATCAGCATCCTAACTATCTCTGTTGAGAAAATAACTGCGTTCATATAAACTATATTGACAAAAGTGTCCGAACACTCGTAGAGTTGGGGAAAAACGAACCCTACCCTTGCATCCACGTTTCAGGAATAAAGGAAACTTCGTTCACGCTAGAGGTCAGCAGATCGACTAAATACAGTAAATAAGGGTCGAGGCGTTGCGCTTGGCGACGGGAAAGTTACCATTGGATGCCATTTCAGCAATCAATCTATTTGTGCCATTTCAACAAAACTGCAACACCTTACATCAGCGGTGACTGGCATAAGCACAAAACAGAAACGTTGTGGTGTTACCATATCAGGGAAACTTTCGAATAAATAGCAGAAACCGGAGGGCGCAGGCGAGTAGATCCCGTTATTTCTCGTCATACCAGGAGTTTTGGGAGGCACAAGAAGAACTGAATTAGTGCAAGGAAGATAATGCACGAAGCTGCATATGATCGGATTTTACCAAAAAGATTCATCACAAAAACCAAACATCACAGCTCGCAGTGCACAACCCGTCGTAATTGGTCACTGGGAAGCTGCATCGTTGAGTGACGAATCACTGTACACAGTTTTCCGATCTTATGACCGAGTTCAAGTTTGGCACACACCTGGAGAACATTACATTTGTATTTGCTGGATTATGTCCCTTGATTGTGGAGTTTGGAGACAATGTTATCCTTCTCGTCTGGGTTTATTACTCGTGGTTTGAATTTAAACAATTGAACAATGAACACCATGCGGTACATTGAAATCATGGATAATTCCACTTTTCGTGCACTGTGACAGCAGTATGGAGACAGCCCTTTTTGTGCTGCATAACACTAGTCCACGTCATGCAGCACAGCCTGTAGTAATTTGGTTTGAAAAATTTGTGAATGCAAAAGCTTTGTTGACGTTTTCAGAGCGCCAGCCTTAGCTCCATCGAACACTTCTGGGACGAACAACTGGAACGTTGGTTTCAGGCCAATACGCCCACTACCAGTAGCAGCTGAATTCAGAGGACCAAAATGTCACCTTTCTATTTTGCATGCAACTTCATGATATTCAACAATAAGAAAATTCTAAGTTTTAAAATCCCTATTTTTAAGGCTACAGAGTAATTTAATGTAGTGATTTTGAGGAGATATGCAAAAGGACATTGTTTTTATACCGGATATTCCAATTATAATTTTGAATTTAAGGATCCTCAATTTCTGGTAATGATTTCTTTTCAAAAAAGGAAGAATAATTGGCTTTCATCATCAGAGAATTTTTTTTTCTTAAATAAAAATTGAATTTAACTCATCTGTATGAATACACAGTATATGAGGATTTAATTTGTTTCATTACAGAGCCCTTCTTTAAGGACCACTAGCCACTGCTTCCAAAGTTTTAACGAAATCTAGACATTGCCTTTTTTTCTCGACTGAAATGCAGGTGAGTGGAAATTCAAATGTTTTATTTGAAAAATAGTGGAAAGTAACATTAAAATCAATTATTCATTCAAGTTAAAATCTTGCTTACCGTATTTCATGGATTAATTGGCATTTTTCCATGATCATTTCCATGATCAGGTTATCAGCAACGTGCTTCAAAAAATGTTTCTTTTTTGCTTGAATAGTTCATTATTTTAAGATGTACAGTGAAATGGAAAATTTCGCCTCGCTCAATATGAGTGTAAGTTTATATTCGTCGAATGTTATTAACAAAGTGAACAAGTCCTCACTATTTTCACTTAGATGTAATAAATAACAGTAAAAGAAATACAAATTGTAGAAAATTCGTGTTCGTTAATATTTTTGATGTCTTTGATAAGTTGATGGTAACAAACTGCTAATAGCTTGCTGATTCTTTCAAAAACTAAACAATGCTTAGTTTTTGAAAGAATATTGAAACGTTCGGCCATCTGCTACAGAAGACTGGAGCGCCATCTCTCTGACTAACATGTTCGAGGAACTATGAATTTTACAAAAATAACGCAGAAAAAGCAAAGACCTCACGTTTGGAGAAGCCGTTTGGAATACCGTACCGGCGGTACTTCCAAACCGATTTCCGATACAGTTACGGCTGTTTTAACGTAATTAACTTGTGGTGTCCGCACTGTCACGGCTTTGAAAGTAGCGCGAGCTCAACTGTCACCAACGTGGCACGTTCCGCCTATTCGGTTGGGCATTGCGCGATCTATGATAAATGTCTTCTCTGTACTTAAACCTGCAGCTAGGCCCGGCCTCGAGGATATAAACCTGTCAAAGTCAGGTCCGTCGATAAAATTGTCGCTCGCTCTAGAACTCACGCAAACCACCGCTGGGGTTAAAGTAAAGGCAAAGATACAGAGAAAGAACGATAGTGAAAACCGATCCAGAATTGGAACAACAATGGACACAGTGTTGTCCAAGAAGCAGGCTGGCCCGCAGTTTCTTGCGTCAATTCTCTACGACAAAGAGGACAGTGATAAAGATATATCGAAAGTCGAAGATAACAACCCCTCCATTTATCCAGACCTCACGCTGCAGTTTGTTGAAAAAAACCTCTCGCTCTTCCCACAGCTGGGGTCGAAGTTGCTGTTTTTGAGTGTTGCGATTCCAGCATGTTTACTCACATGTCTTAGATTTCTTTCTCTTCCAGAGAAGGAAGAATAAAAGCGAGGCATTTTCCAAGAAACACATCTCGTGTTTCCATGATTTGGCTAAAAAAAACACTTTACTCTCCAGAGAGGCATGTCGGTTAGTACATACATCAGCAATATGCGTGATGGTAACAAGAAATATTAGTCTTCATTGAGTAGCAGAGAAGTCAGCGGGAAAGTGGACAATCGAATTAAGTGAAAAAGGAAGAGCAGTGCGACTGCTCTTCCTTTATCGTGGCAATTACGAAGCCAGACTGTCATCTGATAATCAGTTTTCGTAATTGTTACGATGCATGTATACTTCCTTCTATTGATTCCGAACTTCCTTCCTTCTATCTGGCAGACAGCGCTAACTTAGTATTACGAGAGATTACTAGCCCTTTCCTCTTTGAACTTTTAAGGGTTTCGGGTTATTTAAAGTACCCAACTTCACCCACGGGTTTCCAATAATCAAAATTACTAATAAAAATTTGTGACTGGTCTTGTAATAATTAATCTATTTAATTTTTAAAATTAAAATAAAACCCAGGTGAAAAATTACTGGGGCAAAATTTCAGGTCCCTGTACAATTCAGTGTGAGAGGGGGCCAATTCGTGCGCATGAAGCTTGGTGATTAGTTAAGACTTACTCGGAGCTGTTTTAGAAGCACAAATAGCGGTTCCTGGTGCGTAGGTTTCTCAAATTGAGTTTCTCGGAACTCTAGAGTTCCGTGAGAACTTGAGATCGCTTAAAACTTTTGAGCAAGAAAGAGATATGCTATTTTGGTTAAGAAAGAATATCTGAGATGAGGTGTTTTAAATACGTTAACAATATTTTAATAAGGATTAAGCAATATCCAAGATTCAGGACTGTCTAGAACGGTTATTTACAAAGTGTGTTCCACTGAAGAGGCTCCGCAAACGTTCAGTCGATTTTATAAATTTTAGGTTTTCCATATTTAATTTATACGCCTGTGTTACTATTTTTATTTATTATTATTGACTGTTTTTAAAATATTATGGTTCCTCAGCCAAAAACATTGGCCCTAAAGTGTATTTTATTTTTTTTTAGTGCACGTGACCCCTTTTAAGGCAACTATAGCTTTAAATTGCCCGTTTCCCCAAGTGGTTGTTGCATCGTGTTCCAAAGGGTATCACTAAATTTTGGCGTCATATTAACATGGTTTTCACTCTGATTTCCTTTAGCTCCATACTTGATTGATTTAAACACAATATTATTAATTAATACATAAAAATTTACATTTATTTCTTCGTGTACTTCATACCAGGTGGGCACTGAACACTTTTTTAGTTCAAAAGCTCAATGATGTAGTTCATTTCAGATGGCCTTGGTTAGGCTTGTGTTCAGTACAGCACTTCCCTCTCCCCCTTTTTCATGTTCTTTCAAGTTAACATTTCCCATCAACTTATAGATAGCAACAAAAAGGGTGAGGGTGCTGAATATTGCAAAATTCTAGGTGGGGTACCGAATTATTTTTAGCACGTACATAGTGCATCGGACTCAAAAAGCTCGGAAAGTACCGCTTTAAATAGTCAGTCAAGCAGCAACGGATTTAGCACTTTTGGGGAACTTAAGCGAGAATAGGTTGTAGATCTTTATGCAGGGTGAGTCATGAGGAACGTGATCACTTCAGGATGCGATATCTGATTGAAAAATGTCGTACAAACATGGGTCCGATTCTGAACGGTTGTGGAATTATATCTGTTTGAATATAATATATATACAGTCTAAATTTGCTCGCAGCTTGAGGCTTTAGCCCTAAATGCATCTTAATCTGTTTGAATCTTAAAAATGCTATGGGGTTTTGGGCGATAAAAATAATTAAAAAGAATAAGCAAACACGTACGTAGAATGAATAGACATTTTATTAGGTAAATAAGATGTCTTATACATTTTATTTTCATCGTTTTTAGCATTCAAAGCTTCGTGGCTTTTTTTTTTTTTAAGATTCAAACAGCCATAGTTCCACAACTGTTAAGAATCGGTCCCATGTTTATATAACGTTTTTTATTCAGAATTGCCTCAGAAATCACCACCTAAGTTAGGAATCATTGTGACTGAGCCAGTATACACCTTCTCGAACAAAACATGACGGATTTTTAATTGATTACCACGCTTGATGATAAAAATATATGTTTAATAAAATAAAATATCAAAAATATAGTGGTGACTTTCGGTGTCTTTGCTTATTATCGAAAAACAAAATCACTTTTCAAAATTATGGCGAAATTCATAATATTGCGCACCCATACCTAGTATTAAATTAAAGTTAATTTGTTGTATATGCGCATAAAACAGCAAATCACAAAATAATTTTCATAGCAAGAAAACAGTTCAAAATAGTAAAGCTGTTAATTGCTATTATATGAAGTAATAGCACGATGATGATACTTTCGTTTCTTTATTTTATTTTCCCTCATAAAATAGAACTGAAATCTAGTGGAATACTTTCGGATGTGACATTAAAATCAAATGCAGCGATTCCCAATAGAAGTTTGAAGAGTTTTTTTTCATCTAGTTAGTACAAACAGGTTAAAGTGAAATATAATTTCAAAATATGGTTTGGAGAAATATCTTTTATATACGGTTATAAACTTCCACACATCCCCACCACCCAAGCACTCATAAGCAGCTCTCTACTAATCTGAAGAATCTGATGTGGACTGTAGGGATTTTTTTTTTTTTAAATCTATTAGCATTTCATGTGATCAGAAAGCATTATTCGGAGTTGATTCTAAATTGCTCATATTTTATTCATTTCAGAATAATCGATGCATATAATTCTGTAAATTATAATTCCAAATGAATCGACATCCCAGATGCGATGTTTGAACACGCTCAAAGAAAAAAAAAATCTCAAGACACTGCACACGGTCGTCTAAATAAAACATAATCGATTTTAGTTGAAGAGATATTGTAGCTGCCTGTCATTGGTATCCAGCTACTCTTCAGTTTTCTGGTTATATTTACCTATTCCCTCAACATCACGTATGTTCAGAATCTCATATGGTCTTCTTCTTCTTTAAACATATTGGAAAAAGGCGTAATAAGCTTTCTGCTGTATTCTCTCCAGCCGAGCGGAAGAATATTGATGAAAGGACCAAGACCCATTTTTGCAGAGGCTGCTCAAAAAAATAAAAATCCTTAATGGAACCAACTGCTATCGATGACGTGTGTGATATCAGAAATGTCTTTTTAGGTTTCTTGCAACAGAGATGGACTTTGAACAATTCCATCTCTCTCTTTGTTTACGATGTTCACTGACGCACTATGGGTTACAAACAGAGTAAACCCTCTTCTACGAAAAATCCGGTGCCAACCCGGGTAAGTCTCAAGGCTTAAGGTAAATACAAGCAATTCAATTTTAAAGAAATATTTACAATTCTAGTTCATTATAAAAGAAATGCGAAAAATAATAAATTTACATAAATTAAGCTGACTGAAAACATTCTTCTTGCTTCGGTATTTTTGTCACCAAAAATATTCGGTATTTATTTACTCAATGTAAGCACGCTCGAACATAGATATTCCTTGGGTTAGTTAATCGAGAATAATAAAGATGTGCACATATTTAACTTCGTAGTTGAAAAATCTCTTTCACCCTAAATGTTATTTTCCATTAAACTTGGTACTTCCACCAACCCCAAATATCATCTTCGATTCAAGATTATTTCGTTAACTGAAAAGCTATTATTTACTTCAGTATTCCCTAGTCTTTCGTCTACAGAATAACGACATAGAGACTGCGGCTGCTTTTCACTCACTAGACGAACAATTATCAGAAATACTTCATCCTACTCACGTTCATGCACTGTCGTACAGTTACTCGCTATCATCATTAAACAGGTCTCCATTCCTTGTTACCATAAGCTGTGTTTCTGGCTTCTTTCTTCCGGATACTGTTGTTCTTGACTGCTGTAGACGTGTGGAATTCATCCCATTTCTGAAAGATGTTCTTTGTTCGATATGAGGCTTTCTGATGATACTTTTCTTGGTCGTTTTCGCTCGGTTTCGTCCCACCTCCTTGATGTTTGCAGTTTTGCTTTTCATCTGTAATTGCCATCGAGAAAAGCTTCAAATAAAAAAAAATTAAGTAAATTCGTGTACCCGTGACAGGGGTGGAGAGAATACAAAGAATTAGTTCTCTGCTTGAAGAGGTCTGAGCTCCACCCAGGTAGAATGTACAAATGTTTAGCCTCCTTCTCATTTTGTGTACGTTCGTAACAGCATTTTTTCGTTCGAGTGACGTTGCTGATAAAAATCAGTGTTCTTTAATTAAACGTCAGCTTCTTTTCGGTGTCTTTGCTTATTAAAAATAAGCAAAGAAGCGAGGCTAGCAGAGAGAGAGAGAGAGAGATCAACCAGTTTAAAAATATTGGTTTTTTATAACACCAGATGGAGCTCCAATCTCTGGAGCATCAAATTCGACAAAAACATCCCACAACACAAAAGATGTTGGTGTTTACCACGAAAGTATTCTTATGGAACTCGCCACCTGTCGGTAGACAGGGAAACTACACTATCACCCGTCAGTTGAGCCGGAAGTGTGATGATTGATGATGCTGCACACCACCCCTTTGTCGTTTGACCCAAATCAAGTAACTGAAGAAGGAGAACGTATTATGTGACTTAATTAAGTATTCTTACCTGCCACTCGCCGGAAATGACCCACCGTTTCTTCCACCTCCTTGTCTTTTTTTACTCTTCGTGATTTCTTTAACCAGTTTGCTCACGGAAGCAGTCATTTGCCTGTTGATCTCATGTTGTTTCGTTAACAATTCTTATTTCTCTCCATCTTCTTTTTTTTCCTCTCTCTCTCTCTCTCTGCGTTACAATTATTTCTCAAATTGTTAATTATTATTCTTCACAGAAAAATAATAAAAGAGGGCGAAGGTGTCTTTCTTGAAACATATTTTATCAATAAACTCATTGTGGCCTAATAGTGCAGTTAATGACTCAACCCTTCGGTTTTTTTACCTAAATTTTCATTTAGGTCAAAAATCAATTGACGAGATTTAAAAAGTCAAGCTAATCAGAACCATAAAAGAAAACAGTGTATTCAACCCTCTTTACCGCCCCCCCCACACAAGACATCTTCCACCATCCTTGCGAAACAAATTTCTGATTCCTGGCCATCCTTTTATACCATGTAGCTGTCCTCCATGACAGTATAGTGATTTTACCACTTGTCACGCATTTGAAGAGGTCTGGGTTCGATTCCGGTCAACGGCTGGAGGAATTTCTAAAGTCATCTTCAATTCAGGCTGTAGTCCGCCGATTTCAGGTGGAAGGAGTAGGGTCGGCCCCTCCGTTGAGTTATTCGGAAGGACACTCACTTCTACAGACATAATACACTTAATGGACATAAGTTACTTGGCAGCCATTAACACAATAATTTTAAAAATACCATACAGTTACTCGCCAATTATTTAGCCAGAGGATAATATGATGATAAAACAACGCTTGCGATATTTTGAATTAAAAACTTTATCTTCATACATTCTGTTTACGAAAACATGGAATAATATATTTCCATTATCTTTAATTTAGCGGCAGATATTATAACCGTTGAATTCTTGTGAATATAAATTCATTCCTATTTATGGTTAAACAAGGTACAAGATAGCAAAGATAATAAGAGGAAGGTTATCGAGTTACCGGAGCCATTGAAGATTATACTCGTATTAATCTAACAAACTAGAGAATCTGACCAGAAAGAAAATACTGCTGTGGGACAAAAAAAAAGATGGATAAAGATCAATTAGCAATAAAAGACAGATAAGACAGATCGATAGAAGAAACTGCAATGAAAAGAAAGGCAGCACACAGATGGTCGCGAATGTCACAACAGGACAGCAAAGAATGGCTAATAAGCGATAAGGCGGAAAGTCAACAAAGGTTGAGCATGGTCATAAAAAGTGTCGGGTTCAAAAATCTCGTTACAGCTAAAACAGAATTACTGCGAGGAAAGATTATCTTCGACACACTGAGCAGTCCCTGGCGATCGGATGTCATTTTCCTTTACTGTGCGAAGAGTTCTGTTTCTTGGGATTATAGATGCAGTTTATTAAAATGAGGTTGTGTCTGGTAATTACTCTGGGGGAACGGGCGAAATAACATAAAAATTCCTGGCAGGAAAGATTTCGAGGAATGGGATAAAGTCATCAAAGTGGAATAAAATCGTTTTGTCATAAAGAAAAATTGAAATTTCCGATATAAAACGGGCGAAGGGAATGCTCTGCAAATCGACAAGTTTAAATTGACACGTCGTCCTATAAATTACCGACTGACTTTCAACGAATCACAGATTGCCAGGCCCAGTATGAAGTATCGAACATTAACGCCATTGCTGCACGGTTATCTCCAGAACTTCATAAGTCTCCCGGAGCCTTGGGCTCTAAAGAAAGAACGGTATTAGGAAACTGACTGGCTCCCTGGTGGAAAAGTTAGTGACTTATCAGTTTAATACTTTTAATAAATTAGTCTTCACAAAATAAATCAAATTAATAGCGTTAATAAGGAAATTAAAGTAAATTGATTATAAAACTGAGATTTAATTTTGACTCGATTCTTGTATTATGCTTGTCTTCAATGTCGTGACACCTTCAGATAATGTTACCGAGCGAAAGAAAAAGTACTCCCTTTTTCGTCATTTCATTTTCGTGAATGTCATTTTAAAAAAGGGGAAATCGCTGCAAAAATTGAACATAAATGAAGTATTTGATCTCGAGAGATACTTTTTAAATTAATTTTAAACTTTCAAAAGCTAGCTATTGGCTTTAAAGTTTCATTAGTCCTATAATATTCCTACGCTTGTTTCGAATTCTCATTCAAAACCTTCCCTCATTCAAAATTCAGAATCGTACCGTTAAATCATTTTGCTTCATCCTTCTGATTAATAAATGCAAGCATTTGATGTGATCATCTGTACCATTTCCCACAAACTGTCATCTCGAAAGGTAGGTCCACCACAACAAAGGAATATGAAAGAACAAAAACCTCTGATCTCATTGACCTTAAAAATGGCTTTTCGTTGTTATGCCGTTCATTTTGTAACGTCCCTTTTAAACTTCTGGTTTCATATCATTCATCAAAACATATCACAAAAGTTTTTTTTTTTTTTTTAATTAGAGGATCAATGTATTTTTATTTCATTGTCAAAATAGCGGATTTTCTGTAATCCTTTTAATACAAGTTAAATGAAATACACTTTTGCAATATTAGTGTTTCTGTCCACTCTTCAAAGCAATTGACATTTTAAAACGTTTTTTACTACGCCACCGGGGCGACCGACAAATATACACACATGTATTGTGTATTAAAATCCCATCGATGGCAGGAACAGATTATTTTTAAGGCCTCTTCAAGTGAAGTGGAGGTTTTTTTAGGAAATTATTTTACTCACTTTCTTGTTCCGCAAACAGACACCGCTCTTAAAAACACGCGATTTTATAGAATATTCCTTGTAATAGCAGTTTACAGACATAAAATTCTTATTCTTTGTAGCCTGAATTGCCTTCAAGGCTTAAGAAATAATTCAAAAAATACGAAACTTCGTTATTTCGTTCTCTCGTTATCGCAACTAGCCACTGGGCTAGTTGCGAGGGAAACGCATTGATTTCGTTTTTTTAAAAAATCCATCCTAGCCTACTTAGCCAGTCTCGGGCAAGAATTGCATGGTTCCCCTTCAAGAAATTTGTATTTCTTAATTTTGTTAACTAGAAAACCGACGGGCCATAGAATAAAATATACTGATTCCTTATGACCTTAGCTACCTTGATGCTCCTAAATAATACAACCATTGTAAATTACATACACTAGAACAATAGGAATAGACCACATATTGCCGAATTCCGATTAAAATAACGCACCAATACTTCTCAAACTCTTTAAACTCTACGGAATTAACATTTATCAGCAACAAAACATTTTCTTAGCATCAAAAAGTTCCCAAATTATATCGCAAAGTTCACGAGGAACTTGGAAGTTTTGACTGTGCTCGACTGTACCAAAGAATTATTTTCTAGGATTTCCAAATGTGATTGGGGCTAAAGCGCCACGCCTTGCCCACCATCTATAAGGCTATCTTCATTCCGGCGGTGCTGGAATTTGGTTTCACAGGGCCATTATCGACGGAAACAAAAGGAAGCTTAATTCCATCCAGTTGCACATTCTACTTGCTGCAACTGAGCTTGCTGCGCCGTCAGCACACCCGCCCTTCAAGTACTGGCTGGAGCCATGTCACTCCACCTCGAAGCCATTGACAGGGGACATTGTTACTCTTCCGGTAACAATACTTAGCTTCATTGGACCCAACCAATAATTGGAAACAAGAAAAGAAAATAGTATAACTATCTCATTCAAATTTGGGAAGACAACTGGAACACCACTCCTAAAGGCTTGCTTACAAAAAGATTATTTCCCGAAGTCACCATCACCTTCCCGCGGCCAGCTCCTTGGTTTTCACTAGGTCTCTATGCCACTTATCTTTTCACGGGTCATGACTCATTAGAGCAGAAGGTTGTCAATCTGGGCCTCACCGACAGTCTGTCCTGTATTTGTGACAACCCTGAGGACTAGGAGCTTGTGATATACCACTGTGAAAGTAGCCATCCATTCAGAAGCATGATGCTGGCAAACCTCCACCCCCCCCCCCCCACGTGGAGATGAATCCTTTTTTGTTATAGATGCGCAGCAGTAGAAAGAGCTCTCCACATTTGCACAGGCAGCCTTCACACACAGAAGGTCACTACTCTAGAAACTGAAGCATTAAAAAAAATAATAAAAGCAACTGCAACGCAGGCCAACATCACCACCTCGGGGGCCTCACCACGATCTAAGCCT
The DNA here is from genome assembly GCF_048544385.1 of Mastigoproctus giganteus. Classification (NCBI taxonomy): domain Eukaryota; kingdom Metazoa; phylum Arthropoda; class Arachnida; order Uropygi; family Thelyphonidae; genus Mastigoproctus; species Mastigoproctus giganteus. Next base: position 155,654,132 of record NC_143575.1, read on the forward strand.
CTGCCACAACATCACATTGCCAACGACTTACTCCCGCCTTCCTGGTAAGCCGGAAATGAGAACTGTGCAGGCGTCCTTCAGGGCACGGAATCTGTCGACCTGTCAAGGTTTCCTTGCACCTGTATACCCTCGGTTTTGGTAAGGGTTAGCTGACATCTGGGTTGCTAATCAGGCGTTCACCTTTGCAGACCTCCCTTGTTTTGCAAGCCTTCCTTTCTCTGGCCTTCGGTGGGCTCCCAGACTCGGAGTTGATCCCTATTTCTTCCTTTCAATTTCGTCTTTCCGCTGGAGATGCCTTCTTTCTTCAGCTGCCTACTTTGACTCCATTTGTACTATCTTCCCCCATCTCCCCCCCTCATTTATTTTTTATTTTTTTTTATTTTTTTACTTCGTCTCCGTCCAGAAAGCTCAGGCGACCCTGGCGAAGACCAGCGAGATTCTGATGGGCAGCCTTGCTCACCCGCAGCGGTGATGCCGGGCAACATTGGATCCCACTAGAGCCAAGCAGCCAGAGACACAACAAAACACGATACTACATAAACCAGACAGTACACTTTTTTTCCCTGGCTTTTACTGTAGTTCTGCATTTTATCACAAAGTACATAGGATGCAGATGTGGGTAGGGAACCTACCGGTGGCGCCTGACCCTAAATACTGTGCCACTATGTACAACAAATAAAAAAAAATTAATGCGAGTACAAAAACTTCACTTAAATCTTTCGTTCACCATTATAAATTTGTGTTTCTTTATGCACGTGTTTTTAATTATAAGTGCAGCTGCACTAAAAATCCTTGAGCTTTAGAGACTAAAAATACTAGCTGAGAACTCAACGCATTACTGAAGAAAATGACAAGTAGTCACAACAGACACCCTTCGACGCATTTGTTGATGTAAGAAATGGTTCATATGCAGCGAAATTTATTCGCAACAAGAAGTGCAGCAGCACAACGGAATCGTTGCCAAATTCAGGCCACTCGTAATAAACAGTAAAAACCTTTCCCAGAATGAGAAAATGGCGAAGTTCCAATTGTATTCACACTTCTCGCTCGCACGTTCTGCTAGTAAACACATAAGTACTGCATTTGTCGAGTCTTTTTATCATACAACTGGCTCTAGCGCTTTATTACATATAAATGTGATGGATTTCCTCTGGATGATGTTCATTTTATTGATTTTATTTACTTTTTAATTAGATTCATTGGTTCTTCAAGGAAGAGGGATAAAGATAGGAAGGAACCACCATGAAAGATTCCTTATTAGAGATGCCTATACGTGCGAATCATTTATTATGAGTCATATATAATCGAAATTTTCACTTTGAATAGCCGAAGATCAGCTCGTTTTTATTTTTAAATATTATAATTTCTGGTATCAAGATTAAATTTCTTACATACAAGATGCAGCTGCCTGCTCTGGCCGTAGTAATCGAATCATCTCGTTTTGAAATAAGCAGTCTATCAAAGAAACTAATATTCCCTTAACAAAAAAGTACTCGCTGTTTCCAGTAACGGTTTCTTTTTCACTTGCATCAACGCGGGGTTTTGTACATCAGACCTGCCTTTGTATCCGACACCCCTTCTAGTTCCAACGCAGAAATATTAAACTTCTACTTCATATTATGTTTGAGTAAAACTTCCAACTCGTGTCCCTATATTGAGCTGGAGATTCAACAACCGACTACAAATTTGTAAGAAAATCTCGGATGCTCCCGCTTCCAAGGACCGTGAAGTATGAATCTGAACACTTTCCAAGTCTGTATTCAATTTCAGAATGTACAGAGTATTTTTGTGAAAGTCTGCCTCTTCGCTATCGCTCTCTCTCTTCAAAAATAAGAAAATTTGTCCCTTAGCCAAATGTGGTAATCTCCCTCTCTCTCGCTCCCTTCCCCTCCTCCTCCTCCCCGTCTTTATTTTCTCTTAAAGAACGTAAAAACCTTAAACATTTAAAATTAATCCCGTTGTCACAACAATGGATATTTGCCATACTTTAAAATGTCATGGTCACACAATGTGATCAGGATGACCTAAAAATGGTAGCTTCCAAAATATAAATTTTCTAATATTCCGTCATTCGAGGATACTTTTTTATTTTATGAAATGTTGCTTCAGTTACCACGTAGACCAAAAATATTCAATGTATCACATAAATATCATACCGCATAAGTTCAGTACTTTAGTTCCATATCTCTAAAAAAAAGTTTGGAAATATAGAAATGGCGTGTGTGTTTCAGCATACGGTATTTTATACATTTCATAACACTTCATAAGATACTAAAATGAAGCCAAGAAATATTTATAATTTGAATCAAATATTAGCTGAAAGAAGCCATGATTCTGCCTTTCCCACTAACACACACTTTTCACAAAATCGGTTTGTATCTCGGTTATTACTCGAGAATTATTGCCGGTTTGTTGATCCTAACATTGGGTAGGTGGCAACTTTGCTTTGGCACCATATGGGATCTCTTGAAGTTATTTTTCACTCCTCTTAGTCACGGGACTTATAAGGGCATACATATATAAACACGTTCACAGAAACTATTAATGTATCTCGCGTAACCGTCAAAGGGTCATCGTGGCCGGAACAGCTGCCAAGGATGTTCTCTCTTTACACGTGCGTATTTGTAAACGAGAATTTTGGTTCGTACGCTGTAGAGAAACACGGAGAACTACACACGGCCATCTTGTAACGTACACTGCCACCAGAATTATTAGAGCAGTAACGAACAATATGCTTCATGGAAATATTGTAGATGGTAGGGTATCATGAAGAAGTGGCGGTATAAATGAAATTGCTGAAGAGGTCATTCACAATTGAAATACCACTCGATTACGACCTTAGAGAAACTGAATATGATAGGTGCTGAGATGACTCACAGCAAAACTTAGCGACCACAGCTTTCGGAGACCTCTATCTGATATATTATTGAAAGCGGAAATTCAGTTGTCCTTCCACGACGTATAGATCTTCATATAGATCAAAGAGAGGTGTTCATTTTTGACCATACGAGATCTCCGAGCAGTTGATCGTATTGTCGGCAAAAACAGCGTGTTTCAATGATCGTCCAATTGGCCCGGCTGCATATATGGAATTGCCAGTACAAACTGTACTCAAGGATTTGCATAAACAGCAGTTCCTCGGGCAAGTTGCCACCCACAATGTACACTGCTACCAGAATTGCCATCACGAAAGTCAACGTGATTAAAAGGCTTTATCAAATCGTACAATTTGAGCCTGACGTAGACTTGGAGATCGCCTTGAAAAGGACTAAACGAGGAGCGGCATGTGTGGCACGAGCATCTCAAAATTAGAGGTACTCCTCCTGATATGAAAAGAATAACATAAAAAATTACACAACAGTTTAAATTTCATTTTTATTACCAGAATTTAATTTTAATTCGCAGGGAAACTACGGTTCACTCCTCCTGTTATTATTATTTTTTTTTTATATATATATGGGAAACGCTAAACATGAGAGGTATTAGGTATGTTGAGGGTCTAACGGTTCCTGGGATTTCTCCCATCTCCGCGTATGTTCTCTGTATCGGTCAAGCCAGAGATTTAAAAGTGTGTGGAATATGTACTATGTAGTATGTTGTGCCCATTGTTCATCCGGCCTGTTAGCCGCCGGACCCCTAGTGGGGCCCGACGTTACCAATACCAGCCACGAGGAGGCCAGCCGGATGTTACCAGTGATTGAAACAGTACTCTGGCAGGTCCTGCCACCTACTTTCCTGGGATTTCAGTGGCTAGGACCAAAATAAATAAAATATAAATTAGAAAAATAAATAGTCGCGAGGATGTTTTATTGCGTATTTCGGGTTTTGCTTTAGGAGCACTGTTTGGGGTTTTACGCTGAAGGTCTTGATAAAGCCTGATTGGGTTGGGCAAGAATTTTGGTGTGCTTAGAATTTTGATGTAGGGCTAATCGCTGTGTGAGATGACAGATTTGGGTGGGGAGACAAAAAGGCTGGGGAAAACGCGGAGATGGGAGAAATCCCAGGAACCGTTAGACCCTCAACATACCTAATACCTCTCATGTTTAGCGTTTCCCATATATATATAAAAAATAATAATAATAACAGGAGGAGTGAACCGTAGGAAATAGGAAGCAGAGGGGTCGATAGGGAAGGTGACCCCCCGTTTTTTAGTGGGGCATGCCCATGCCTCACCAGAGGGAAATAGGGTTGGCGAGGGGGAGGGGAGCGTGTGTCTCTCCCCCCACCAGGGATTAGGGTTTTAAAGAAATCTCGCAGGTGCGAGATTTGATAGCCAGATGGCACTCTAGTTCTGATGTCATTCCATTTTTCATAATTTTCAGGAACTTCGTTGTGGCGCGCTTGTATCAAGTCAGAGATGGTTGGCCGCAGGATTCTTGCTTTGGTCTCTCCCAGGAGGAGTAGCCCTGCGCAGGTCTCTTGAGTTTCAAATGGCGTGTCTATTTCTTCATGCTGAGATTTTATTCTTTTGCTCTTGCTTTGACTCTTCTGTGTCTCTCCTTTATTTTTACTTCGTCCATGACATTTGGTTTTTGATATATCTATTGGGTGTTATTGTCCTCTCGAGGATCAGGTTGCATTGAGATAATTGTTTTCCTTCTTGTGAATAATTGTATTGCGAAGTTAGTTAGTGCTGTGTACTCTTCCTGAGTGTCCAATAGTCGAGACTCTTGGTGAATTGGGTTATACTGAATTCTTACAATAAGTCTTGCTCTTATATCTTCATAGTGGTCGCAGTCATGCATGACGTGACTCCAAGTCTCTGGTTCTCCACATGGACAATTCCTGTCTTCTATTATGCCCATTGTGTTTGGTTTATCTCTGAACGGGCCGTGGCCTGTTAATAAGTAGGTAGTGTTGAGGCCCGGGTATATCCATGCTGGTGCTTTTGGGTACATTTTTGTTACAAGGGGAAGAAATTTGTGGGTTATTGCTCCTTTGGTGGTTTCATTCCACCTTGTCTGCCAAATGTGAGTTAGGTGTGCATCAATTCTTTTTTGCTCCTGCTTCCAATCATTGGTAACATTGAGGGTTAAGCCGTTAGTTGTGATTGATATTGCCTTTTTGTAATAATACATTAATCCAGTTCGTACTACCTCTAAGTCAAGTGGCAGTGCACCAGCAATGACCTGAAGCGCTGCCGTACTAGTTGTATTGCTTGCCCTAGTGATAATGAGTAGTACTTGTATGTTCCTTTGTATTGTTTCTAATATTTTCCTATTTGTTACTGTGTTAGTCTTCGTCATCCATATAGGTGAGCCGTAGATAATTACTGGTATAAATAAGGCTTTATAATATAAGGAGAGGGTCCTCTTGTTTAGTCCCCAGTCCTTTCGCGTTATTCTTATTATGAGTCCTGTATATTTGCGTATTTTCTTCCTGAGATAATTTAGATGGGGTTTAAATGAGAGATTGCTATCTATAATTATCCCTAGATACTTTATCTGGTTGGTTAGTCTGACAGTGGTACCTTCTATTTTGATTTGTGGCGGCCGGGTTAATTTAAGCTTTCCTCTAAGAAGAACGGAGCTGGTCTTTTCCGGTGCTATTTTTAGATTGTTTATTTTGGCCCACTCCTGTAGGGTTTGTAGTGCTTTGTTTGCTTGCTTTTCCAGATTTGCTCGTGAGTCCGCTGCTGTGGATAAGACCAAATCATCAGCAAAGGCCTGTGCCTCCACATCGTCCAGGTCCTTGCAGAGAAAGTCATCTAGAACAATGTTCCACAGGAGTGGCCCCAGGACCGATCCCTGGGGGCAGCCCCTGCAGACAAGACGGGTGAGGCTAGCATAAGGTGTGAGGATCTGCACTTCCCTGTTCGTGAGATAGGTTTTTAGGCTGTCATAAAGATTTTGTGGCAAAGATGCAGCACGGAGTCTTGCCAGGACGCTCGGCCACCAGAGGGTGTCGAACGCCCCAGCAAAGTCCACTGCAATCACTAGAAAATACTTGTTGGTGCATTGTGTGGCTTTGTTGAGAAGATCCAGAATTGCATCTGTGGTTGAAGAACCCTGTTTAAAGCCATATTGTTTTGGACTGCTGAGATTTGCTTCTGTGTAGTAGCGTTTGATTCTCTTGTACAATAGCCTTTCGTAAATCTTGCTAACTGTCGATAACAGGGCTATCGGTCTATACGATGTTGGTAGCTCCAGTGGTTTTGTTGGGCCTTTTGGTATCAATTTTAGTATAGCTGTTTTCCATTGAGTTGGGAAGTGGCCTTGTGCCCAGCAGCAGTTATAGAGTCGCAGAAGTAGTTGGGGAACATATTCTGCTGTCTTTTTAATCATTTCTGGTTCGATTAGATCTGAACCTGGACATCGCTTGTTTTTTGTTCTGCTTGTAGCCTCTTGTATCTCTTCAAGAGTGAATGGTGGTTCTCTTTGGGTGTTTGCATATTGCGCGTTTGTTTGGCATATTTCTGTCTGCTCCAATGTCATCTATGTTGGCGGTTCCTGTATGATTGTTGCAAGAATACTTGTTATTGAGTCTTTCCAGGTTGTGGTCATAGTGCCTTGCGGGGTTTTGGTTGCCGTTGTCACTTCACCTCTGGGCAGAAACATGAGAGGTAAGTGTAAGTGTAAGTGTATTTAGGGTCAAACGGCACAAGGGGTTCCCCCCATCTCCGCGTAGTTTACATTGTGGGTGAACCAGTTGACTGGAAAAGCCAGAGATTTAAAAGTGTATGGACTTTGTATATGTGTGATGCCTTGTACCGTTGTTCATCTGGTCATTTAGCCGCTGGGCCCCTACTGAGGCCCAACGTTGCCCCACTTACGCCCCGTGGAGGCAGACCAGGAACCCAGTAGTCTGTTTCACTCTGGCAGGTCCTGCCACTTAATTTCCTGAGATTTCGGCGGCTAGGACCTTAAAAAAAAAAAAAAAAAAAAGAAAAAAAAAGAGACAGAAACGCGTCGACGTAGGGGTAGAATCGCTTAGTTTTGCTAGGCCAAGTTATGGGCGTAAGGTAATTTAGATATGTTAGGTTTTTGGGTAGGGCTTTCGCTAGCTTATAGATAGAGAGGGGGGGAGGCAGAAGGCTGGGGGGAGAAAGACAGAAATATGGGGCCAATAGAGTAGGTAGCCCCAGTTTTCAGTGGGACATGCCCATGTCCCACCAGAGTAGAAGATATAGGGTGGAGAGGAGAGGAGGACGAAAATGTCCCCCCTCCCCCCAGGGAAGTAGGTTTAAAGGTGAAGGAGGCTAGAGTGCCCTCTTCAGATCGCCATATGGCTATTGGCAGCTATTGTTTCAAGTTTCTTTATTCATGGGGCAAGCTCCGTCCTTGTGCTTGTGTCCCTCATCTTTAGTTGCAGCCTTTACATTGTGCTGGCTGGTGTCTCAATAGTGGTACTTGATGTCAGTCATTGTAGATGGTGATTAATGTCCTTCTCCTGATGAAGAGGTCTTGTGCGAACTGGGATAATGCTCTATATTCATCCTCAGTATCTATGAAATGGGATTCCAATCCTTTTGGTAGGTATCTTATTTTTGTTATAAGTACTCCTCTGAGGTCTTCATATTGTGGGCACTCGTACACTATGTGATTCCAGCTTTCTGTCTCCCCGCACGTACAGTTTGGGTCCTCAGTGAGTCCGAATCCGTGCAGCTTCTCATTGTAGGGTCCGTGTCCTGTTATTAGAGATGTCAAATGGTACCCTGGGAAGTACCAGGTCGGCTGTTTTGGGTAGATTTTCTGGAGGTCAGGTAGATATCTTCTGGTTATCTCACCCTTGGTGGTCTCCGTCCATCTTCTCTGCCATAATTTTAGCAGGTGGTTCTGTAATCTAGTTTTTTCCGTTTTTAGGTTGTTCGCTGGGTCAGTTGTGTAGTCCAGATGTGTGGCCGCCACTCCCCTGGATAGCAAGTATAGCAGACCTGTGCGAACGACCTCCAGGTCCAAAGGAAGCGCTCCAGCAAGTACCTGTAGTGCTGGAGTACTCACTGTACACGCACGCGTCGTAGTTAAGAGTATGGTCCTTTGGATCATGTCCAGAATTCTTCTATTCACTGCCAGTGCAGTTTTTGGGAACCAAATTGCTGAGGCGTAAGTAATTGCTGGGAGAAACGTTGTCCTGTAATATAGCGTCAGGGCTCTTTTTTTGAGTCCCCAATCTTTCCTAGTAACTCTGGCTACCAGTGCAGAATAGCTCCTGATTTTTTTTCTTATGTACTTTAGGTGCAGCTGGAACGAGAGGTTGTTGTCCAGCACCACGCCTAGGTACTTAAGTTGGTTTACAAACTTAATGGTGACATTGTTAATTTTTATTTGCGGTGGTCGTCGCAACATGAGAGGTAAAGTGAAGTGAAGTAAAGTGTGTTTAGGGTCAAGCGGCACCAGGGGTTTCCCCCATCTCCGCGTAGGTTACATTGTATGTGAACCAGTTTACTGGAAAAGCCAGAGATTTAAAAGTGTATGGACTTTGTATATGTGTGATGCCTTGTACCGTTGTTCATCTGGTCATTTAGCCGCCAGACCTCTACTGAGGCCCGACGTTGCCCCACTTTCGCCCCGTGGAGGCAGACCAGGTATCCACTTGAATATAGTTCACTCTGGCAGGTCCTGCCACCTAATTTCCTGAGATTTCAGTGGCTAGGACCTAAAAAAAAATAAAAATAAAATAAATAAAATAAAAAATAAAAATAAAATAAATAAAATAAAAAATAAAAATAAAATTAAAAAAAAATAAAATAAATAAATAAAATAAAATAAAAATAAATAAAAATAAATAAATAAAAATGTGATCACGTTGAGGAGGAAGTGCTAGGAGGTCAAAAGAAATGGTGGGCGAAATTGATTTTCACTTGTGGAATTTAGGTTGTGTGGGGCGTTCACTAGCGTGCAGGTAGAGTGGGGAGGGAGACTGAAGACTGGGGGGGAGATAGATAGAAGTATGGAGCCGATAGGGAAGACAACTCCAGTTTACAGTGGGGCATGCCCATGCCCCACCAGAAGGAAAAGAAGGGGTGGCGAGAAGGGGAGGTGACAGCAGGGCTGTCCCCTCATCCCCCGCCAGGGACGGGTAGAAAGTAGGCCAGGCAAGGGAGCTGGCCTATTTGCCCACAGGGCATACATGTGGGGTGGCTTCAGTCGGGCGCCAAGGCGTCAGGGCTGCCCCATTTGGTATTCCCAGGAGTGGAGTGAAGATATCTCTGTCCAGGTTTTCAGTCCAGGTCTGTATGACATTTGTGCAGATCATGCTTCGTCTTTTATTAAGTAGTTACTCGTGGGATCCAGGTCCATCCACTAGTGGATATTCAGTAGGATAGGCTTCAGTCACAGTCAGGGAGGACTCCCGAAGGTCCGATTGTAGTCAATGCATTTGGTTAACAGTTCTCAAATGGAATCGGTGTCCTCCATCGGTCAGTATTTGGGAGAGTGCAGTTCAGGCACAGTCCAGTTTTATCTTGGTTCATCATTTGTTGTGATTGTTGTTGTATTTATCCTAGTTGTCCTAGATTTTCCGGCAAAGGAAGAGTCTGGCGTCTTACAAAGAGGCACTGAGCAAAGTTGGTTAGGGCATTGTAGGTTCCCTCGTCCTCCAGTAGGTAGTGCTCCTGATTTTTGGGGTTGAACTGGACTCGTGTGATGAGGTGTCCACGCAGATCTTCGTACAGTTCACACTCGTGTAGCAGGTGGTCCCAGGTCTCGAGGGAACCACATGCGCAGGCTGGGTTATCTGTCAGTCCAAAGAGGTGTAGCTTGTGGCGGATAGCTCCATGTCCTGTGAGAAGGTAGGTGACGTGGAGACCAGGGCAGAGCCATGTCGGATATTTTGGGTACACCTTTTGCAAGTTCGGAAAGAACCTTCGCGTGATGTCTCCTTTGTCAGAAATCGTCCAGCGTTGTTGCCATATCGATGTCAAGTACGTTTGCAGCCTGTATTTCTCAACTTCACAGTTATTAGCCGGGTCCGTAGTGTGGTCCTGGAAGGTTGTGACTTTGCCACGTCTGAGTTGCTGAAGCATGCCATTGCGAATCACCTCAAGATCAAGAGGGAGAGCGCCCGTGATCACTTGTAGTGCATGAGTAGAGACTGTCTTGCATGCTCGGGTGAGGGTCAATAGGATGGGTCTATGTATGATATCCAGTCGTCTGCGGTTTACCGCTGTTGAGGCTTTGTGGAACCAGACGCCGGAGGCGTATGCGATTGCCGGGATAATGGCTGCTTTATAAAGGATCGCAAGTGTGCGCCTTTTCAGGCCCCATTCGCAACGTGTGACTCTGGCAAGCATGCCAGCGTATTTTTTCATCTTAGCCTGTATATATTTTAGGTGTGGGGTGAAAGACCGATTACGGTCCAGGATAACTCCCAGGTACTTTAGTTCTGTGACTAGCTTAATTGTCCTATTGTTGATTCTTATTTGCGGCGGTCTAGTTGGGGTTAGGTAGCCCTTAAGTAAGATGGATTTAGTCTTGGTGGCCGAAATGGTGAGCCGATGCCTTTCCGTCCATTCTTGCAGTGTGGTTACTGCTGCATTCGCGAGAGTTTCTAATTGGGCTCTTGAATCTGCAGTAAGGGCTAGGGATAGGTCGTCTGCATAGGCCAATGCCTGTACACCCCCTAAGTCGAGGGAGAGGAACTCGTCCAATACATAGTTCCACAGGAGGGGGCCTAATACTGAGCCCTGGGGGCATCCTCGGTGTATCTGTCGATCTACCTTGCAGTAAGGGGCCTGTACCAGGATCCGTCTGTTTGTTAGGTAGCTTCTTATGCAGCTGAATAGATTTGATGGCAGTTGGGCTGCCCTGAGTCTTGCGAGGACGCTCGGCCACCAGAGGGCGTCGAACGCCCCTGCAAAGTCAATAGAGATGAGGAGAAAGTATTTTTGTCGGCAGCTCTCCGCCATGTTAAGGATACATTCCAGTGCGTCGAGGGTTGAGTTTCCCGGTTTAAAGCCAAACTGTTTGTTTGCTGTTAAGCTAGCTGTGAGGTAGTGTGATTCAATCCTATGTCTGAGCAGCTGCTCCAACACTTTGCTGAGCACAGTCAGGAGTGCTATTGGCCGATAGGAGTCCGGCTTGTGCTGTGGTTTTGAAGGGTTTTTAAGGATCAATTTAATGTTTGCCACCTTCCAGTCCGTAGGGAACCAGCCTGAGTGGAGACAGTGGTTGTAAAGGTCCAGGAGCAGATTCGGGGTGTACTCAGCCACTTTCCTTACTATTTCCGGCTCGAGCATATCTAATCCTGGGGTTTTCCTGTTTCTTATCTTGTTAATAGCAATTTGTAGTTCTGCTTGGGTGAAGGGCTCCTCCGTCCTGGGGGATTTGTATGCATCGTTGGCTTGGCATAGCAGTTGCTGTTCAGGAGTGTTGTCTCCTTCAATGGATTTAAAAGTGGCGTCTAGTATATTGTTTACAGTATCGTGCCAGTTGTTGGTCATAGCACCCTGGGGAGTGATGGTGGAAGGGGTTACCTCCCCCCTTGGCAGCTTATTTGTGACTATCCGATAGATGATACTCCAGGGGTCAGAGTTGCCGACAGTAGAGACCAGATGCTCCCAGGACAGCTTTTTCCGCTGCCTGATCGTCGCAGTATAGGTGTTCCTGGCCTCCCTGTACTGTTGCCTGAGTGGTTCCACCTCAGGGGCCAGCCAGGTCCGTCTGGCTCTTTGGAAGGCGCGTCTCTTCTGGTTCATTTCTCTTCTTAAAATATCAAGTTCTTGCGACCACCACGGAACGGCTCCTGGCCGAGGGGTCCTTTTCCTGATTGCTTGATTAGCCGCATTTACAATGGCATTGGTGACAGCGCGTTGGTGTTGGTCCGGAGTTTGTTTGTGGAGCTGGTTGGATGGCAAGTTTTGTGCATTTCTAGTGATGGCTTCTTTGAATTTTCCCCAGTCTGCTTTGTTGACAGCATATCTATTCTGTTTGTAACAGTATGTCTGAGTACGGTGGAGTGATCTATGCATAGTAAAGGTGATAGCCCTGTGGTCGGAGGAGGTCCAATCCTCCTGCACTTTCCAGTCATTGAGGTGACCGGCTAGGGATCTAGTTGCCATGGTGGCATCCAGTGTGGCCTCCCAGAGAGTTGAACTGAATGTTGGTAGATTATTAGAGCGATTTATGACAACAAAGCTGCTATTGGCCAGGAACTCCTCCATGTGTTGCCCATTTCTAGAGCCTCTACGCTCTGGGGTCTCACTGTGCCACAAAGGTGAGCGGCAGTTTAAGTCGGCGGATACAAGGATCTTGGCTCCTGCTAGTTCGGTTTGCACTTTATGCAGATATTGAATGTACGGGAGGATATCTGAGAGGTATTAGAATCTATAGTACCGTGCATGGGTTGGAGTTTGAGAAGATGAAAGAAGATATTTGATTAATTTATTAAGTAGGAATTGTCTCGCCATGACATCAAAGGCTTCCAAAAACTACTAAGAGATGGAAGTAAACCTGGCTCTTTCGAAAGTTCAAGCTCAGACTATACAAAAAAAATTTATTTGCTTCTATGTTATATCTGTTGTTCTTCATGAAGAGGACTGATCTGAACCATTAGCGCATGGGTCCAAAAACCTAAAGACCTCGCTGTGCTGTGTTGAACTGCTGTAATGGTTTTTCCCTTTTTTTCTTAATTTTTGTTTTATCTTTATCTCATTTTTTATAAAACTTCATAGTAAAGAACCAAATATCAGGAAAAAATATCTATATTTGTAAATTGTCGAAAGAATATAGCCTTTTTAAAATTAGCTTTTAATGTATCACAACATAAGATTAGCAAATTTAAAATGTGATTAAAAAGTTCATGGTCGGCTGCAAAGTGGAAGTTTATCTCCTGCCGTACGTAGCCAACAACAAAATTTAATATTTACATTGATAACTGCTTTTCCAAAATGGTAAAAATAACTTTTTTTTGGCGAGTATATGCATCTTACTCTACTTATCCCTCATTTGTTTTTATTTTAACCTTTCAAATACGCCGTAAAATTTGGAAGATTTTTCTCGCAGTTTGGTACAACTTAGATAAAATCAATAACAGGCACTGTCCAATAATAATGGGTAAAACATTTTGTTAAAAATTCAACATTGCATTCTGATCGAATAAACTGTACCAAAAGATAAAATTATAAGTTAATTTGACGAACTATAAAAGTATCAAATAAAGAAGCGTTTATTAAGAGTAGGCATAACAGCCTTACAAATAATCCGCATAAATCCATGCTTGATAAACCCAGAAACCAAATAATTATTGAATAGAATATTTTAATACTTCATTCATATATTGTCACATCAGTCATTATAATTCTATTGAAATATTTTAATACCACAAATAACGGAACTTTATGATAAACATTACGGGAAATATAGTACTACAGTTTGTTTTGAGATTTTATTGGGTTGTGCCAACTTGAAACAATTCGTGATTGTTACACAATTACATATTTTACAATATACCAATATTATAATGAAATAGAAATAAAAACTGTAAAAAATGGGACTATATATTACACTACTGATGTAGCAAACCAGAACTGGTGTATTGTATAAAAATTAATAATGCAGAAGCTCTCTCGCGTATATGAAATTCAGTTGTTCGCAATAACCGAGCATAAGCGTCATATGAAATTCAGTTAATCATGCGTTTTAAGTAGAAAAGGATGTCCATAATCGATTTACAAAACTCATTATAGAGCATAGTCAAATGAACTTGATATTGATTTGCCAAGAACATGATTGTATGAAGAACGTCACCGCTATTCCTCTGGCTGGATTCAAGTGGAAAGAATTCATTTTCCTTTCAGTACGCATCGGGAAATTAAAATTTATCAAAGGCAACAGCCAAGAAGAGTGTAATAAGGACTTATAAATTTTATAAAAATGTCAGGTTTGTGTGCATGCATCTGCCGTGTTTTGGTTTAGTAGTACAACGTTCTTTACTTATAATTTAATTAAATTACTTTTGAGTCTTCGGTGAGGAAACCAAATTACGCAACCGTACTTGACGAGCGGCATTACCATCTGATAACAGAACTTAATTATAATTTTGTCGTTTCTGAAATGTTGAGCCTCGGTGGCAGCGAATGGATGCGTCGCCGGTCTGCGTTTGGAATAAGGCCCGAAGTTCGATTCCATTTCACAGCGGAGGAAGTCTCTGTAAAAGATTTTTTTTTCATTCAGAGTTGTAGTCATCGAGCCCTAGAAGAGGCCTTATTTACTGGAGCTTGGGTTTTCCTTCTTTTACTTGCACGCAATCCCACTAGAATACAGTTTACAGAAACAATGTACTCAGTTGTTTGCACCTTCCTTACAACCAGCTGAACTGTGAAATGTTGACGATCTTTTAATGAATTCCAACCGACAGATCCTCTTTATTCGTGCAGTCGAGTGTTAAAGGCACGACTTGTACTGCGCTGTAAAGTGTAATTTTCTGTTGGAGGTAGGTATTAATGCATTAATTATCGATTAAGTAGCACCAGGAAATAAACCGTGGTACTCTGTTCAACAAGAAGCACGTTCCTCCTACCTAGTCTTGTATAATTTTTAATTATCAACACAAACAAAGAATTTTAACCGAGTTAAAAACAAATTTGGAATTGATGACTGATTTGTTATCAAATCTCGCTGACTTATGCCATCGTCCAGTCCAACTGGCCACATTCCAGGTAACATCAAGCCCCTCTAACTGGATAGCTTGGCTGAATTGCTGACGGCGAGCAATTTTCCATGATAGTCGGTGATTATATTAAAGGTAGGTTTAGCAGAAACATTCCGTGACAATATTGAAGAGGCCATTACGAGGAGAAGGGCTGAAGTCGGCAATATCGTTTCCAGTTGTGAGTTATACAAAGACGATAAAAAGAAAACCTTCCGAAGAACGCGTTGCAGAGCAGCGGCCGAACTCTAAGAACAATATGAGGCAGTTCCAGATCTGAATGCATCAACCTGGGAGGAGTTTTCGGGGAGAAGCTATACCGCACTTCTCCGAACAGTGTAGATTCGGGGTTAATATCCAGGCGAAAAGGGTGAAAAGAGTTACGATAAAAGCCGTTGGTAGCGAGCTGAGTAGCTCTAAAGAAATATTGGCCCATTATAAAAGTGTCACAGAAGTTTAAAATATTAGTTTATGTCACCAACTTCCGGCCCACAAAATTTATAGGTGGACGCACGAAATGCTCCAATTTTATATGGACCGCAGATGTCGCAGAAAACGCTACGGCCGCGCACGTTTTCCATTGTAGCAGTGCTGCCATGACTCTCGCTTCCTTTTTTAATTTCGTTCGTCTGCTTCTTGATGTGCGGTAAAGAGACGCACTCCACGCACGCACAGAGAAAGCATCGCCCTACGTACACCACAATAGACAGACCTCAGAAAGGTATAATGAAGACTGCAGAGAGAGAGAATAGGAAGAAGAGAACGAAATGGAAAAGAAAGAAGAGTCATTGAAAAGAGAAGTAATGAGAATAAAACTATGAGAACAAGACGCGAAAGAATATCAAAAAAATGAGGGGCTGTGGGGGAGGGGGGTTGAAGAATGTAAAAGCCATAATTGACTTCAGAGAAAGGGAAAATAATGGGGAAGAGCACTCGTGCATGTGAGGACATAAGTACGTGCTGGATGAACTTAATTTTTTCGACTTGGACGCTGTTATTTCTTAGCAGGCACATCTGCGCATCTTTTGCCGAGGTGTTTTCTACCCATTTGGGTAATTCTGGAAGCGTCCTTTCATCCTGGCACAATGCCACGTCGTTGAGGTCAATTTACATCGCAATTAGTTCGTGTTACTGCCGCTAGGTGCCAAAATGTGAACATTCGGTATGAACGAAGATATCTGTCGACAGGGCGACCGTTCTGTAATGGGAGTTTACGAGTGTGGTTGGGGTTGAGGAAGGAAAAAGAACGGAGGGGGGACGGGGGGTCACGTAATTGTTAAGTAAATGCTCGTTCTTCCCGGTTAACTCGCGTTACTGTAGCTTCCGATATATGATCGGTTAGTTGAGTGGTGTAAGAAGGTCTACGGTGACAAAAGAGTAGGGCACTTGGCCCTGACATTTTTTCACGCGCACAAAGAAACAATGCAGCGCCCTCACACGAAAAGCCGACGCAGGCCTCTAAAGAGGATAAATTGACTGTAATGACATTTTAATAAAGATACGCACTACAGTCATTAGCATTATTGATAGCCTTTGTGAGACAACCAAAAAATCGCAGAAGGGGCTTAAAAAGTGGAGAGCTTTATTTGAAGCCATATAAAAGTCTTTAATCACGGTCTTTTGTAAGAACTGAGAAGAGATTTCTCAGGTCGTTGACTTGGGTTTGTTGCTAATGTAGTAATACGCGGTTAAAAAATTTCTTCTTAGAGAAGTTTTTTTTTTTTTTTTTTCTAACAAAAAAATGCAAGATGGGATACAAGATGCAGTTCAGAATTACCCCTTAATGGTCGACGCTCCTCTATGATCTCCAATGAATATTTAAAACTAAATGGATTGTCAAATTTCGTGTAATTGAAGCAATAAAGATGCCTTGTTTCTGTTATCTGAAACTAGATAATTTGTTGGAATGTTTCCCGTTTATGGTTGCAGTCTGCAGATGTTCTTCGCATAATAATTTTAAAAAATATTAAAGAAAGAAAACTGTAGAGAAATGGCGATTAAACTACAATAATTCCGGCACATGTTGCTGTCGATGTTTTCAAAATGCAATTCTTAAAACTGGCAGCAAAAGTAACGAATTTATTTCGTTTCTAGATCTTTTAAATCACCATAAAACTGTAATCATTTATTAAAGACGTGCGCCTGCGTGAAACAAATATTAGACTGGTCGTGGCATTCACAGAAACGCAATCGCGTTCCCGAAAAGTATACTAAATGAAAATAAATAAATAAAACCGGTCTACTTTCTGTTATCATGAATTGCACGATGAAGTATTAGTTAAGGTAACTTTTCATCTATGACTAACAATAGATACGTGTGGTCAGCGAAATTTAAACTATTTTCGAGTTAGGTATGCAGTGGAAAAATTGCGTTCGTTATCTGATCGGTTTTCCTATTTATTTGTTGGCCACGCACAAACCAACCTACCTTCTACCATCGCAAAATTTGCTCACGTCATTGACAGGATTTGAACCCAAGCCTTCTCCACACAGTGAGGAAGAACAGCGATTATAGCCACTATTGATTACCTACCTAAAGTATGTGGAATTGTATAAAACATGGGAGAGTCGGTCAATGCTGTCTAATTTCTAAGTGTACCAATGTTCTTTAATAGCGTAAATCTTTCATTCAAATAGAGGATTGTGTGCGCACGAGAGAGAACACACAGAAGCTTTTCAGGGAAGCTTAACTGTTTCTCTCAACAGCTTAGAGCCGTTTTCTGAAAACTAATCCCTGATAATCGCGTGTCTCTCTCTGAAAATCCTACGTCGTGACAGCTTTCCTTTTATGCCACGGATTTTTCTGAAATTTAAAAGATAAAAACGTAATAAATATACAGAGCAGAATTCTTCTCGGTCGTTTTAATGTTACTTTCAGATTTTCGTGGATGCAGAATTGGTCAAACGCATCGATGTTGCCTTTAACAAAATTCTAAATGGTTTTAAAGAGATAAAATATTGCGATTTATTAACTGTTCATCCCATTTCAGACTCTTCATCTTATCAATGTCAGAATATGCGGAAATCAGATGAATTGGACACGAATAACACCTTGAGAGCTTAAATAGTTCCAAATTCTGCGCATTGTTTTGATGTGCCCAAAGTCACTTATAATTATTTCATGTAGAAGTCACACTTCGGAAAAACTTTTATGGGCTATGAAACCACAGAGTTGAAAAATTTTTGCTACTCTGATCATTTAATGGTTTAGTAAAAACCCAAAAATGAATTCATGGAACTACTAACGTGGTTAATACCAGAGAATTTTTTCATCGTAGTTTTAGCAGCTGCTGATGCTTATAGTTAAAGTCATTCTGAAGAACAACACTTTTGTTCAGCAAGAGAAAGGCACATAGAACGAAGTACAATGAGGAAAATAGTGCACTACCATCAGGTTCTGACGAATTCCATAAAAATATTAATGGTGATTAATTTTCCATTATAAAAATTAATTATAAATAATCAATTATTTATCACAAAGTAAAAAAAAAAAAAATATGCCCGTATTCAATAAGGCTGGTTAATAAAAATATATATATATATACTGTTTCAAAAGATAATACTGTCCAAAAAATCTAGCCCTTCGTTGCAGTCTAGTCGGCACGATACATCGCCATCTGTCACTCGTTTGAAGAAGTCTGGATTCTATTCCCATCGGTCACTGGAGGAACTTTTAAAATCCTATTCATTCGAGGCAGTAGTTAGCCGATCTCAGGAAAGGTGTAAGGATCTCCCCGTTTCAGGTTTTTCAGCCTGCGCATTCTTGGGAGCCGTTAGTACCAATATTTATTTTTGTGAGAAGGTATATGCACTGTTAACTTACAGTGCATTTTGAAGCTGGGTGTTTTGGAAATGAAACTCGTACGCACTAAAATGCAACAGATCTATAAAAAAAATATTCCAACGACAGTAAACAGCAAGCACCTCGAAAATAACAATGTATAATTAATAGCGGGTGCATAAATAATAAAAGAAGATGCTTAGTTTAAGAGTAGAAACGGCAAGAGAAAAGCTATCAGGTTGAGGGGCAACCGTTAGCTATATTAGGCATGAAAAAAGTATCAAGTTTTTGTTTTCCAATGCATTATTATCAAGGTTTGTTGAACGGAAATCGAAAACCGGTGGAGTTTTTACTTGGATCTGGCGTTGAATGTTTATCGCTGTCGGCTTTCATTTGAAGTCGTGAAATGTGGTGTACGAACTCCATGTTCAGCAACCAAGAACAGTTGCATATTCTGCAACTGTTCGAAAGATTAATAGTTGAAAGGCATTTGCTCATCGGCTAATAGTTGTGTATTATCAGCAAGAGCGATGTGGAGCAAATCGTTCACTATTCAACAAAATCTGCGTCATTAGCTTCTTTCCCAGTACAAGATTCATCCAATTGTCTTTTCGGCAACAATCATAAAGCTTCAAAAAAGCATTAGAAAGTTATTAGAAATATTTATCTAAACAAGGAGACTATCTCGATAAATAACAATGGTTGTGTTAATAGTTCCAGTATGATTTTTATATAAAAAAAGTCTCTCATAAATATTTGAACCACTGTCGGATATCGCGGTGCTATCTCATATGTAACTGCAAGATATTCCCTTCTCTCCTTTAAAAAGCTGGCGTCACACCTCGTGGCAGCACACCATTTGCGGAACACTGCCTTAATAGATCTGACAACCTTGACCCAATTCGATGATGACTATTGTAGCTACTTGTTACGCATTTTAAAAATGTGTACGAGTATATTATATTAGAGACTTCTATATAGAACAGCATACAAAATATTCAACGTATTGATAAGAAGAATCTGAACTTTGAAATGCAGTAATTGAACTAACCGCAGTCCTCTCGACACTCTAACGTGCGCAGAATTTATGAACTGGTAATTGTACCAAACATGGGGGAAGAGGGATGATTATTGGTTCGAAAACTGTTGTTGTTTAAATGCATAATTCAGATACCGCAGACGGTGGTGGTGGCTCCAATGAGAGAATGAATTGTTGGAAGCCTTTGGATCCGCTGATACAGCTGCAACGTATGAGAGCGGTGGACTATCTGAACATTGTGTTAATCAAGTAATATCTCATAGATGTTTATATAATAACTTACTGAAGTGGAAGGCCTCTCTGGTCATGCTGAAGTTTGACCAGAGAGACCGCGTATTTGAAAACAAATAGAACAGTTTGAATGTCTTGTTTTCCGGAAAAACCATGCCAAAAATTCAGTTACAGAATCTCATGCAAGAGGTACACAAACATACAGGCGCAGTTGTATACGTTGCACCAACAAGGGTTCCACGCTATAAGCTGTCACTCGTAAATCTTTCTTTGCAAAAGATATAGTACTGCGAAGGATGCATTGGTGTCATTCTCTGAGGACCTGCCTCTGCAGCAGTGGAAGAAGGTTCTATGGAGACAATTCACTATGTACGCTGTTGTTGTCGAATAGTGTAAAATTCGAGAGTGGTGCCAAACGGAACGTCGCCAATTGCGAAGAACGATAGTAACGACATTTTGGTCTGTTTAATGTTTTTAGATTTTTTATGGATGGTACTTTCAGAATAGGAGTTGTACGGTGATATCCTCAATAACACCATTTCTTCCAATACTGATGCAGTTTTATGACGAAGACTTTTTTTTTTTTTCATTATGACACTGCCCTTGGCACAAATATGGCGTTGACCTCTTAGTTTAGAAAGAATAGTGTGACACCGAACCTAGATATTGAGCCTAATTAAACCATTGTGGGATGAACTGAAAAATGTGTGCCAGAGCTCTTTCGTGGAAGACAGCATATGTCCAGTTTAAAACTGTTCGCTGAATGAATGACGAAATTTTTCATCACGTGTCATAAACTGGTAGAAAAAAAGTTCCATATCTACATGTCGTATAACAGATCAAACGAAGCCTTCATATTAAAATCCGATCTGCAAGCCGTTATCTTTTTTCTTATTGTCCCGAAATTTTTGGTAACGTAGTGTATATTGTAGCTGGCCATCTGTGGTGCACTCGTAATTTCTCCTCATTTCTCCCATCCTGTCTATTACTTTCTGCTGTGCGTAAACTATTTATGTTAGCCCAAAGTCAGGGCCACTTCGGAATCGGTATGGCTGGCATTCTCTAGTGAATAGTGAATTTCTGATGGACTTCATCACCCGTCTTGTCCTTTCGCTTAATGGTAGATTGCTTTGGGAAGCTAATAAATCCTTATTTCTTTCTTTTATTCAGGAACGCATAAAAGAAAATCCTCAATCAGTGAAAAACCTTCGTTAAAGTACAACTAAAAGGGAGTAAAATACGTTGAATCGGTACACAAGGCCTTTCTTCCCTTCATTCTGTATCAGTTAAATGTTTTAATGACCTTGTTAGATAAAAACTGAAATCAGCGAGAGAGAGAATAGAAATTGCTGATTTCCTAACGACGAAGGATAAAATGAAAACATCAGCCAGTATTTTTTTCATCCTCTTTGGAGGGAATTCCTAAGTTATGTTATGACGAATCACTCTGATTCTTGTTGCAGAGAAAGATTTTCTGTACAGCGAAATAAAATGAACAAAAAAGATGACCGCCTTTTCCCAGTTGCACAATGTTAGAACAGGAAAGACAACATAAAAGTTAACTTGGTATAAAAATATACTTAAAGTTTTGTATCACATTAATCTTAATTTCCTCCTTTCTTCTATATTAGAAATGAACTATTACAGTGAAGTGGGACTTAAGAAACCACCAAAACTTTCTCTGTAGGGACAAAGAGGAGGTGCTTGTTAAAATGTTCCGTGCGTATGAATTTAATAATAAAAATTAGCGAGGACTTCTGGAATACGGTGTGATGTCATAAGGCTGCTTGCGTGTTTCCTAAGTTGATTTTATTCCCAAACACTCATGAATTTTTTGTTGTTGTTGGAGCAGTGCTGTCACCTGGGAGTTTGTTGTCCTTTTTGTACTGTTTTAATTCGAATTTCAGATTTTTATGTTGCTCTCTTGCATGGATATATTTAATTTGCGCACTGGAATGAAATATTTTATTACTGCTTTAAGGAATTAGAAAAGAAAAATTATCAGTCCTCGTGTATTTTTTTTTATTTTAAAGTACTTGTGAAGAAATGCAAACCAATGAATATTTAATACAGAATTTTACGATGAATTCTACTTGAAATATTAGCAATTTTCAATCCTTACATTTCACTTCTTTCTTCGCCATTTTTGTTTTTCTGCTGTAGATTCTTATTTAAGGAATTTGTATCGTGGAAAAAGAGAGAATATACCATATAATTTATGGATGGAATTGGATAATTTTCTGAAATGTCAGATTTAGTATTTTCGTTTTAATTAAGTTTTTTTTTTTTTTTTTTTTTTTAACCTTTCAATAGAAAGGAGGAGATCATTTTAATTGACTCTTCTGACTCTTTTAAGATTCAAAATACTCGTAGTATTGAATTTTGGAATATGGTACAGATTACTGATGTGGAAAACAAGTCTTGCTGGAATATGAAAGGGAATATATTATGTATTTAAAAAATAATAAATCCTTCCTCCCTTCACGTAGGACACAAGCACTATTATAAATCTATAATCATAATGCATTCGCTTAAAGAGAAACTGGATTTAAATGACTATGGCGAGTATTGACGCTCATCTGGGCAGTTCAGGCCACCATATTTTCAGAAAAAATAAATAAATTATTTTATGTATGCGATTCGTTACATTTCAGGCACATTAGTAAATGTGCCTGAAATGTAATACTTCATGATTTATAACAAAAAAAAAACGAGCAAAAGAGCAATAACCCCTTTATGCACGAACCGAAGACATTTCATTTCTTAGCATCCACCATATTGTCCATTCATTCCTCCTATCAACGCACGTCAACAAAAACATAGTATCAGTGCTTCAGTTGCAATGTACGATATAGTATAGTGTAGATTGTCAAGCTGCACCGGGGTTCCCCCCCCCCCAACTCTGGGTTAGTGTAGTGTTAGGCTGCGTTGGTCTGTTGTTCCTTCGGCCATTTAGCCGCAAGACTCCTAGTGGGACTCTACCTTGATCGCCCTCTGCCCTGGGGAAGCAGGCCGGGTGTAGTAGGAAATACAAAGGTCTCTGGTGAGGGCGAACCCTGGACGACGTCTGAACTTTCCATGGAGGACCCACGAAAAACAATATGTACGGTATGTGGCTAGCTTATGTGATAAGTATGAAAAAAATAATTGCCGGATTTTCAAAACTTTTTTAAAACGATTGATCGGGCCCCTCGAATTTCATTAAAATTGGTCCAATTTTAATGAAATTCGAGGGGGCCCGATCAATCGTTCTAAAAGAGCCGCTATAAATTTACATGAAAATCAATCCACTGGAAATATTTATTACGTTCGTGCTGACGGACAAAGAAATAATAATTGACAGATTTCTATTGGTGCGATTTTAATGAACTTTAGGATGGCTTGATAAGCCTTTCTAAAACGGCCAGATATAAAATCTGATGGAAACCCATCCACCAGGAGAAGAATTCTGCATACGGATGGACATGCAGTAACCAAATATGCATGGTGAAGAAAATGCGCACATTTTCTTCACCATGCACATTTGGAAACTAAAAATGAGAACCTTAAATTGTGTCTTCGTAAGGTCCAATTCATTTCTAATAAGTGATTTATTATACTACTTATTTCCTTGAAGTAAAATAAATCGAGGAATTCTTACCATAATGATATCGATTTCGATATTGAAATTTTACTCAATTCCGATAACGAAATTTAATAAAATTATTGAGTGTACATGTTTTAATGAACACCCCGGTATCTTTTAAACAATTAGCCCTCGAATGTCATTGCTCTTTTAATATGATCATTCATTCCTGGCTTCTCTAATTCTGCATTCAATTACTTCGCTGCTCTTTCATATATAGTGATAGCCTAGGTTTCATTCCCAACAAAGAAATACTTCAATCGGGAAGAGTGGAGCGCTTTCATGGGCTTTTCTCTTAGTATGGCCGAGTTAGTCGGTCTCAGACAAGGTTTACACAATTAAGTCAAACTAACCCACAATCCTTAGAACCTTTTATTTCATAATAAAGACCTGCTGAGAAATGGAGAAGGACTATTTAATGTTGATATCAATTGATTTCTAAAAATCATTGGCAGGGCCGTTAAACCTCAGTAAATGCGACCTCTAAATCAAAGGAGTTCTTTTTGCTGATATATATGTCCCATAAATATAATTCTTTGCTGTAGGAACAGCACATGCGATTGTTCACTCACCTTTTTAGCATCGGTAAAGTTTCATTCATCATACATGGGTTTTATACTGGACAGCAATTATTCATCTGCCTTGTAACTAAATGTCCTTGCATGCACTACCACAGGTCCGTGCAGCTTTCGGCCAAGCCTTTGTGATGTTATTCGTGACTGGAAAATATATAAAAAAACATCCTGCACGAAATACATCCCTCATGACAATTTAATGATGTAACATTGTTTATTAAAGAGAACTGTAGTAATCTGCAAAGCATGACTCGAATGTTTGCTCCGTGATTGTAACTTGATGGGCGCATAAACTCATTTGGATTTTATACTTTTGCAGAAATTCGCTATTCAGGCGAAATTTTATACAACATAAAGCACAGTTCGTATTTCTTACCAAATGTGTTGGTTAGATAAATCTTATAAGAAAAAATTGAACTAAACTCACTCGTAATTGACCATGGAAAAGTGATGAATGGAGGAACTCGAAAAAATTTAGCTATTGTATAAATTTTTTGACACTTATGTGGAATAAACCTCGCAGCTTGAGAATAACTACAAACTAAACTCGAAACGCTGAAAAACTATGAAAATAATAGTTATTGAATGCAAGGTTCTCCACTGTCAATTGACCAGCTGAAATCTGTACTTAGCCGATGAATGTTCTGTAAAATGGTGAGTAATCAATTCCGCTAGAGTAAAAAGTGCAATCCATCTGAACAGTGAATGTCACTAACCAGCTATCTTCTTCCTAGTTCATAATTTGATTCCAGATTATGAACTAGAAGGAAGCATTGATCTCTCTCTCTCTCTCTCTCTCTCTCTCTCTCTCTCTCTCTCTCTCTCTCTCTCTCTCTCGTGGGTTAATGTCTCCATCACGACAGGACTGAAGCAATAGTATGTTCTAGTACGCCAGTGAATATAAAGTTCTCTGCCGTCGGGATGGGAAGTTAAAAATAATGGTGAAGAGTAACTCAATCAAGAAAACTTTCTTGAATAAGTCTAAGTAAGAGGCATTTCTTTGTTTTTAAGTTGGAAAAAATAAATCGCACCATTCCTCATAAAGCAGATGAATTTCATGAAAGTTTTTTTGGGGTTTTCTGTCTTTAACTTGATAAAGGATATTTATATCATAAAATTATATCCGATGATTTAATATTTTGTAGCAATATTATGGTATATGTGTCAGGATTCATTAAGGTTTAATTAAAGGTAAATTATTTTATCCATCCAGTCTCGAAGTTTCCTAGTAGTTCTGTTAAGAATCCACAATCGTGTATTGTATAAGTCTTGGAGATCTTGCTACTGTACATTGACATACGTTTAGTTTGTCCATACACTTAACCGTCTTGGTTTTAACAAGCGAATGTAGCGTGTTTATATGCCTTTTAGTTTGATTGGTATATTTATGTCCATTTTTGAAAATTGGAAGAGGATCTGTTCAATTTTGCTTGGGTAGATGCTTTATTCAAAGGAAAATTGGAAGATCTGAAGAATGGGAGTACTTTTCCGAAAGGATTGCAGATAGGCTATCCAGCTTCCTGGAATATTTTTTCCCTCTGAGTTGCCTTTGAGTAGGATTTGTTCATTAAGTTCATATTGAAGTAGAGTCGTGCAAAGTACTGGCAAAATCCTTAGCTTTGGGTAGCACTAAAGTAAAGCAATGTGTATGGTATTAATCTAACGTTGCTTGTTTTTTTGCTCTGGTGTTACAAAGTTTCAAAGGAAATAAGTCGGATAAACAACAGTCCTGTTGAATTAGCTTCTACACCAAAATATTTTGAACCTATTAAAGAAGGGAATTTCTGTCATTTTTAAGGAGACATGTTTTTATTAATTTCCTCAGTTGTTGACGTTAACCAGCAAGAAAATTGTTAATTTAAATTTAACGTTGCATTAGGCCGCCCATTTGAAATCTCTATAATAGTCTCAAAGGAAATATTTTAAATTGGAATTGAGGAATCCGAGTGGTCCGGAGCGGGAGTGAAGTGGTACACGCTCTTTGAGTAGACCGGGGTTCAAGCCCTTGACTGCTAAATTCGGCCGATCTGCCAACCCGCAGTGGACCAGCGTGGCAGATTATAGTCCATTTCCCTCAACATAAATTGTTGAGGAGGCTTCCATCCTGCAATGGATTGATAATGGCTGCAGTTTGCCTTTTTTTATCAGTTGAGCAATTGATAGCAGCTTGTTGTCAATTGCTCAATTGTGCTAAATGTGTTTTTTTTCTTATTTTAGTATCGTAGTTGCATTGTAACTTACAGCTGTTTGATATCGTTTTTAAGGATTGCCATGAAAATGCTTTTTGTTTTTGATCTTTTACTAGGGGTTGTTTATTTATTTTTTGTGTCTTATTTGGCTATGTAATAAGTAACAAAAACAGAGCAGAGGAGCACATTGTGTTTTTCGAAGAAAAAGGTTTATGATTCGAATACATCGATTAATGGAGGAACGTTTTCTAGGATTTTTATCCCATGCGTGTAGTCCTAGGTATCTCGCAAAAATATAACTAACCCGACCAGCTCAGACAGATAAATGAATGTCTTTAGGTTACACGAGCGACTGAAGGAATACAAGGCTCTTCATCAGAATCTCCCCATCTGTTATGGACTCAACGTTTATCTCAACCAGAAAGTCGATCCCATTTATACTCCTGTAGAGAACGTTCAAAGTTTTAAAATTATCAATTCCTTGCCTCAGACATAAACAGCAAAATAAAATTTTCAGAGAATTTCTGGCAGTAGAAACCATTAATATAATGGTTCTATTATACTAATGAAAAATGGTTATAATTCATCTGGATGAGCAGCGGGCGGAAACATAAGGATGATGTTAAAGTTTTTATCTGTAAACCAATCCACGTTATCTTAAGAAAGCTATTTAAACGTGTCCACATTCTTCTTTCTCAAAATTCTAGGGATAAACAGCGGTGGGAAAGAATATAAATTCTATTCTTAAATATAGTGGAATAAGAAATTGGCGTTTCTTGAAAATTTTAAAACATTATAAAGCGCGAACCTTTATAATTAAAACCCACTAAAAAAGAGGTTTGTTTCTTCCAAACTTATTTTTCTATAGTGGGTTTTAACTATAAAGGCGCTCTGCATGCAAAGACAAAATAATTTGATACAGTATGTCAGACTTTACTTTCTATCTGTAGATAGAAAGCATGATATTGCAATGCACAGTGTGTGTGTTGTTAAAATTCCACGCGCTGCCCCTAAAAAAATTGCTATTTAATCAGGCTTCCAATTTTGTATCTTTCTCTGTATCTTGTGAACTCCCAGACCACAAACAGAAATTTAATTTATATATTTTAATTACTTGACATCACTCTGCAATCAGAAATGATATGATTACATTGTAATGTCATAAAACGTAGACATGACACTCTCAACGTAAATTCATTCAGAAAAAAAAAATTCGCTAAAAAAAATTAAATTGCCTGCTGATTTTTAGGATTACGGCATTTTGTCTGAAGGATTATTGGTTGCAGCTCTCAACAAAAAACAAAACAAAGAGACCGTGAAAAGTTCAAACTGTAAGAATTAAGGCAACATCCACATCTTTAAACCTTAATCCCAACTTGTTTCACTCTTTTTAATTATTTTAACTGGCACACGTTTTTTCCTTGTTTTTTTTTTTATTTTTATTCGGGGTTTATTTCTACCACTTTTGTCTTCAAGGCTTGTTTAGTCTCGAATTTTAGCCCCAAAAGTCTGGTCCACCGTATTGGTGTAAAAACTTGGACAGTGTTGAAATCTACAGATTTAAATATTATCCCACGGCTTAAAAAAAAATAAGACGGCACTTAATCTTTCCTTGTACGAGTGAAAGTCAAATTACCTTCATAACCCCTCTGAACACACGACTCCAGACGAAAAATATCTTTTTGAAGTATCGAAGGAAATCCGTAAGCGGTATAAATGAGGAAAAAGAAAAATTAATTAGATATAATATCATTACTTTCATAAGTAATGACCGATTAAAATAACCTAATAGACAATTAACGTCAATGGCTGCAATTCCAAAAATAAGCAGCGAATTATGAACTGTGGCCATACCCAAACCTTGGGTGAACAGATAATGGACCTGTCTAGTCTGCGCCATAAATAAATAAAATATGGATCACTTCCATCTAAAATATGGATCATTTTAAGATTCAGAGCTTATAACTAGTTCTTAATTACCACAGCATTCAGTAAAATTTCTTTATAATTAGCGGGAGCGTAAATCTTTAAGTCGTTAGTACAGATCAGAATTTTAAAGCTAACGTTTTCATCGAGATAAATCTAAAAAGGACAGATCTAAGCGCAGGTTTTTGCAGCCACACTTATTAACGATTGCCCAGTCTAATAAAGTGCCTCTAAATCCAGTCTGCTGTTTCTTCTTGGTTTATAGATAATCAGAAATAATGGCTATATTACCAAGCTAAAACTAAAATCTTTAAGTGGATTGTGGAAAGAATATTAACTGCTATAGAGATATTGAAAACTAGATTATCATAAAGTCATCATCCTAACCAGGATTGTAAAATTCTCATCGTGGTTTGAGTTGAGGAAAACGCAAGCCAAACTTCTGCCTCATATTGAAATTAAAAAAAAATAGTCCCACGATTTTCTGTTTAATGTAGCTAGTCTGTAGAAAGACTAGCAATTCAACCTGTCTACCTGAATGAAAACCAGTTCAAATAATTACGCAAAAATAGCATTAAACTTTATATCCACAACGATTTCCCGATTCCATACACCGATGCCTCTGTTAGTTGATGATGACTGCACGCAATGGTACAAGGTTACATTAAGTGGAGAATTACTTTTCCCTACGATTTCATTGTAGTGGAAAACATTAATCCAGATTCATGGCGTACATCTTGAAATCCACTCTGCTGCGTGTTTCTTTATTCTTATCCGAGATCTACGAAATTAATGTACTGGAAACCGTATTGCATGGTTTGCAATTACAGAACGGATAAACAAACCTTCAGAGTTTAATAGCCAACATAATTAGCAACAATCGCGTAGGCTTCCATCGTGTCATAAGCTTCATTTCGTCCTTATAACGGTACATGGGTCCAGGTAGTTTGTGGTCCCACCTTCTACTCGGAGATGTGTTCCTGTTGCTTCGTTTTAAATTGTCGTGTTCCAAATAAAGCTACAAATAAAAAAAAAAAAAAAAAAAAAACATGAGAGATTAAATGGGGACATCCGGATAAAATTAATCTGCTTATTTTACCAGAGCAGGTCAAACATCAATGTAGATATGTTTTGGTGGTGATTCTAGGCAATTATGCCGCGTGCTTCTTTTTCCATTAAAGGAATCTTTTCAAAGATGGCCATTTTGTTGAAGTAGTAATCACCTATGACATGCGGATAATTACTTTTTTCTCCGTCCTACCCATCTAGTGATGTCACCTGTACGTACCGTTCTATTGTCTTCATTAAGGGGATTAATAGCGACAAAGAGTGCCCTGTAATTGGTGCCTTTAGTGCATCATCTGCGGACAACCTTAACTCTCACGATGTCAACAACATTTGATTGTACCTCTCCAAAGACTGGATCGTTTTCTCTGCAAACACATCGTGATGTGCAGGGAAAAGAGATTACAAGGGGCAGGCAAGCTTCGCTAATAGCCTTTTCGCGTGTTGCCGCTGCCTCACATCTATCACGCGGATCGGCTAAAATGAAGGCTTGGCATTCTGGCCCGTTCTTTTCTAATAGCTCCAAATGCAAATCAAATTATCGAATCAACCTAAAATTTAGCTCTCGGTCTTGTTCTTACCTTGGTTGTAAGTAGAAGATTTTTCCCAGCACCATCTGCGAATGAAATGCCAGCTCAAGAAAAAGAGAGGCAGCTCGTTTTTCGCCCATCTTTTTGTGTGAGGATCATTTTAATTACATCATAAATATTACAGCTGTAAAGGGAATAGGTCATCTGGGTTCAACGAAGAGTATTAATTTAATGATTTTTCCCGGGACGATGCGGAGTCTTTCTGCTGAGAAATTAACAGCCAGTTTAAGATTAAAAGCTTTTCTTTGTCGAGAAAGACCATGCGGGCGTGAAAAAATTCCCACAATCATTGTAAATGACGCGATTCATTTATGATGCAGCTCATGTACGCTGCAGAATTCAGTTTAATGAAATACCACCTTAACAGTGCCTAATTTAAAGAGAGAATTGTTCCTCTTGCCTTATTTTAGCCTGTCAGTCAAACTCTTTGCAAAACCTTATCGAGACCCGCTAGCAAATACGAAAACAGGAACACCAAATAAGCAGGCTATGAAGTGCGGATCCCAAACACGAAAACTTACTACCATTCTTCATACGGTTCTTTCATATCTTATAAGATCCTCATCAGTGAAAAGATAGGCGAAACAGAAATACAAATGAACAGACGTTCTAACACATCTTTGGAAATGGTTGCGACTCGGGTTGCAACCATTTCCAACTCGGGAGGGATCTGTAAACCACAATAACGGTGTGGGTATAAACCAAATGAATCAAACAAAAGGAACTAAAGAAACCAAAGAAAATCTGCACATCAGAAGGACAATAAAACAAATTTTAAAATTTGTTTCATTTGTTCAATTGATTTTACTTTTCTTTTTTTTTTTTTTTTTTCATAAATCGCCTCATAAGTCAGCTTAATAGAAACTTCTAACTTCCTAAGTATTCTGAAATAAAAGAATTACTCTTTGATAGGTGTTTCTGTTTTAAAGCATTTTATCATTTTTTTACATTTTTTAACGTTATACAACATTATTATACGACGTTATTTTACATTTTTAATATTTACATATTTTAACATTTTATCCCTTCCGAGGGGAGGGGCAGTGACGTACTCTTATTGTGTTTTCCGGTGATGAATTACTTATACCGAATATACAACTAACAAAAATGCATAAAATACCAATATTATTGTATTTTGTTTTATGTGAACCCCAAACACGAGAGGTATTAGAACCTATAGTACTTAGTACCGTGCTTGGGTTGGTGGTTGAAGACGAAAGAAGATATTTGTTGATATTGGACTTGAACTTCTGTAGATTGTAATTTTCAGGAAATACGTATGAAGGAAGGTTGTTCCAGAAAACGGCAGTTGAATGAATAAATGAGGAAGATGAAAAGTTGGTTCTGTGGGTTTGAAGTTGGACAGTAAATGGATGTTGGCTGGTGGCGGCACGTGTTCGGACTGTTTTGAAAGAGAGAGCGGGAATTATAGAAGCCAATTCAGAAGAACAGTGCCCATGGTATCTGTAGAAGAGGCATGCAGCAGAAACAGTACGTCTATGAGACAGCGAGTGGAGAGACTCTGTTACAGATGAATCATTAATTAACCTAAGGTTTGGGGGGCACCACCCCAGATGTGAGAACAATACTCCATGCTAGGGCGGATTTCCGATTTGTACAGTGTGAGCAGCTGTTTGGAAGAAAAATAACGCCGAGAGCGAATGAGAAATCAAAGGTGTTTTTTTTTTTTTTAAGATGCAGAGGAAGCAATATTTGTAATGTGCTTGTGCCAAGAGAGATTAGAAGTCAGGGTAATCCCCAAAAGAGATATATCATTTTGCCTACAAATCTGAGTGTCACCAAAGATAAGCTTAGGAGCAGAAGAATCCATTTTGCGAGATATAAGACAAGACTGAGTTTTAGAAGGGTTGAAATCAACTAAGTTGTCTTTGCCCCACTGGAGAATTACCTGGAGATCGGCATTTAAGGAATTGGTAGCAGATTTTTAAGAAGTTGAAGCTGATTGATCAGGACAAGGTTTCTCAAAATGGAAAGTGGAATGCAATGTGCTATCATCGGCAAAACTATGGATAGGATTTCTAGTCAATAGAAGAAGTTCATTAATATACAAGAGAAAAAGAGTGGTGGAAGGAACTGAAACTTGGGGGACGCCAGCATTAGTGGAGAAGTTAGAAGACAGAGCCATCTACCATCACCCTCAGTTAGCGGTCAGAGAGAAAACTGGATAACCAATTACAAAAAACAGTTGGCAAACCATAAGATGGAATCTTCTTCAGAAGACCTTTATGCCAAACAAGATCGAAAGCCTTTGAGATGTCAAGAGCAACTGATTGTGTTTCGCCAAACTTTTCCATTGAATTTGTCCATAAATGGGTAACATAAGCCAGAATATCACCAGTGGATCGACATTGATGGAATCCATACTGGCCATCATTAATCAGACGGGAGGTTTCTAAGGTAGTTTAAGAGTTGGCGATTAATTGATTTCTCCATTACTTTAGAAAGAGTGAAAGTAATTGCAATGGGATGGATTTGTCACCCTTTTAGGAAACTGGCTGGATATGAGCAAATTTCCAAGCAGAAGGAAAAACAGCTTTTGGAATAAGAAAGTGAAAAAAGGCGGCAAAGAAAAGAAGTAAGTTCAGGAGCACATGTTTTGAGAACAGGTGGAGAAATACCATCGGGACCTAGAGCTTTCTTAGCATCAAGATTCATCAAAATCCTTCTGACATCCTTTTGACGGAAGACCACAGGAGGCATTGAATGGAGCGTGTTGGGAATGGTGGGAGGTGTTTTACCACGATCATAATACGAGTTGGAAGAAAAATGGGATGCTAGCAGGTCAGCTTTATCCTGACTGAAGTGACAACAGAACCATCTGTTTTTGACAGAGGTGGGAGCAGAGATGGGCAAAAGTTGGGGCCAATGGCTTTGGCAATAGATCAGAATGCTCGTCTACCATTAGGGCAAGAAGAAAGTTTTCTACTCTTAGCCTGTTCAAAATCTAGTTTTGACTGATTAATAATTGCTTTACAATTGTTGCGAACTTTGGTGTAGGCAGAAAATGAAATTGAAGAATTGGAAACAAACCAATTACGATATGCAACGTTCTTCTCTTCAACAGCCTTAGCACATTTATTGGAAAACCAAGGTTTAGATAAAGGACGAGATTTTAAAGTGGAGTGTGGAATAAAGGATTCCATTTCTACAAGAATAATTTCACTGACACTATCTGAGCAAACATTGACATCAGAAGTTTTGAAACAGTAATCCGACCAAGGGAAAGAAGAAAAGAAATCTCGCAGGTCATCCCATTTTGCATTCTTGTAATACCGAACAACACGAGGTTAGGAACAGCCATCAGATAAAGACTCCATTGGAGAAGAGACAATCACCAAGTTGTGATCTGAGGTGCCTAAAGGACCACTCACTTCGACCGTGTGCTTAGAAGGGTTGTTTGTGAGAAAACGATCAAGCGTGTTGACTGTATGGTTAGGATTGTCCGGTATTTTGTAGGTAAATGAACAATCTGTGCATGATCATTAATAATTGCAAAAGCCTCATCATCTCGACCGGCTGGGTCGGTGTGACTAGAAAACGGTAGTCAGCTGGAGTTGAGAACATTAAAATCGCCAAGGAAAATTACCTCACTGTTAGGAAATTTGCAAAGAGAGGAAGTCAAAGAGCTCCAAGTGATTAGTGGAGTTGGGAGAACGGTAGAGACAACAGATGAATTTGACACAATGAGGTAGAGAGATTTTAAGCGAGAGAAGATCGAAAAGCGGAGATTCCAAATTACCAAGTCTCTGACAGGGAATATCGGAACGGACATATGCACAAGTACCACCTTTGAGGCGAAAGGAATTATACAGCGAATAATCTGGGCATCTGAGATGAGCAGTAGTTGAATCAACCGATAACTGAGATTCTGTCAGAAAAAGTACATGGGGTTTGGCAGACTGCAAATGAAAATGGACATCGTTGAAATTATAATTGAGACCACATATATTTGTGAAATGTAATAGGAAGTGTTTGGGAGGTTTAGATATTTTCGCAGATAAGCTTATTCTATTAGTTTGACGATTCATGGTGTATTCAGTAGAAAGAAAAAGTGGGGAGGGGGACATGCTGTATGAAGTAATGAAATTTTTGGACATGGCGTACACATGGTAAGAATATACCCCAGATCCTTGACATAACGTGGCCTCGACAATGCTCCCCGCATACACACAACTCGGACTCCCTCCAGTCACTATCTGGCTGAGCAGAGGTAGCAAGATTATACACTAGCTGATCCGGAAGCCTCCTAAAGAGTTACCAATAGGTTCGGTCCGGTGTACTAACTAGCGGTCGGCCTGCGAACACCGTTTTAGAGCTGCACCCTCGAAATGTAAGGAAGATTGGATCTCGCCATGATGTTCATCATAACCTCAAAAGCCATCAGTCTTACTGCATGATGGAAGAGATGGGGAAAGGTTGACCGGAACTTAGCTCTAGAGACTAAACATGGGTTCCACCACTTTAAGCCTCCAATAAGCAAAGTGGTGGTATTGCACCGGTTTATGAGAGACTATTACTACATCCTGTCCTTGTTGCTTTCAGTAATATGCAGCTTCCCTCTCTCGCATTCACTCTCAATTCTTTCATAGTACAAGACTACATAAATAGACCCTAACCCAGAGGGTCCCAAACTTTCTCGGTTCACGGCGCCCTTAGTGTCCCTGTAATTTTTTTCACGGCGTCCCTTCGGTAAAAGAAATACTTAACAGTTCCATTTATTAAGTAGTTAGGTCCAAACAATTTAATAAGTAACGTTGAAACTGTGAACTACCTCCAGCTAGTAGTTCACTCGTTGTCTGACAGATGTCGAGTATCTCTGTGTTTCCCTAGAAAATTTAAACTATCCCGCGGCGCACAGTTTGGAAACCACTGCCCTAGTCCTTGATAAGTATACGGTATGTTTCTTGAAGGAGAATTAATTTTTTTATTCATTATGATATCGTATGTATTCAGGTCTTAGATGTGTAATTTTAATTAATGGGGAGGTACCGAATAGAACCCATGATATTCGCTATAAAGGAGCGTATAGAATTTTCATACAAAATTCGTTTCATAGAGAAAAACTCGCTTTGATTTTTACATCCATAAGTATTTTAAAATGATTCAAGGTTAAGATTTTTATTTTTATTTTCAAGATTAAAATGTAAGATATTTCTTTCTATCTATAGTGCTAGTTTAAGTATCTAACCACGAAAATTCCAAAAACTTCTGATGTGAGAGAGTACAAAGCATCAGGGACAGATAATGGGTATATTGTAATTTGTTTGACAACTCCCCCCCCCCCTCACCGAACTCTATGATAGTGAGTACTGCGGGTACGTGTAAGTTATGTTTTCTGGTGTCTTGGCCTAGGAATCCCTGAAACGCCACCTACCCAAAGTTACCGTCCAACGGCATGGAAAGCCGGGTCAAGAAAGTAGGGCGGTAAACTCTAGCGGGGGCGATCGTAGAGTCGCCTGAGCTTTCTGGGGAGAGCCCCAGAAAGCTCTCCCCAGAAAGCTCAGGCGACTGGGGAGAGCCCATAGAAAAAAAATTGAATGGGAGATGGGGGGACAGGCAATAAGTTGGGTGGGGGACAGATGAAGGATAAAGTAGCAGATGTAAGTTGGAGGCACCTGCCAAAGGGAGTAAGAAAAAGGGATAGAGAGGTATTATTCCGTGGCCTAGGGGTGTGGGAAGCCCATGCCTCCCCAGGGGAAAGAAAGATAAATTCATAGTCAGAGTGTCCTCTTTATTTATTGGAGTAAAGTACCCTGTTTGCTTTTTCTTGAAACAGAGCACAGGAAGATAGTGGTAGGGGATGGAATAAATGAAGAATAAGCGGTGGATTTCAGTAGGAAGCACCCACCAGGCGAATGAGAAGCGAGAATAGAGGATACTCCTAGAAGGAAAGGAAGTAAAAGTCATTGGGTAGAGCACTCTATATTTCCGTTCTTGGCGCAACATCCCGCAGCGAGTATTGCTCGGAATCAGCAAGTCATCCCACACTTATATAAGGTACCTGCAGGAAATCGCACGCCTCAAGGCATCCGCTTCAGTACATGCCTGAGTCCCAGGGAAAGAAAACATCCTGGAACAGAAACAGTCATGGTAAGCTGCATGTCCCACAGTCTGATCCAGTATAAACAAGGTCCAATCAAGTGAGTTGCAACCTGAGCCAGCTCTTCTTGTGACACGGGGAATAAAACATTACCGTCAAAGCTAAACATGGCTGCATTGATAGATCTCATACCGTCCGAAGACTGCATCACCAAGCCAAGTCCAATATGTTGCCTACTCTAGCAAGCTCCTGTCAAAGACCAGGGAAAGAAAATTCCTGGCCAGGACCAGGAATGGCTGCAGTGGTAATCTCACACTTGTTTAGGACGAGTATCAGCAAGTGAGCGTGTCTCAATTCCGGAGTTTATAGACTGTCTCCTGCACCAGAACATTAGGTTCCTGAAGGTCAGTAGTCATCCGCTCGTCCAGTGTCAGGTGTCAGCTTCTGCTTTACACACCTGAAAGCAGTCAGCACCATTGGTTCATAGTGTGGTTAGGGATCAGATCAGTAGAAGTGTAATGCTTCTCACTTGCAACTACAAGTGTTAACTGTCCATCTTTAGTAGCTTTCGAATCCTGGGATATATTAGCAACAGTTTATAGACATCCTACGCCGGAGGAGCCCAGCAGCACCTGGTCTTATTTTTCATCTGTCAAGTGTCATTCGCTAGCTGGAAGCCTGGCGCCCATCAAAAAAAATACCAGTGCAGATCCCACGCTACGCCACGCCAGCAGGTCCTGTCAGTAGTTTATTCCGTGGCCTGGATAGAGTTTTAGAGATCCCTCCCCCCTGCATCAGAGGGATTCCATGAGGAGCAGTCCTGTATGCCACACCTGTCCAGGGCAGGTGTCCGCAGCATCAGACCTAACAAGGAGTTTAAGATCGTTCTGTGAGGTCATTAATCCCACATTTGCAATATCAGATGTCAGCAGTAGTCATATCCGGGTGTTAGAAGTCCGATACAGGCTGTCAGTTGCCAGCCCCACCAAATCTTTATGTGAAGTTTATATTACACAGGACTTAAACTGGCGGGAGAAAGACTCACGTGTCTTGGACTGGTGTTTGTACAATGCTACGACGACGCTCCTCGTCCACCGACTGTGCAAATGCAATCAATATTTTGTAGAGATATGTATATCCAATTACAATGAAAAAGGCAGCAAGTGAGTGCATCCAATCGTTACATTCAGAACTGGGACGAAGCGCTAACGTCATAAGGAAGGAGCATAAAAAAAAGTGATGGACAATTATAAATCAGCCAGTTTTACTTCTGTGGTTGATACGATTATATAGTCTATGGTTAAAGACGTAATTCAGCATAATCTCGATAAGAATGAAGTCCTGAATGAGTCTTAGCACGGTCTTCTGAAGGAAAGACCTTGCCTAGTAAATTTGACGAGGTTATAAGGCATCCGGATGCAGAAAACAACTTTAACGTTATCTAAACATAAGGTTTTGTTCCTACTCGTTGAAGGAATGGAAGGCATTGTACAAATTAAAATGCGTCCATCTCTGTGAGTTTCACATATGCATTCAAAAAGTTTGAATTTATACTAAAGTTACCAGACGTTCCGGATTTAAGTCGTTTGCCCCGTATTGCAATCTGTCCTGGATTGGACATGTAGCTTCCATACTTATAACATGAATAAAACTTTGCATTTTTTTTTTTATTTTATTCTGCATCCTTGCGGCATCTTTTGTCTCGTAGATGGGGCAATTTTGCTAATCCTTGTGAAGAATTTTACGAAGCAAATAATGAAGAATTATTAAAAAATATTCACTCCGCGGAAAAATATTATTTAATTTCTATTGTTTTTATTGTTAAAAGAAGTATGTATTTTTATTATTATTATTTCACAGAATACCTATATAATATAGATATTTATGTGAAAAATTAAAAAACAAATATAGGCTATATATGTTTTTTGATATGAAAACATCTGTAGCGGCGCCTCCCAGTGGAATGTACAGGAACTTTAGCAATGACATCATACTACCCACGAAACTGGTGAGAAATATAATGTGAAATAGTAAAAGTAAAGCGATAGCCTGCGGGACCACGGTAGCCTTGAGGCAACGTTGCCGGCTTGCTCAATAGCTGATCGAGGTTCGATTCCAGCCACTACCCCTATGGGGATTTTCCCAGGGGCATTCAGCGTTGAGTTTGGCGGTCTCAAACCGTGGTCGTGAGGTTTTTCACCGGGATTGACTCCAGTTTTTCCCTCACAACAGACAAACCGCCCTTCGCGACGAGGGGTACACGAAAATTTGGTAGGGCCAGGGCCGCGCGTAGATTAAACTCCGCAGCGAAAACGCTGCGGACTTCCCTCTTGACGGAAGGGGGTTAGTGGGGCAGCCGCGCACCACCTTATAGCAGTCAGTTTAACAGACATTCTGCTCCTTAAAAGAATGCATTGCATGCACTAATTTCAGCTGCAGCTAAAACCCATCGATTAAAATAGAATAATTATGCTGCTCAGCAAAAGTCAATTGCTGGTGTGCACACCTGCCGAAAAATATAAGTTCATTACAAAAGAGAAAATAAAGGTAGTTAATGTACGCAGAGCATTTCAGTTGCGTTAATAAATCACGATTTGCAGCAACAAAAAAAAAAAAGCAATATTTATACGCGAACAGTGAAAATTTCATTTCTACGCATGTCAGCAAGCATAATATCCAATACTTCAGCTACAGAATATGGATAGCCCATGTGATATATATTAAAAAAATAAATAAATAAATAAAAGAAAATAATTGCTGGAATTTTATTGGTGTGATTTTAATGAAACATAGGAAGGATCAACAAATCTTTCTTACAGAGCGAAATATAATATTTCCTTAAAATCCATCCACTGGGAAGTGTTATTACATGCAGACGGACAGACGGACGGACAAAGAAATAATAATTGTAGCATTTCTATTACAAATCTTTCTAAAAGGTCCAAATATAAATTTCACAAAAATCCGTCCTGAGAGTTAAGTTGTTACATGATAGGGGGCAGCAGGCGTGGTGAATGCAATAGACGCACAATCATACTATTATGCAAATACATTTCGCTAACCTCTTCCAAGCCGAGGATGTTTTCATATAAAACATCTTTCGTGAGCACAGGATACACACGCTTTAATTTTTTTTAAGTGTGATATTTTATTTTATAAATTTAGTTCAAAGAAGTATATGCATTTAATTTATATTTTGTACGTGAATATTTTTTCATAAATAAAAAAATTGTGTATATTGTTTTTAAGGGGTTGTAAAATCGATGTCCCGCATTGGAACACTAAGGTTCTGTGGTCACTTTAATTTACACTTATTTATTGTTTCACCGTAACTTTTGGCAGGTATCATTAAATGATTCGTAATCTTAGTGCTGAAGTGCAATATACATTTTAGTGGAGAAAATTAAGGTGGTAATAAACTTTTCTTCGGGAATATTGTAATAGCACTAGTAGAAGAAGAAAGTAAGTTTTGCAAAATCCCACTTAATGCGTTAATCCATTAAAAATTGATGAAGCCTGTAAAGTGGGAATAGCTATAACCCACGTCATTTTAACTCTTATTTCTAAAGCCTGAGTCCCACGAACTTTTGATGGCTCATTATGATCGTTTAGAAACAATGTTAAGTTGAATCGCATAGATGGAGTATTCATATAAAAAAAGGAAATGATCCATTTTCTGATCATGACGATTATTATTATTAATATCTGTTTATTGCTCTGCTTTAGAGCTACCCCCTGGACAGCAGTAAGCTGGGGGGGGGGGGTGATTATTACATTCACAGGTTAAGGCAGGGACATATGTCTGGGGTTACATGGAGCCACATGTGTACTTAACCTGAAAGGAACAGTATTTACAGAATTCTTTAATTACATACTTGAAAATTGTGGAACACCGTAGTATCCCAAACTAAGCAAGATAATATTTGATCCTAAGTGCTGTATAAAACGTGAAGTATATGTACAAGAAGGTATTTCCTTAGTTGAGACAGTCTATATTGTTGTTGTTTGTTATTAGGAGCATTAGCAACTAAGGCCATACTGCTCCGGGAATATGCGGTGGTCATTTCCTGACCTTTCCGCATCCTCCGTATTTGGTGGTGACGGGCTCGAACCCTGGTTTAATCAAGAAGCGTGTGCTACGCACTGCTGCTCCTTCCCACCTGGCTACGGAGGCGCCTGAGACAGTCTATATAAGCAAGATAATATTTGATCCTAAGTGCTGTATAAAACGTGAAGTATATGTACAAGAAGGTATTTCCTTAGTTGAGACAGTCTATATTTTCCTTCTGGTAGTGTTCTGAGAGTCATAACGTAACACATACATAAATCGACGTCCTACATCGAAGGACGTAGATTTATGGATGTGTCCATTAGTTTCTGTCGTCTGTAAGTGTGATGCTGGCAGAATTTATCGAGGTCGATGGTTAGACTGTTTATCAAATCAACCGTGTTTCCTGAGGACATGCGTCTCAGGCCTTTGAGGTTGCTAAAACTGATACTCCGCGGGAGCCTTGTGTCCACTTGACTTCTTCCGGCAATTCGGGGAGTTTTTATTAGGCCATTGATAATCAGGGCCGTCAAGTCGTCCTGTAATTAGTCTGGCCAGTGCAAGAAAGTTAGCTGCCACAATCCGTTGTTTCCATGGTGTGACTTCGAGATTGATGTAGAGTTGGGCCCTAGAAATAGTGTACTGTTGCCAGTCCGCCTGTTGAGCCATTTCAGGAACCAGTATTCCAGGCTGAGGAACTTGTTGAAGTGTGTTGTGTAGGGGCCGATGACCAAATAGTTGCTGCATAAAGAGGAATGAGGTAGAGACATCGAAGGACATATTTCTTGACCAATTCAGCATTGTGTATCCCCAATAGTTCCTGGCGGATTTCCCACAAAAAGCAGAATACGTTTTTTGTTTTCGTGTTCAGGAGATGTGCCTGGAGTGTGTGACCCTCGTCCCATACTAACCCCAGATCCTTGTGCGTTTTAACTTTTTTAATGGGTGATCCGTTGATGGTAACATTGATATTATTGTGCGATTTCTTCCAGGTGAATGACATTTGGGCTGTCTTTGCTTGGTTAATCTGTAAACTAATCGAAGCCAGAAATTGCTCAAGTTGATGGATTTTTTTTATTTGCCTGCAGATTAGTAGCAAGAACCTGCTTTTTGTTAGAGGATGTAATGTAAAATTTCAGGTCATCAGCATATGACTGGAAATCAGTTTGGGATGCCAGGAAGGGCTCTAGCACTGCAGCAAATAGGGTTGTGATATCCCTATTAGTAGTGCACGTTGTCCGGAAGCTACGATGTGAAATGATGAGATGACTATGCTCCAGGGTTGATTTAATTATGCTGAGAATAATTCCTGTACTGTTGAAGTAATAGTGGAGAATGGTGATTAAAGATGTTATATCTATTTTGTCATGGGCTACTTTAATATATAAAAAGATAACGTCTAGTTATGTCCTCCTGTCATTGAGGGCTTTCTGGATTCGGATAAGGGTGTCCGTGAGGTTACTATTTGTAGATCTCCCCCTTAATCACGGTATGGAGGTACGGGGGCCGATGATTGAAACAGTGGTTTGCAATGGAGGGCTGAATTGCTTTTTCAAATATCTTAAGGAACCCACAACTGATGGCAATATGCCTGAAATCTTGTAGCCGCTTGGGGTCTCTGCATTTAGGGACTGGACTGACAAAATACGTGTTCCAGATCTTTGGGATCTTTCCACTTTCAATGATTTTATTGAAGATATGTACCGGGGGGGGTCTATAATATATGTACTACAGATTTTTATTAGAAACACAGGAAATCGATCAGGGCCAACTACGGCTTTCAGTGGTAGTTTTTGACAATCTCCATCAGATAGCTTCGGGTTATGGTTGGGAGTGATATTGGTTTTCATGGAAGGCCAGAAAGTGTTACAGGGAGCTGTGAATGCGATTGCTCAGTCTGTTGAAAATTGAGCTCGATCCACCCTTTAAATATTTCTTCCTTCATAGTGATTTTCTTGTGGCTCTGCTTGTGTAGTCTTTTAGATTTTTTTTTCAGCTTGTCCAGGGCAAATTGGTTGGTTGCATGCTAGTCTTTTCCGTCTTAAGAAGAGAGTCCTTGCCTTTTTTGTAGGCGCTGAAGTCTTCTACATCTGCAGATTTTCTCCATCTTCTGTAGGCCTTCTGCTTCTGGAGGAACGTCTCTTTGATTGTTCGGTTAAACCACGCAGAGGTTATGGAAGTGACGCAGATTTCTTTTGCAGCTCCTACTTTGGCTATTACATAAAGCTGTTCTGCTAGAAGGCTTAGGGCTATGTCCGGAGGGACATTGAAAAGGTGTATCCAATTGAAATCTCTGAGTCGTCTGAGGATATTCTTGGTTTCAAGAATTTAGTGGAAAAGATCAGTTCTTTATCAGGTTGTTTTCTGTTCTGGGCAAATCAAGATTGTGATTTCACATGTGATTGATTGATTGTGGTCATAATAAAATTTAAAGGAAGAGGTGATCACAGAGATGCTGACAAGATTATGGAATAGCCGATCAAGTGTACTATTACCTCTGGTTGAGCTAGTAATAATTTTAGCGAGGCCTAGGAAAGCAAATATGGCGTTAAGTTCTTTCCTGGCTTCTTCATGACGTGGTGTAGGCATGTTAAAATCGCCTGGCACTATGGTTTTGAGGCCCGGTTCCAAGTTTGTTGCTATCCAGTTATGTATCTCCGCTCTTGAGTTTTCGGTATGATCTGGGGAGAAATATACACTGGTGCGCAAAATTTAAGGACAGTTAGGTTTTTCACCTGTAGCTTCTCATAGAAGTGGCCTGGATATGGGAAAAGCATACAAAAGGAACCTCGTGAGGTACAGAAATGATGAAGGAAACAACGCCGATACAACAACGGAAACAAAAGGTTACAGAGGGACTTTATTCAAAAATGGTAACATAGCACTGGCTGCCATGATACAGATGCATCACTGCCAAAGATGGAACAAAAGGTGGTCATATCTCCTCAGTGGGAGATATGACCACCCCTAATGTCGATGCAGGCTTTGCACCCTTTGCTGATATTTTAATCTTTTCTTGGCGCAGAATAAGCGTAGGCGTTTTTGCGCCAGTAAAATCAAAATCAATCAAGCAGGCTTTGCACCGCCTGTCCATACTTAGAACAATGTTGTTGATAAGTTCTTGCGGTAATATCGTCCATTCCTCTGTCAGCGCCATCTTCAGCTGGTGAACATTTTCTGGTGGGTGTGCAAGTGCCGCTAGGCGTCTCCCCAGAGCGTCCCATATGTGTGTTCGATGGGATTTATACCGGTGGAACGGGCAGGCCAATCCATACGAACAATGTCCTCACTTTACAAAAGCATATCAACAGCTGCAGTGTGATGGGGTGTGGCGTTATCATCCATAAACACTAACTCGGGGCCGATGACACCTCGGAACAGACGCACATGGGGAAGGAGTACCTCAGTACAGTAGTGTTCACCAGTTACAGTACCACCTTTCAGTATCTGGAGTTTTGTACGTCCATCCAAAATAACGCCTCCCCAGACGAGAACACCTCAACCACCATATCGATCCCTTTCAGTGATGTTTACGGGGTGATACCGTGTGCCAACCTCTCGCCAGATTAGCTGACGTCCAGAATCGCTGCTGAGACTGAATCTACTCTCATCAGTAAAGAGTACCTTAAGTAAAGATTTTGTGGTTCTAACCTTTAGAAATAGTATTGGTCCTTAAGTTTTGCACACCAGTGTATTACACAGACTTATATTTGGGTGTTCTTGTTAGATAACACTGTGGATAGAGATTCAAAGTTGTGTGTTTCACTGATTTTTCTTTTAGTTGGTTGATAAGGTTCTCTGAAAACCAGGGCGGCGGCGACTCCTCTTCTGTAGTCTCTGGAATTCTCTAGACAGTTATACCTTGTCGGCTGCATGAGTGTATCTAGGTGATTTTTCTTGGGTAACCAGGTTTCTGTAATACATATGATTTCATATTCTTCCATGAGGAGCAGTGTATTTAGGTTGTTGGCGAGACTTCTAACGTTTTGGATGAAGCAACTGAGCTGTATACATTTTGGATTCATATGTTCCTGGTCTGATGAACGGTTGATTGATTTCGTTGGTGAAGGAAAATTCCTCTATTATTCCTGTCAATGAATGGTTTAATCAGGGTTCCTGGCTGATATTACGATCTAGAATTACACGTTGTTTATCTGTAGGACAGAAGATGACAAAAGAGGCATAAGTAGGGCGCCTTGTCTTGATGGGTTTCACGTCTACATTTGATGCGAACTCAGTAGCCAACATTGTCTTGATGTTCGTCCCCATTTTAGCTGGGCT
This sequence comes from Mastigoproctus giganteus, assembly GCF_048544385.1. Classification (NCBI taxonomy): domain Eukaryota; kingdom Metazoa; phylum Arthropoda; class Arachnida; order Uropygi; family Thelyphonidae; genus Mastigoproctus; species Mastigoproctus giganteus. The sequence continues at coordinate 155,698,129 of NC_143575.1, forward strand.
CAATCTTGAGACAAAAATTTTCCATCGAGTTGTGACAGCCGTAATGTTATAAATTGAAGACAGGCGTTGTTATTGTTGATCTCTGTGAGGATTCGATAATCTGATGTCAGGTGAATATTGATTTACGTGATGACCCTTGATGTTTAGGTTCATTTACTGACCCACATTGGCTGGTTGAAGGTTAAACTGCCTGACAAGAGAGGAGGGATGTTTAATTACCGACTCTGAGGTTGATTTGTCCTGCTTCTAGGGATGCAACTGTACCTTCTTGGCATATGTCTGTTTTTAAGCGGAAATTCAGAGTACATGTTAATTTTTCTTTTCTAAAATATTATGATGGATTGTAGTTGATGGTTCAAAGTTTATGTTCATCAAACAAAGTTTTTAAGATAATAACCAGCTTCACTGGAACAGTTGTTAATTGATGTGGCATCTGATACTGAACTCAAATTTCTAAACAATATCTTGCAAACATTTTGGATAATAATAAGAAATTAATACCCTTTTCTCTTGAGTAGTCATTCGTTCATCCGTATAACACATCAAATTTTGTAATGCTAGACTGTTTGAGGCTTCTTTACAGAGCCACTTCTGAAACTTGAATAAGAACAAAGCACACAAAGAACAGAAAACGTCATTTTCTTATATTTTCTGTTGCAAGGTCGTCCACTCGCCAGTAAATTTTGCAAGTGAAACACCATAAAGAATTTAGTTGCTGAAAGATCGGGATTAAATAATGTGATGGTAAACGTGCGTATGTTTTATGGTCGCTTTCAGATCGTTCTTTTGGTTTTCCAAGATGTGATCCATAATACTAGACTGAATCCTTGAGAATTGAGTCCTTATTACCGCCTTTATTATAATTTTGATGAGATATCAGCTTTATTAAATCTACTAGTAATATTTGTCTGTTTCTAAAAAGGCCGCCGTAGCCTAGTGGTCAGGCGCGCGGGTGCCTAAGTACACGTGCCTTGAGTGACCGGGGTTCAAGCCCGTGACTACTGAATACGGTGCTGTTTCTTGTATTCAATCTATCATGCGAACTCCTCTGACCGTTTGGTCGTCCCGGAGTATAAACAGAAAATTTATTTATTATTTATTTAATATTTTCGAAAATGGACTAGAACCCATTGCAGATTAAGTAGGCCCAGCTACTCGGTTTCGTCGGAGTGGGACATATTCTAAACTAACATAAAGAGTTCATATCACCGGTTAGGAAGGTTAATTAAACTTCAGAAGCAAGATTTGTAGATTGCAAACACGCACTTCTTATCTGTCTATATTTTTGCCTACATATCTTATCTCTAAGAAGCCCAAGAACAGAAACTTCACTTAATGGATCACACAAAGGTTAATAAAACCATACAGTTGTGAGTCGAATTCCAACAAAGAGAAAATAACTGCTTCTTTTTCCTGTACTATTTTTGTTATTAAAGTGCCTTTTTGTATCACCGTATAGTTATCTCACATTCGAACCAATTTTAGATGGCGACTATTATTCTGCTATCAAAATCAACTTCTTGAACACAAAAAAATAATTACTCTGAATTTGAATGAAGCTGAAATTCAGAGTAATTTTTCTTTTCTAAAATATTATGATGGATGTAGTTTAATGGTTCAAAGTTTGTTCATCAAACAAAGTTTTAAGATAAAACCAGAAGTGGACATTACCTAAATACAAGCTCGACAAAATTGACAGAACACATAGAAAATTTAATGTAACTGAACTCGTACAGCTTGCGATGAAGCGTGACAAAATTTGATATGGTGGTGTAACATAAAATGAGGAGACACCAAGAAACTTCGGATCGGTATAAGGGACATTTATAGGGGTTGTGTAAGAATTACAAAAAAAGTTCACATTACAAAATTCGATACAAGATGCTCGAAAATATGGTCACATGACATCAGTACAGCGTATGACACCTTCCAATGGCTAAACTGTACCCCATTTGTCAGGCCTGACAGTGGTGAACCATACTCGATATAAGGGTGTCTGTGGAAACAAATCCCGCTCTTGCACCAGCACAGACCTTAGCTCACCAAGTGACCGAAAAGTTGCCTGTAGGCGTGCAATGCAAACGCCCATGGGTCTCCCCACACATGTTCGATCTGATTTAAGTCTGGTCTTGATAGCGCTGGCCACGGCAGTCGTTGGATATCTTCAGTTTCAAGATATTCCTCCACCACTTGAGCTCTATGTGCAGTGGCGTTGTCGTGCATGAAAAGAAAATCTGGACGAACAGCGCCCCTAAAATGTCGCAAATAGGGTTCTAGGATCTGTTCTCCGTACCTCTGCGCAATTACGGTGCCCCTATTAAAATTATGAAGAGGGCTGCGGCCTTTGATCATTATTCCGCCCCACGCGAGAACACCGCTTCCACCGCAAGTGTCCCTTTCTCTGATGTTAGAGGGATGGTACCGCATTCCTCGTTGTCTCCTGATGAAAAAAAAAAAACGTCTAGAATCCATTTGTACGCTAAAATAGGACTCATCAGAGAACAGAGCTGTGCCCCATTTGTCAGGGCTCCAAGTCACATGATCGTGGTACCAGTTTAGACAAGCTCTGCGGTGGTTTGGAGTCAATGGAATACAAACCACTGGCTTCCTTGCGTAGAGTCCACTTGAATTGAGCCTTCTTAACACATTCCGGTTGTACATGTTTTCACCTGTGACCACAATCTCAAGAGACAGTTGAGGACAGGACATCGTAAGGTTCCGTCTTGCTGTTAGAGCCAGATAGCGGCCTGTTCTGATTGACATAGCTCTCGGGCGACCTTGGCCAGCTCTTCTTGTAATGGTTCCTGTTTCCTGAAACTTCTTTCGTAGTGCCGAGATGACACTGCATGACACATTAAGCCAACGTGCCACCTCCGCCCGGCTTCGTCGTCCAACGGCCCGCTATTTCAATGAATCATCTGAACGACGATGACTTGCCATGCTGAGTACTGGAGAGTGGCTGTCCCACTGAACAAGCCAAAAAACGGGAATGAGGTGATGTGGTTGCAACCCGTGTTTTTGTACCCATGAATAATTTGCATAATATGCGGTTCTGTAAGGTGGTAGATCGATTTCGGAATTGGATACTTAGAATTTGCATGCCAGGATGCCTATTATACCAAAATTTCCCAATAAAATATTCATTAAAAACATTTTGTTCTGTTAATTTTGTCGAGCACTTATTACTTTGCATGAGATTCAATATATAGAGAAAACCAACAACAATAGTAATGAATTTCTAATAAAATTTCATGAATAAGTTAATATAGTATAATGGACTAATAATAATATCATGGCTAATAATATTTTTAGGGCAGAAAGCCTAAAACTATGCAAAATTTAAACTGTGAAATAGTTAGTGCATTTGCATCATTAGCTGAAGACATAGTTGAATTTTTTTTTTTTTAGACAAACCGAAGTTTTTACATTGGCAGCATTATTGTCAAATCTCATATTGTGATATCCTTCACAAGAGTTGCCCTTCTCATACTTTGTCAAAAAAAATTCAACTGTGTAGTAATGATGCAAATGCACTAACCAATGTCATGTAGCTGCCATCTTACTGCCTTAATAGACGAAATTCTCGTTGTGATAAATTCAAAGAGGCACTCTGGGGATCAACGAAACTTTGATCAATTCTTTCAGCAATACAATTAATTTATATCTGTAATGCCAAGTGTCCAACACAATCTTAATAATTAAGACCAGCGAAATGCCTAGCTGGACATCAAACTATTATTTTTAGCCCACCCGAATAATTAAATTCATCTGCCGTGTCTTATGTCTGTTAATTGCGTGTGTTCTATGGTCGATTTGTCTGTTTGCTGGACGGAAAACTCCAGTTTCTGGGGAAAATACCTTGCTATCTACGCCTGAGACCGACTAACTCAACCACGGAGTGAAAAAAGCCCATTAAAATTCCTCGCGTCATCGACGGGATTCGAACCCGGGCCTTTTCCACTCGGTGTGGGAAGGACGGTGACGATACCACTGTGCTATGCGCGCAGACTAGTTAGACATCATAGTGGCATAGTGTTTTGTGGAAGGCGCCACCGATGGTTTCCCATATCTGCACCATGGTACTTTGTGAAGAATTACAGAATCTCTGTAAAAGCCAGAAAAAGTGTAATGTATGGTTTGTGAGAGAGTATTGCTATGTTCTGTTGTTTTGTCTCTGGCTGCTTAGCCGCAGGGGCCCCCTAAGGGAAACCCACGTTGCCTGCCACCACTACTGGGAGGTCAGCCAGGCTGCCCATTATACTCTGGCTGCCCTCCACCAGGGTTGCCTGAGCTTCCTGACGGAGACTAAAAAAAATAAATAATAAAAAATAATAATAAATAAATAATAATAATAAATATATATATATAAATTTAAAAAAATAGAAATAAAATAAATAAATAAAAAGTAATAATAATAAAAAATATAAAAATAAATAAATAAAATAAGTAAATAAAGTAACGCGCGCATGGGTATATTCTTACCACGTGTATGCCATATCCAAAAATTTCATTACTTCATACAGTATGTACCACCCACTTTTTCTTACTATTGAATACACCATTAATTGTCAAACTAATAGAGCAAGCTTATCTGCGAAAAGATCTAAACCTCCCAAGCACTTCCTAATTCATTTCACAAATATACATGGTCTCAATTCTAATCTCAACGATGTCCATTTCCACTTGCAGTCTGCCAAACCCCATGTACTTTTTCTGACAGAATCTCAGTTATCGGTTGATTCAACTACTGCTCATCTCAGATGCCCAAATTATTCGTTGTATGATTCCTTTCGCCTCAAAGGTGGTACTTGTGCATATTCCCTGTCAGAGACTTGGCAATTTGGAATCTCCTCTCTTTGATCTTCTCTGGCTTAAAATCTCTCTACCTCATTGTGTCAAATTCATCTGTTGTCTCTACCGTTCTCCCAACTCCACTAATCACTTGGAGCTCTTTGACTTCCTCTCTTTGCAACTTGACTTTCTACAGTCCAACTTTCCTAACAGTGAGGTAATTTTCCTTGGTGATTTTAATGTTCACAACTTCAGCTGGCTTCCGTTTTCTAATTACACAGACCAAGTGGGTCGAGATGCTGAAGCTTTTACAATTGCTAATGACTTCGCACAGATTGTTCATTTACCTACCAGAATACCAGACAATCATAACCAACACGCTTGATCTTTTTAAGTACACGGTCGAAGTGAGAGGTCCTTTAGGCACTTAAGATCACAACTTGGTGATCGTCTCTTCTCCAATGGAACCTTTATCTCCTGACTATTCCCAACCTCGTGTTGTTTGGCATTACAAGAATGCAAAATTCGATGACCTGCGAGACTTCTTTTCTTTTCCATGGTCGGATTACTGTTTCAAAACTTCTGATGTCAACGTTTGTTCAGATCGTGTCAGTGAAATTATTCTTGCAGGAATGGGATCATTTATCCCACACTCCACTTTAAAATCTCGTCCTTTATCTAAACCTTCGTTTTCCAATAAATGTGCTAAGGCGGTTCAAGAGAACAATGTTGCATATCGTAATTGGCTTGTTTCTAATTCTTCAGTTTCATTTTCTGCCTACACCAAAGCTCGCAACAATTGTAAAGCAGTTATTAGTCAGTCCAAACTAGAGTTTGAACAGGCTAAGAGTAGAAAACTTGCTTCTTGCCCTAATGGTAGCCGAGCATTCTGGTCTCTTGCCAAATCTATTGGCCGCAACTTTTGCCCATCTCTGCTCCCACCTCTGACCAAACCAGATGGTTCTGTTGTCACTTCAGCCAAGGATAAAGCTGACCTGCTAGCATCCCATTTTTCTTCCAGCTCATGTATTAATGATCTTGGAAAAACGCCTCCCACCATTCCCAACACGCTCAATTCAATGCCTCCTGTGGTCTTCTGTCAAAAGGATATCAGAAGGATTTTGATGAATCTTGATGCTAAGAAAGCCCCAGGTCCTGATGGTATTTCTCCACTTGTTCTCAAAACCTGTGCTCCTGAACTTACGCCTTTTTTCACTTTCTTATTCCAAAGGCGTTTTTCCTTCTGCTTGGAAATTTGCTCATATCCAGCCAATTCCTAAAAAGGGTACAAATCCCTCCCATCCAATTATTGTCCTATTGCAATTACTTCTACTCTTTCTAAAGTAATGGAGAAATCAATTAACCGCCAACTCTTAAACTACCTAGAAACCTTCCGTCTGATCAAAGATCGCCAGTATGGATTCCGTCAGTGTCGATCCACTGGTGATATTCTGGCTTACTTTACTCATTTATGGACAAATTCAATGGAAAGGTTCGGTGAAACACAAGTAGTTGCTCTTGACATCTCAAATGCTCTTGATCGTGTTTGGCATAAAGGTCTTCTAAACAAGCTTCCATCTTATGGTTTGCCAACTGTTTTTAGTAATTGGTTATCCAGTTTTCTCTCTGATCGCTCACTGAGGGTGATGGTAGATGGCTCTCTGTCTTCTAACTTCTCCACTAATGCCGGTGTCCCCCAAGGTTCAGTTCTTTCCCCCACTCTTTTCCTCTTGTATATTAATGACCTTCTTCCATTGACTGGAAATCCTATCCATAGTTTTGCCGATGATGGCACATTGCATTCCACTTTCCATTTTGAGAAACCTTGTCCTGTTCAATCAACTTCAACTTCTCGAAGCAGATTGGTAGCAGATTTTGCTACCAATTCCTTAAATGCCGATATTCGGGTAATTCTCCAGTGGGGCAAAGACAACTTAGTTGATTTCAACCCTTCTAAAACTCAATCTTGTCTTATATCTCGCAAAAAGGATCATTCTGCTCCTATGCTTATCTTTAGTGACACTCCGATTTCTAGGCAAAATGATATCTCTTTTGGGGATTACCCTGACTTCTAACCTCTCTTGGCACAAGCACATTACAAATATTGCTTCCTCTGCATCTAAAAAACTTGGTTTTCTCTTTCGCTCTTGGCGTTACTTTTCTTCCAAACAGCTGCTCACTCTTTATAAACCGCAAATCCGCCCTGCCATGGAATATTGTTCCCACATCTGGGGTGGTGCCCCCAAAACCTCTTTCAGGCTTCTTGATTCATTCAGAAGAGGGCAGTTAGGTTAATTAATGATTCATCTCTAACAGAGTCTCTCTCCACTCGCTTTCTCATAGACGTACTGTTTCTGCTGCATGCCTCTTCTACAGATACTTCCATGGGCACTGTTCTTCTGAATTGGCTTCTATAATTCCCGCTCTCTCTTTCAAGACAGTCCGAACACGTGCCGCCACTAGCCAACATCCATTTACTGTCCAACTTCAAACTCACAGAACCAACTTTTCATCTTCCTCATTTATTCATTCAACTGCCCTTTTCTGGAACAACCTTCCTGCATACGTATTTCCTGAAAATTACAATCTTCAGAAGTTCAAGTCCAATGTCAACAAATATCTTCTTTCGTCTTCTCAACCTCCAACCTAAACACGGTACTAAGTACTATAAGTTCTAATACCTCTCGTGTTTGGGGTTCACATAAAAAAAAAAAAAAAAAAAGAAGAGAGAGGGGCATAGAAGAAGAGAGGATTGGGGGAGGAATTAATTTGGGTGGGTGGACAGGGGAGAATAAATCCACCCTAGTTTAGGCGAAGTATAGGAAAGTGTGTGGGTTTAAAAGTCACAGGGGACAGGCGCCTCTGTGTAATTGCCAATGGCACAGTGCCTGTAGATCTCACACTCTGGTCAGTGCCAGCAATCCCGCACCTAGATCGCTGCCAGCAGTATATCCTACCCATTTCGGGTTTGCGATGACTTTTAAATCCCGCACTCCGAGGAGTGCCAGCATCCCGCACCTTGAATGGTGCCTGCAATAGATCCTACCCTATTAGGGTTAGCATGATCATGTCTGTGTTATTCTGGGGGGATGGACAGTTATCCCACGCCGGTCCAGTTTAGTTCTTGGATTCTGCAGTCTTAGCTCGCCTAAGTGCAAATGTTTCCTGCGCTTAGGTGGGTAATGCCTTATAGGTATCTTCCTCGAGTAGCAGAGTGAAATCTTGATTGCGAGGGTTTCTCTGTATTGTCGTAACTGGGGCACTCATACATGACGTACCCCCAGGACCCCTCTTCGCCGCAGTGGCAACATGGATCATTCTCGATTCCCATGGCGGTCAGTTTTTGTTGGAAGGATCCATGGCCGGTGATGATAAAGGTCACATAGAAGCCAGGCGAGAACCAGGTTGGAGGTTCTGGGTGAGTTGAACTTATAGATGGAAGGAATCGTTTTGTGATGGCCCCTTTTTTGTAGTGTCCCAGTCATGTTACCATATCACTTGTAGATGTTGGGTTATCCGTTGTCTTTCCTGCCTGGTGCCGTTTGTGGTGTCAAGTTGAAAATTAAGCAGTTGGGTTGGAACTCCCTTCCTTAAATGATAAAAAAGCCCTCTTTTTCTAAGTATAGTGGCTGACATCCAGTTAATACTTGCAGAGAAGTGGTGCTGACGGTGCGGCACGCCCTATAAATTGAAAGGAGCATGAACCTCTGGATTGAATCCAGCTTACGTTTATTTCATGCTAGGATGGCTTTTCGGTACTAGATGGAGGCACCATAACACACATTTGGCACTTATACTGCTTGGTATATGAGAGTAAGAGCTTTGTGCTTCAGCCCCCAGTCTGCCCTGCTGACCCTCCTTATCATAGCACAGTACCTTTTCAATTTTGTTGGCTAGATACTTTAGGTGGTGGTGGAAGGTAAGCCCCGAGTCTAAGAAGATACCTAGGAGCTTGACTTCAGTGTGCAGCCGTATGGGTGTAAAGTTTAATTTTATTGTAGGCGGTCTTGTGATTTGTAGCCTGCCTTTAAGGAGTATGGATTTTGTTTTCTCTCCTGAAATGATAAGGTTGTGCAGGGCTGCCCAATTCTGGAGTTTTACCAGTGCTCCATTTGCCATTTTCTCCAGGGTCGCCTTGGTGTTAGCACATACCAAAAGGACAAGATCATCCGCGAAGGCCAAGGGCTCAACACCTCCCAAGTCCATGCCCAGGAACTCATCCAGGACAATAGACCAGAGGAAAGGGCTAAGCACAGAGCCCTGCGGACAGCCTCGATTGATGTACCTAGTCACTGTCTGGAATCTGTTGGTAACTTGGACTTTTCTACCAGTTAAATATGACCTTAAACTGTTGTATAGGTTGTTGGAAACACTTGATTACCGAAGCCTCCGAAGAACACTGGGCCACCAGACATCAACTGATCACGATGGACACCCGCACTTTGTTATCATGAAATAGCCACTGAACGAAGCGTCACACGGTGCATGTGTTAGCGTCGGGCGCCACCTGTGGTTTCCTATATCTGCGCCATATGTACGCTGTGAAGAAAATTTACAGTACAATTGTAAATGCCGGAAAAGTGTTGTGTGTTTGTATTGTATAGCATTGGGCCCCTGGTGGGACCCCACTTTTCCCACACGCACACCGCTAGGAGATAGCCAGGCTGCCCATTGTTCTCTGGCTGTTCTCCATCAGGGTCGCTTGAGCGTCCTGAACTGAGCCCAAGGGGAAAAAAGTGCGGTGATACAGGGTGTACGGAAGGGAGGTGAAAGTAAAAGTGAGGGATATAAGTGAAGGCATCCCCTAAGTTAACAGTGCAGTGCTTGCCCCACAAGGCGAAAAGAGGGGAGCGGATAACCCAACATAGCGTGAGTGCTGAGTGTGGCTGACATTTGGTGATAGAGTGGTATAGACCAATGGAACCTGCCCTGCCATGTGGCTGGGTTAGCAAGTCGAGGTAGGTGGCAGTTCCAAGTCGAGGTTAAGGTCAAGCAGAAACTTGATTTTTAATTTCGGTGAGTTTTCGAGGGTTTGTATTCCTAACTTGAGTTGGTTGTAAATTCCTGCGCCTGCCGAAGAGATTCTGTGCATACTCCGTCAGTAATTTGTATTTGTTTTTCAAAATTTAATTAATGCCGACCGGGCTAGCCGAGTGGGTAAAGTGCCTGCGTGGCAACCCAAAGGTCGCGGGTTCGATTCTCGCCTCGGGCTTGGATCAACGTACTGCAAAAACCTTGGGAGGTTCATTATGGCCACAGAAGCCTATGCGCCAACAACTACAAAAAAAAATAATAAAATTCAGAATTTAATAAGTACTGTATCATCATTTCTGATGAGCAATACTGCAAGTTACTGACGGAAGTACGTCCTTGACATATATCTTGGAGTAGGGTGAATAGTCTTCCTCGAAGATCGTCACGAATTGGACAGTTGTAAAGAGGATGGTCCCAATCTCCTATTTCTCCACATATGCAATGTGGGTTATTGATGATTTCCAAGGTAGTCAACTTATGATTAATAGAATCGTGTCCAGTTATAATATATGTACAGTAGAGGCCGGAGGGAACCGAGATGGCGACCTTTGATAAACAAGCTTGACGTCTGGGATGAATTTGTTTGTTATTAGGCCCTTGTCCGTCTATTCCCATCTTATCTGCCAGGTTTGAAGTAGCATAGCAGCTAGTTTCTTTCCTTTTTCTGCTTGTAGTCATTGAGAATCCTTGGTGGCTGGGATGCACCGCGACAAACAGTAGTGGGATCCTCGACAGATAACCTCCAAGTCAAGGAGGAGGACACAGTAAGCTCTCCGGCCCTTCAGATTCTGAAGGGCCGGAAAGCTTACAGTGCAACAGGCCCCGGTAATGGTGAGCAAAATACTCCGCTGAATTGTTTCTAATTTGCGTTTATTGGAACATAGTGGCACAGTGTTCTGTGAAAGGTGCCACCTGTGGTTTCCCACACCTGCGCCATGGTATTTTGTGAAGAATCACAGAATCTCTGTAAAAGCCAGAAAAGTGTTTGGGATTTGGTACCATAGAGCAACATGTGTTGTTGAGGCGGATCCCAGGGTTTCCCCCATCAGCCACCATAGAGCAACAATTATTGCTCTATGGTACCAAATCCAGGATCCGTATATGCAATAACAGGGAGAAATATAGTTTTGTACAGGAGTTTTGAGTGCTCACCGGTTCAATCCCTAGTCACATCTGCTCACTCGGTTGATGATGGCTGCGTAGTTTCTGATTATCATGTGAAGGCATGAGAGGTGCGGGAAGAAAGAAGCTTTGTATCCAGGATAATACCCAAGTGTTTATGGAAGTTACCAGTTGGGTGGTTTTTCCTTGTATCTTGATCTGTGGAAGCCCTGACGTTTATAGAGAGCCTTTGAAAAGTATGGATCGTGTCTTCTCTGAGGAATTCCGGAGTTTGTGTAGGGTCGCCCATTCCTTTAAGACCTGTAGTGTTTGATTGTGACCTCAGAGCTGCTCTGGTATCCGCTGTGATGAAGACGATAACGTCGTTCATGGATGCTTGGATGGTAATAGGGCCCAGATCTAGGCTAAATGACTTATTGAGGACGACGTTTCAGGAGAACGGTCCAAGGACTGAGCCCTGTGGTCTTGGTGATTTTCTGGTATGATTAAGAGATGACCTTCCTATTAAAAAGTAGCTTTGTATGTATTTTGTATAAGTTGACTGTTATACAAAAATTCCTGGCCACCAGAGGCCCAAACAAAGTCGATGGCCATGAGGAAATATACTTGCAATTCGTGCTGGCTGCAGCTTGGGTTATTTGGTAGAGAGCGTCACACGGTGCATCTGGTCAGATACAGTACGTACTGAAAATCTCACTGCTCTTTCAAAGCCTAATTAAACGTTGTTCTACCCTTCTGTCCCTCACCATCATAGGCAATAGAACTTGCTCCCATGTTGTTTTTTTTTTTTTTTATTCATTCGCCATCCTACCCGCCCTCTTACTCGGGTTTTCGTGTTTCTCCCTTCCCCCTCGTGTCGAAATTAATGACCTTGGTCATGTTCAAAACGTCTGTTTCCGAAAGAGCACCGATCTAATTGGAAATTATTACTTCTTAAATGTGAAGACCGGATATGGCCTAGTGATCAGCGCGCGCGGGTATAATGTTACGCACATTGCATGGTTGAATCTACACTTTGATTTAAAATATTCCCAATTCATTGTTAACATTGATTACACTGCCTGTCACTTGCAACTTCTGTCGCTCTATATTGTATTTGTTCATGTACAGTATGTGCCGTGGCGGCGTGTAAAGAGAAGATTCATTTATTTTTAACCATTTTTCATAAACATAATTATGAATAATGATCTGTCATAATTTCAACTTTATTCGGAAAACTAAATCTAAACATCACTGAGTACATTGCGATGATGATTTTTGCAGTTTTAGCTTAATTTTTAAGGGGGTCATTCTCAAGGGTAATTCCTTTATTATTTAAATCTTTATTTGTAGATTTAAATAGTAAATGTAACTATGGTTTCGACTGGAAAAGATAGTATGATATATCATAGGATGTCACGATTGACAGGTTAAATTGTCACAGACAGTTCACCTGTGATCCACTGTCTTCTTCCTCGCTATCGCATTCAGAACTTTCTATAGAGTGTAGAGCAATGGTAAATCTTTTCGGCCCTAGATAGAGAAGGGGGTGCCTTAAATTAGAATTCTGTGTATTAGGCGAGATCGAGTCTCTGGGAACATGAGTTTCTTTTAGAGAAAAATCGAACTGGGAGTTCGACAGAGACCCAAATGTTCGATTCTATACCGAGCGATGCTCTTCAGAGTTCGATCCCCATGGCTGAATATTTCAGTGCAAGAATAATCTGATTCCACAAGAGTTAATCTTATTTGGAGGATTCAATTATTAAAGAAACCGAAAATATATTCTGTAATAAACAGACAGATGGGTAGGAAAACTGATGTAACTAATCAGTTATCCATTTTTTAAGAATGCTTTGGGACTTAAAACAAATGACTTGTGACCTTTTTCAAAAAATAAGGTCATGCTGGAAAAATATCGCGAGAAGGAGATAGTGTTCTTGTCTCTAATTCTATGTTCATATAGTAATGTCAGGAGTATTATAAATAAAATTGATTGTAAATAGTATTATAAATAAAATAAGTGAATTTGACCTTTTGATTAGGTCAACCACATTGCTAACGTAACAGGACTAACAAAGGAATGGTATCATCCAGAGATAAGGAATTAATAATTTTATTATGAGTATAGCGTGATCAGGAGCTATGAGAAAGGTCGAAGGGGAGTCATGCTTTTTATCAAAAGCAAAAAGAGATAAGACTGTATCCGAAGCCAGATCATATTCGGATGAACATTGTGTGGTGTCCTCTATGTGGTATAAGATGACTTGCGGTAAATGGAAGATGAGAGTTTGGGTGTTTACAGACCAAACAATCCTAAGAGTTATAACAAAAAAAGCTCTGTAGGTAACTTGAATAGGCTACCAAGTGTGATTGCCTCTTATAGGTTGGATGGAAACTTTGGTATTATAATAATGTTTGGGGAAAACATTTTTGTGCCATCTGGATGACTGTTTGTTCTATCTGGGCTAAAGGTGATCCTGAACGCCAGTCAAACTCCTCCATGTTAAGCTCCGATGGCACATAACACTATAAAATAGCCAGAAATTAGTAGTATTATTATTGCAGTGTCTGTGTCGTTTCTGTCCCTTTGCTACAAAGAAGCTATTACGAGGAAGGCTGCTCCACAGTGCCATGAGCCATCCAAGCAAGCCAAAACTATTGAGAAACAGAAGCTATTTCTCCGAATGCCAGAAATGTCATATCCGTCAGCCCAGACCATCCTGCCTAAAGGAGCTAGCAAATTGTTCTCACAAAGGAAATAGAATAAAACACGCGAGAGCGCGAGGTGCTTTGCATTAGGAACATACCCTTCTGCAGCAATGTACTGGTCTGTGACGCCGTGAAGGCTCAAAGTCCAGAACGGCTAATATAAAACTGTAGTTTGCACACGTGGCAATCAGGTTTGAGTGTCTGCGAAGAGGAATGAGTCGGCGTCGAGATCTTTCCGACTTCGAACGTGAAATGATTGAGGGCAAGACGTGCAGGCACCAGTATCTCGGCAAGAGCCAACATGGTTAAGTGATACCGTTCTGTGGTGTCCCGAATCTACCGTGAGACCACAGAACGTCACGGTGGATTCGATCACACGTCGGATAGCCACGGTTAGTAGATGCCCGTAGTGAGCTTCGTGTGTCTCATCTCGTAACGCAGCACAGTGGCCCAGCTAGCCACTCATTACAACGTAGGAACAGCAAGACCAATATCCAAATGAACTATACGCCGGACATTAGCTCGTATGGGCTATGGCAATCGACGGCCGCCGTGGGTATCCATGCTCGCTGCAAAATACAAGAATCTGTGTCTTGCATGGGCACGTCAGCACCAACACTGGAACACCAACGTATGGAAATCAGTCGTGTCTGATGAATCCTGTTTCCAATGCTACAATGCTGATTGGTGTACTCAATTAGAGAAAGCAACATGAGTCCATGGCACTTGGATGCCTTGATGGTGTTTAGTAGGCTGGAGGCAGTGGTGGTGTTATGATATTTAGTGTTTTGGGTGAGGCGTCACTGATGGTTTCTCACATCTGCATCATTAGTACTTTTGTGAGGGAAACAGTATGTAAATGCCACAAGTGTGCGGTTTATGTAGATTTGTGTCGTGTTCTGTTCTGAATAACTGACCGTTGCTCCTGGTGGGACCCCATGTTACCCATACACACCACTAGGAGGTGAACTAGGCGCCTGAGATTCCTGGACGGAGAGTAAGTTAATAATAAAAAAATAAAAAGTTGAGTAGTGGGGGAACAGTGCAAGAAAGGGTGGGTAAAAGGAAGAGTAATTGGAGGGTGTAGCAGGCAAAGGATGGGGGACCTCAGGGGGAAACTCCAGGGATGAGGATGAAAGTTACACAACAGTTTTCTGTGTACATCGCCAGTGGCATGAATGATCAGAGGCTGTTGGCGACAGAAATCTCGCCCAAAAATAGCCAGGTTAGCAGGAGCAGTCTATGACGGGTTCTGAGAGTCACGTTCCATGGAGATTGCCGTCGTAGACCCTTTCAAGCAGCTGTCTTTTTCAGATGGGGTCTCTGTACTTGAACACAGTATTCCAAATGTGCGCGCATTATAGCCTTAGTTGCTAATGCGCCAATAAAACCCAAGAACCATCCAAATGTGGTCTTATGATTTCCTTGTATAGTGTGATTATGACCTCCCTATCTCTGCAGGATCACATTCGATAAATCATCGATAGGACACCATAGGCTTTCCTGGCTGCCTGTTCACACTGTTTAAGACTTTCGCGCTCACTTTATTCCTCAATATTCTGTTTCTGTATGTTTATTTAATCTGTTAATGCTAGTAATTTTTGTTGTTCCCTGTCCTGGCGCCTCGGTAGCCAGGTGGGAAGGAGCAGCAGTGCGTAGCACACGCTTCTTGATTAGACAGGGGTTCGAGCCCGTCACCACCAAATACGGAGGATGCGGAAAGGTCAGGGAATGACCACCGCATATCCCCCGAGCAATATGGCCTTAGTTGCTAATGCTCCAAATAACAACAACAACATGTTCCCTGTCCCTTCTCTTTTTCGAGGTGTTTCTTGAAAAATTAGGTTTATTTCGAAAATTTTCGTTTTAGACATGTAGTAAATTGTTGCTTCGAGAGGTATAATATTGTTGCATTTTATTTAATTCTTAAATTTGATGTCTACGACTGCTTTCTTCCTCGTAAAATGTGAATACATAATTTTCAGTATCTGTTCCATCCGAATGGAACGGATTAAGCTATATTACATAACAACACTCGTCTGTTTCACTTAATGTATCAGGTCTGCTTGACAATATAGATGACAATTGGTGTCCATTTATGGTTTGGTGAAGCGATTCAAACAGTAATTAATTAAGTGCCAAGTTAAATTCAGATTTGTAGTTCCATGCTCACTAAGGAAGTGCGACACGACTAATCGATTAGCGAGATGGTTTACTCACATATTCTTCGGACTACACACACTTGCTGCTATCAAAGTTGGTCTTTCTTTTTAGTATAACAATTGTATCGATTAACCTTTGAAAAAAAAATCACTGAAATATTTATGTGGGATATGAATATTTTATTCAGTCACAAAACGAAAACGCATCAGGACTCCAAAATTCCTTGTTTCATCCCATTTCAGACTCATTTCTTTGTCTTTCGTCACTTCTCTTGTGGATTAACTTCGCATTTCCACCTAAAATCGCAAGGTTACGTCAGTACTTTAAATATCTTATTGAAGTATGGTTTTGTATCTCTAAAATTAACCACGTGCAAATTAGCTTTAGGTCTAGCTGTTCTTCCGAGAAGCTACCAGACTATGAGAAAGAAAGCAAGCGTTTGAATGCCATTCGAAGCACATCGTACATTATTCACGAATGTCTACATTGTCCCAAGAAAGGTTAACAACTGGCGCACCCAAAAATTAAGGTAGAGGGGCTGGTACGTTGCACACTAGTAGCCAGTAGCGTATCTACCCTTTTTCGAGCCCCTACTTAATTAATGAAAATTGCAAAAAGAGGAGACAGCCAAAGACGCCGGGGCTCGGAGGCAACTGCCTTTCCTGCCTACATGGTAGCTACGCCACTGCTAGTAGCGCTTACAACATTAAAATGCATAAACAACATATCCGTAGCGTTTACTAGTGTCAACATTTAACAGCAAAATCATTTATTTATTTATTTATTTATTTATATATATATATATATATATATATATATTTTTTTTTTTTTTTTTTTTCTGACAACTAAATCGTCAAATCTCCGTCCAAGTTGGCACGAATTTATTCTGATGTATCGGTCTGCTTCAGAACAGATTTATTTACGATCACTAGCTTTCGTTCGTTTGTTAACACGCTACAGGCAGACGGGAAAAGACTATAAAATAAACCGAATTAATTCCGAGTTCTTAGTGGAGTAATGTTATCAGTGGACACCCCCAGGGTTCAGTGCTAGGCCAATTGTTGTTTTCTATATTTATTAATGAAGGTATAACAGGCTTAATATCTAAGTTGGCAGCTGATACGAACATTGACAGGGTTGTTAATGACAGTATTCAAGGTATGCTACTGCAGCAAGATTTTGATTCCGATTCTGAAAAGACTTTCGTGAATTTATACGATGACTGTTTTCTACATCAGCATGTTAGATAGGCAACAAGAGAGAGCAATACTCTTGATCTGATTATCATGCATAAGAATCTGGAGATAAAAGAATCACTAGGTGGCAGTGATCACATTGTGTTGATGTAGGGTTCACTTAAAGATGTAACTACCATCAGGGGTAAAAGGAAAGGTTTTTTTGATTTCGTAATGGAGACTACAGAAGTCTCAAACAGTTTTAAATTCTCTACAGTGAGACCAACTAATGTTGTACCAGCAACAATTTCCAAATGGGAAGTATTCAGGAAAATAATCATAGAAGCTACTATGCTTTTCATACCAACTAAGAAGTACAGTTCAAGGCTTAGACTTAAATGGATGTCATATGAACAATTGTGACATATGGCAAAGAAGAAAAAATGCATGGGATGCATATAAATTATCACGTGATGCAGAAGCCTACAATAGATATAAAGTGGTCTGCAATCAAGTCACAAAGGAGGTTATGCAAGCCGAGTAAGGAAAGTCTCTGCCGAGAAAAGCATCGAAGATTTCTTTATTTGTAATTAATTTATTTGTAGAAGTCTTTGAAGCTGAATCACATTGAACCACTTGATGTCGAGTTAACTGTCGATGGTTCTACTCAGGTTGCTGATAGGCCAAATAGGTATTTGCATCTACTTTCACACAAGAGGAATTCTTTAGGGAGGGCGGGAGATGCCAGAAGTTTTTCAAACTCTAACAGGGAGCTAAACGCTTTTGTGATAACCGAGAGAAAAGTGAAGAAAAAAATGTTCAAGTTAAACATAAAAAAGACGTCTGGGGTGGATGTGATCTATCGAATTACATTAAGGGAAGCAGCAAAGGAAGTAAGCAAACCCTTAAGCCATAATTATGAAAGCACCTTTGGATTCAGAGGAGGTCCCTGTGAACCAGAGATATACGAATATACAATTCACAAAGGGTGACATGAGCAATTACAGACCTGTTAGCTTAACTTCTCTTCCTTGGAAAAGGATGGAGTTACTGGTTAAAGAAGTAATGCAGAATCATCTACACAGGGATGCAGTTATACTTCAGTCAGAGAATGGGTTTCTTAAGGGGGAGATCTTGTCTGATCAATATAACTGGATACTATGAAGCAGTGACAAAGTAGTTGGATGAAAAAAAATTTGATATCATACACTTGGATTTTGGAACAGCTTTGATACTGCTATACAAATTAGAGAAGTTTGGCATTAAGGAAAGTTACTGCTATGAATAAAGGGATGGTTGAGTGGGAGGTCACAGAATAGTTATTAGTGGACACTGCTCTTCGTGCACTAATGTTATTAGTCTCAGATGGTTCCATGCTGAGCCCATTGTTTTTTGTATTAATTAATGATATTGATAAGGGTATATCAGGCTTAATGTCTAAGTTTATAGATGATACAAACGTTGGTGGGGTGGTTAATGACAATAATGAAGGTATGTTACTGCAACAAGATACAGAAAAATTAGGCAGATGAGCTGAGAAATGAAACAAACTTAAAATTGACAAATGCAAGGTACAGCATATGGGTAGCAGTGATCCGTAGTCCAGAATAAGATATAGACCATATGGTATTACACAGGGTAGTGGAAACTGAACGTGGGGTTTTGTCGATGATATACAGGAATTTTGCTAGCAGGGATAAGGAAGCGATTGTCCCTATTGTATAAGGCAATGGTCAGACCACATCTTGAGTAGTGTATACAGGTCCGGAGGCCTCCATTTTAGCAAGGATGTAGAGCTTCTGCAACGGATAAAGAGAAAGGATACGAGACTGGTGAGGAGAATAAAAGGGGTGCTCTTACCAAGAAGGGCTTCAGTTCTACAAATTGCAGTGTCTGGAGACTAGTCACCTGCGAGGTGATTTCATTGAGGTGTTTAAGACTTCGAATGGCTTGAATCAACAAACTCAATGCTGATGGGTTTTCCTCTTTCTCAGATTATGCACATGGGGGGGGGGGAAGAGCATAAATTATAATTGTGGAAGGATGGTTGCAGAATCGATGTGATGCAGTTCGCCTTCAGTTTGTTCTAGCAATCAACGGGTGGTTGATTGCTAGAACAATCTGAACCACCCGTTCATTGCTAGAACAGACTTCCATCCGTTGTTGTGGAATTGAATAGTTTGACTAAATTCGAGGAAGAACTGGGAAAACTATTGGACGGGGTGAATTGAGATTTTTTTTTTTTTTTTTTTGCTGATTCTGTATAAGTTTGTTTTCTTGCATCATATGCCACTATTAATACTAATACAAAATCCAACCGCCAACAGCAGTACAAAAAAAAAAAAAAATGGTCGCTTAAACCAAGGAGGAGCATGACGAAACAGTCTTGGAACTCTTTGTGGATTTGTGGATAAAGAAATGGACATAGAACAGAGCGTCCATACTTCCCCAAATAAGATAAATCCAAGACTGTGAAAAGTAAACCTCAGCACTTCGGGAGCCAACGGACGGAACCACCAAGTCCAAGTAATGGCTAAATTCCTGAATTGGAACTGTCATGAATTCCAGCAAAATGCAGACGGCATCAAAGCAATTCACAAAGATGAATCAAAGCGTGACATGAGTAATTGCAGACTTGCTAGCTTAACTTCCCTTCCAGAGAAAATAATGGAGTCACTGGTTAAGAAATAATGATGATTCACCATGCACAACGTTGCTATTATTCTTAAGGATAAAATTGTGGATGGCCCTGTTCATGGAGGATTCGCTATCCTCGTGGGCAGTCAGACCCCATTTCAGCCTGTGCTGCTGATAATCGGCATGTGCCAACCGCCGTTCCATTCGACTGTCAACCAGTGGTGGTACCCCTACTCTGGCACGTTGGATGGTTGTCATTCTTCTAACCATTCCCACCACACCTTCACTACGAACATCCAACAACCTGCGGTTGATGAGATTATTATTAGTAGTAGCAGCAGTGGGAAATGATGCAAGAAAGCAAACTTATGCCATATGGGATTGCTGCTCTCCATATGAAGCACCTTGCATTTGTCAACATTAAACTTCAATTGCCGCTCTCATCCCACTGCCTAATTTTTTTATAATTGTTGTAGTATGCTACTGCAACAAGATTAGCTACCCTGCCACTCTTTGTATCATTTGTAAACGTAAACATTTAGCCAGATATGCTTCCATCAATATTAATAAATATAGAAAACAACATATTCCCGCCACTGACCCCCCCCCCCAGAGACTCCGGCAATAACATTATCCCAAGAAGCTCAATGCCCGTTGATTACCACTGTCTTCTTCCACTCAACCATGCCTTTATCCATAGCAGTAACTTTCCCTTAATGCCCACACTGCTCCAATTTGTATAGCAGTCTTATGTGCAACAGTATAAAAAGCATTTCTGAAATCTGAGTATATCATATCAAAATTACTTTTTGATATGATATTTAGTTATTTGTTACTGCGTCATAGTATCCAATTCGATTGGTTAGACAAGATTGTCCTTTAACAAATCCATGCTATGACTGCAGTATAACTGCATTCTTGTTTAAATGGTCCTGCATTACTTCTTTAACTAGTGACTCCATTATTTTCCCTGGAAGAGAAATCAAACTAAGTGTTCTGTAATCAGTCCTGTCTCCCTTGGATCTTCTTTTTCTGAATTGGGAAACATTTGCGCATCTCTCGTCCACAGGTTTTTCCCTTGAATTCTGGGATGCTCTCATAATAATGGCTAAAGGTTTGTTTACCTCTCTTGCTGATGCCTTTTAATATAACTGGACTGGATAGATCACATCCACCGGGTGCCTTTTTACGTTTAGCTTCAATAATTTCTCATCCACTTTTCTGTCAGTTATTGCAAAAACATTCAGCTTCTGCAGAATTTCTCACTTTTTTTCGTTCCCATCCCTAAAAATTCTTTATGTGAATGTAGATGAAAAATACCCATTCAGTTTGTCCATAACCTGATCAGGATCATCAAATTAATCCATTCAAATCTAGTAGACCAATGTGATGCTTGCCCCTGTCTTCCTAACACCGCAAATCATTCCCAGTTCAAAATCCTTCAGGTGAGATGCTTCCTTTCCCCCAATTGTACTACTTCCTGCGGAGTTGGAGGAGACTCCCATTGCCGCTTGACAAGCAATACTATGTACTGCTTCGTACTGGGCGCCTCCGTAGCCAGGTGGGAAGGAGCAGCAGCAGTGCGTAGCACACGCTTCTTGATTAGACCGGGGTTCGAGCCCGTCACCACCAAATACGGAGGATGCGGAAAGGTCATTCAGGGAATGACCACCGCATATCCCGGAGCAATATGGCCTTAGTTGCTAATGCTCCTAAAAACCAAATAACAAATAACAACAGCTTCGTACTGATGAATATGTGCTGCGCCGGTCAGTGACGTCACTCCTAGCTGCTGTAGGATGCGTTCACTTATGGAGACAGGGGTCGTCATAATGTTTTGGCTCATTCCCTTTGAGGAGTTGCCATTTTCAAAGAGAGATTATGAAAATCGCTAGAAGCAGATACTCGTTAGCACAACCACACCAGAAAACACTTCTCACGTTTATGTAGCTACATCACTTGCAGGTCTCGACATGTTTAAATGCGTCTGTGGACATTTATACCTGTCAGTCACAAAGGAAGTAATACGCATATCTTATTGATTCCTTATATGTATTCGTACACTGAAAGGACAGAATTCATGGGGTTCCTGGCAACGCGACGCTGTCACCTCTCTCGCTAGTAGAGGAACATTGCATTCAGGTAGACGGTAATTCGATGTCAGTATTGATAAACGTCTTGAGTTAACCGACTTGGAAAGAGGGATGATAGTGGGTACTGCAAAGTATTTTTGTACGTTACTGGCGGTTTCCAGGGTGTCCCCTATGTCCGCCGTTTGTTAAGCTTGTTTTTTGCCAGCAGTATAATTTAGAATTCCTCTAAGTAAAGGATGTGAAGGAGGAAGGATAATGGAAGGGGGGAAAGAATGAGTGAAAAAAAAAGGGGAAGGGGGGGCAAGAGAATTTAATAGTTATATTTTAGGGTATTACTCGGTGTTCATTATGGTGTGTGTTGTGTGTGGTTATGTTGTTCGTGACTGGCATTTAGCAGCAGGGGGCAGAGGGCAGATTGCCCTGACCCCCCGCTCCCGTCCCTAGCCACGAGGAGGCAGCCAGTTTCTACTTCGTTAATTGGTGGGGGTTTACTGCTTATATTTAATTTGGTTTAGGGGAGGAAATTATGGAACAGAGTAATAAATTATAATAATAAATAACGTAGAGTGAGGTAAAATAAGTAAAGCAAGTAACCTAAAATGAAGACAACATTAAACTAGAAGGATAAAACAAACTGATATAGGGATGATAAATAAAATAAATAGCATATAATTTAGAGAAGAGAAAGTAAGATAAGCTAATAATTAGAACATTGTAAGGTTGGTGTTTGAGTTTTGTCTTTCTGTGCCCAGGCTCCCGCAGGGCCTAATCCTGTCCTGGAGCGGGCTTTGAGTATGTTGTTGGTGGCCAGGGTTCTTGCACTCGCAGGGCCCAATCCTGTCCTAGTGGCAGAGCCTGGCCCTCTTACTTTCAATTTTATTCAACTAGTACAATAGTAGGCGCCTGCATAACTCCGACACACAGGTTTCCCCATGCTTCTACAGAGCATGCTGGCACTGATTTATTACTATTCACCTAAGGGTACTTCAGTGGTGCTTATATCGTAATCCAGCCCTAGGTGGGCGTTTGGTTAGTACTTGATAGCCAGGGCTCCTGCACTTGCAGGGCCCAATCCTGTCCTAGTGGAGGAGCCTGGCCCTCTTGGTTATTTCCATATTTAACATGGCAGGGGATTTGGCCCATCAGGCCATAGTTTTGGTTAACTGTGTTTTGTTACCGGGCTTCTGCACTCGCAGGGCCCAATCCTGTCCTAGTGGAGAAGCCCAGTACGTTTGTTACGTACATACATTGTACACCGGTATACATGTGTTCCCGGTATGTTCTGTTCTGGTCATACCCATGCAGTATCTTCATGTTGTGCCCGGGTGGGCGGTTTGTTCAGAGTTGCCGTAGGCAGATTATCTTAAACCTTTCCTTTAGTCTGCTGCTTTAACCATATTGTTTGAATGGCACTGTATTCCAGGGATAGTGAGACCCATTATACCAATACATTCTTTTTGGCTGCTGCTGCGAGCCATTTAGCCATTTTATTTAGTACATTGTTTACTCAGCCATGTTTCAATTTACAGTGCATCCTGCTTTCCAAGAACAGCATTATAATTTATAGCTATTAGCTACATGGGACTGGCTGGATGCCCATTGAGCAACAGACACCACCCCATATACTATTCAGGCTGCAGTATGCAGTTAGTTTACCTTTTGGTCAACAAATGTGTTTATAACCATTTCATACTACCAGTACCCACAATGCAGTAAGCATTTCATTATTTCTGGATAGGGTCTTGTGTTTTAGCAGGCACACATTAATTGTTGTTTTACCCTTTTGGCTATACCAGTCATAGCCCAACAGGTTCTGTTTATTGTGCTTAGGAGGGCACTATGTTCTGAGTTACAGTAGGACATTGCAATAGTACAGTTTAATAGTTCTTGCAGTTGGGTCAGCTTTTAATCAACAAATTTTTTTTTTTTTTTTATTGCAGCTGCCTCTGCCTCACCCAGCAGTCCCCAGCAATACACTATCACATTTCATTGTTCTTGGATAATGGCCCTGTGTGTGAACAGGCATCCCTCACCTTCCCATTGTACCCAAGTACTATTGGTTTTCAGTTATGTTAATCTTAGTCATTCAGGCTGCCACCTGCAGTTGGATAGCAGTCAACCCTACAGGATCTGTTTGTTATGCCTGGGAGGGCACTATGTTCTAAATTACAGTGGGACATTTTTAATAATACAATATAAAGTACATGGGGTTGGGTCACTCTTAGTCAGCAGTTTTGTGCATCAAGCTGGCTCACTCAACAGCCTCCAGCAATGCACTATCACATTACATTATTCTTGGCTAATGGCCCTGTGTGGGGACAAGCATCCATTACCTTCCCTTTGTACCCAAGTACTATTGATTTTCAATCATGTTGATCTTAGCCATTCAGGCTGCAACATGCAGTTGGATCACCTTTTGGTCAACATTTATGTGTACCAGCCACTTTACCCTACCAGCACCCAGCAATGCAGCAACAATTTATTGCCACTGGAAGGGCCTGTGTTGCAGTAGTCACCCATTACATTCAGTCTGTACTTAAGTATTGTGGGATGTTAACTATGGCAGTCGGCCCTGCAGAGTCTGTTTGTTATGCCTGAGAGGGCCCTATGCTCTAAGTTACAGTGGGACATTTTTAATACTACAATATAAAATACATGGGGTTGGGTCACTTTTAATCAACAATTTGTGCAGCAAGCTGCCTCACTCAATAACCTCCAGCAATGCACTATCACATTACATTATTCTTGGATAATGGCCCTGTATGAGAGCAGGCATCCATTATGCCACCCAGGCTGCAACATGCAGGTGGGTCACCTTTGGGCAACATTAATGTATACCAGCAACCTCACCCATCCACTCAGGGGCTTGTGTTGCAGCAGGTACACATTGTATTCACACTAAACCCACGTATTGTGGGTTGTTAACTATGCCAGTCAGCCCTACAGGATCTATTTGTTACTCCTGAGGGGTACTATGTTCTAAGTTACAGTGGGACATTTTTAATAATACAATATATATATATAATACAATGGTACATGGAGTTGGGTCACCTTTAATCTACAGTTTGTGCAGCAAGCTGCCTCACACAACAGTCTCCAGCACTGCACTATCACAGTTCATTGTTCCTGGGTAAAGGCAGGCCCTGTGTGACCACAGGCACCCATTACCTTCACTGTGTACACAAGTGTTGTGCAATTATGATGTGTGATTATGCTAGTCTTAGCCATATAGTATCTATTATGTGCCTGGGTAGGCACCAGTTTCTGAGTACAATAAGATAGTTTATATTAATACTTTCTTTTTGGCTGTTGCTGTATACTATTTTACCATTATGAAGAGTATACTGTTACTATTTCATATTTCAGTGCAACCTGCACAGCCAGAATTCATCTATTATTTTTACAATGAGCTACAGGGGACTGACTGGATTCCCTGTATGCTATTCAGGTGCAATGTTCTGTTGGATCACCCTTTGGTCACCATTTATGTATACTGGCCACTTCATACCACCAGTACCCTACAGTGCAATAACATTTCCTGTTTTCTAAGGACTTGTGTTCAGGTAGTAGCTTGCAGCTAGATCACCTTTGAGCAGCAGTTGTGCACAACAAGCCACTGCATGCAGCCTGTCCCCAACAATGCAGCAAGCATTCCATTTTTTCTATATAGGGTCCTGTGGGGCAACAGACATCCATTACCCTCACAGTGCACCCAAGTATTATTGTATGTTAAGTTTACAGCTATAATTTCACAGAATTTGCGTGTTATGCCTGAGATTGCACCATGTTCTAGAGTTCACTAGGGCATATTGTTATACATGCAGTTGGGTCTCCTTTTAGTCAGCTGTTGAACACACTAGCCGCTTCTTGCACTCAGTCCCCGGCAATGCAGTATCTCACCCCATTTTCCTGGGAAAGGCCTTGTGTGACAACAGACTCATATTACCTTCACAGTGTACACAGTGGTGGTGTATATTTGCTATGCAGCACATAGGCAGAACAGTTTGATGTGCCTG
Organism: Mastigoproctus giganteus; assembly: GCF_048544385.1. Lineage (NCBI taxonomy): Eukaryota > Metazoa > Arthropoda > Arachnida > Uropygi > Thelyphonidae > Mastigoproctus > Mastigoproctus giganteus. The sequence goes on from NC_143575.1 coordinate 155,723,851, forward strand.
GAAGGGCACTTTGTTCTTAACTACAGTAAAACATATTATAATAATGCATGCAGTTGGGTCACCTAGTAATCAACAGTTATGACTACATGCCACTGCTTCCAGCAGTTCCTAGCCATACACTATCATGTTTCATTGGTCCTAGATGAGGGCCCTGTGTGACAACATCACTCAGGATCCTCCCAGTGTACACATTCACATGGGTTGCAAACCACACAATCATAATTACACAGTAACTGTTTGTTGCGCCTGGTGGGCACTTATTCTAACATACAATAGGACAAGTTTATGGTTATACACTCATTTTAGCTGTTGTTGGAGCCACTTATCCACTATGGGTGGTACACTGTTTACCTTACCATGTTTTATTTTCGTAGCATCCTGGACTAGTCAAGGATACTCTTCACTGTTCCATGTTTTGTTTTGTTAGGGCAATCTGCATGGGTCAGTAAATCAACAAGTGTCCTTAGCATTGAGTTATAGGTCACTGCTCTCCTTCTTCTCTTATATAGTATTCCTATTGCATGTTATAAGCACGCTTGCGTTTATTACACTTCAGGGAATATTTCAAGTGTCAGTTCCTAGGATATCTCAGGTTTTAGGTGGACTGGGTACTTGGTTGCTACCAAGGTCAGCCATTGTCACAGTCTTTAGTCCAGTTGGTGTAGTTTTCGTCTCCTTGTAAACAGCTTCTCAGCAAAGGCAGAGAAGGCTTTGAAGTTTAATTCATGTAATGTGAGCAGGTGTAGTTGAGTGTTGTCATACACATCTGTAGTCAGTTGTAGTTCTTGTCTGATGTCCGCATAGTAGGCACAGTTGAGTATCAAATGTTGCACTGTTTCCTGTGCACCACATTTGCACATGGGGCTGGCTGCTAGTCCTAGGGCATATAATTTTGTATTAAGGTTCCCATGTCCTGAGAGTAGGAATGTGGCATGTAGACCTGGGGTGCACCAGGGCCTGTTGGTCTTATTTATTTCTTGAACCTCTGGGAAGAACATAGCTGTGACTCTTCCTTTGGTTGCCTCTTCCCATTGGTTCTGCCATGCTGTTATATATAATTTCTTCAGTCTTTCCTTGTCCTCTTTCATGGTGATGGTGGCATTCGTTTCATATTGGTTAAAGCAGGACTGTATGTTCCTTCTCCTGCAGTATTGGAGGTACACATCAGTGGGTACTCGACGAATGAGTCACTCTATCACGGAGGTGGTACAGAAATTGCACTGTCCCCCGTTCGACAGTATCAATAGTGTATCGGGAATACGCCATTTCCAGAATAACATCTCATCGTGGACAGCGCTTTGGGTAGAGAAAGGTGGTGGATGAACGTGGCCGTCGACGTCTGTATCTCACTGTTTCACCCAACCAGAGAGCGGCACTGGCACAAATCACCACCGATTTCAATGGGGGGGGGGCAGAAACGTCTCCACCAAAACCATCAGGCGATCATTAGCCACAATAGGTTATGGGAGCCGCCAACTCACCAGAGTCCCATTGCTAACACCATGACACAGGACTCTACGCCTCAACTGGGCGAAAGAACATCAGCACTGGACCTTGGATGATTGGAGATGAGTCTCCTGGTCCGATGAGTCCCGTCTCCAGTTATTTCGAGCGGACGGGAGGGTGCGTATCTGGTGGAAACCGCACGAAGCTCCCGTTATGTCAACAAAGAACTGCTCAGGCAGGTGGACGGTCGGTAATGGTCTGGGGCGTGTTCAACCAGCACACATTGGAAACCTCTGGTACGTCTAGCCGCATCTCTGAACGGTCCAGGTTACCTATACATCCTTGCAGACCATCTGCATCCCTTCATGATCACGCGCCTTCCCACAGAGCCATGGTTCGAAGAGCATTCCGCAGATTTTACCACCATGGAATGGCCTCCCCGTTCCCAGATGGACATGAACTCTGTGGAGCATCTTTGGGATGCTGTGGAAAGTTCCTTTCGAGCTTTGGATCCTCCACCCAGGAATGCGATGGATTTATGGACAGCGGTGCAGCAAGCATGGATGAAAAGACCTGTGGAACTCTTTCGTAAACTAGTGGACTCAATGCCTTGCCGTGTGACTGCCGTTATCCGGGAGAAAGGTGGGCCTACCCGTTACTAGGTAGGTATCCAATGATTTCTGTCCACTTAGTATACATGGAATATGTATCTAAGAAAACATGTCTTACCGTTTAAAAAACTTTTGGGCGATAGATAAAAACGGTTTGCAAGAGAATTAGCACTGAAAGTGCACCCAGAAACGCAGTGCACCTTGAAAATCAAAATCTATACAGACCAGTGGCAAGAATCGCACGTTGGGACTGGAGATTGAAGCGACGCGCGCTCACCCTCTTTTATAAGGCTATGTTCACCCCCATAATCACTCATGCATCTGGTATCTGGTTTCCAAAGGCCACCACAGCAGTTAACAAGAGGAAGCTTGACTCGATTCAGCGTGTCATCCTGCTCACCATCACCCGGGCCTGCTGCACAGTCAGCACACATGCCTTGCAAGTGTTGGCCAGTGTGCTACCTCTACATCTAGAACTCATCAAATGTGGTTTGCTTTATATGCTTTCCAAAGGTAAAGCCATCTCCTGTCTGGATTTTACCACCGACCCCTCAAATAACATCAAGGCCGAGAAGAAACGCCTCACTGCATACTTGCAGCAGGTCTGGCAGTCTAGGTGGACACAGTCTACAAAAGGAGAAGTCACCAGAAAATTCATTCCTACAATAGCAACAGTATACCCAAAATCTCCCACATGGTTCTCCCCTGGCCTATACGTCACTTTTTTTGTTAACTGGCCATGGATCTATCAGAGGAAAGCTCACTGCACTCAGGATCACCGAAAACCCACAATGCCTCTGTGGTTCCCTCGAAAGTTGGGACCACCTGATGTATGAGTGCGAAATATATGAAGATTTGAGATGCCTCCTCCTGACTAGGATACATTACCTTCCTAAAAACTAACAGCAGCACATCCTCGAAAGAGAAGAAGATTATGTCGCCTTTACGCGCTACGCACAAGATTTATTCGCATGACGGAAGACCCTACCATGGATATAGTCACTATTCCGATCATCGTCAAAACCAAGAGAAGACAACCACCTATATTTTGGGAATCAATGCAGAGGCCTACCAGCAAATGAGACTACACCACCACAAAATCTAAGAAGATCCAGTATAGGACAACCACAGCTACATTTCTATTTATATCCCTACTGACTTAGACACAGATCACCGGATGACACCGGACCTGAATGAGAAGAGCAAGAAGATTCCACCAAATGGCGATCACGCTTGTGCTCTCTTGCACGGCAACTTTTGTCCCACTTCCATCCTTTACTTTCGCCTGATGAATGTATTCCATTGTACCTGGGGAATGTCTTCTTCATCCTCCATGTTTCTACCTGTCCCCCCCTTTCTTGACTCTAAAGCCTACCTGCTCTAACTCTTTTTTTCTTTTTCTTTTATTACATTGGTCTGTCAGGAAGCTTAGGCAACCCTGCAGAGACTAGCCAGAGAGAATAATGGGCAGCCTGGCTACCTCCTACCGGTGTGTGTGTGTGTGGGCAACGTGGGGCCCTGCGGCCAAATGCCAGGACACCCAACAGAACCCAACGCAAAACAACGTATTCAACACAGAACACTTTTCTGGCATTTACAGTAGTTCTGTATTTCTTCACAGTGTACATATGGCAGAGATGTGGGAAACCACAGGGGCCGCCGGACCCTAATACTATGCAGACCAGTATAATCACTACAGAATGCAGCCTGAGCTGGCATTAGTGGAAAAATGGCATAATGATTCAAGGAAGTGAACTTATTCTTCATTTCCCAAAAAGTGCATTTGTTATTAAACTTTAGCTGACATTCATAAGACCATACTTGCAATGGATCCAGATTCTATTAAAGCAGAACAGCATAGTTCTGATTGTTAATCATCCAGCCCTTTAAGTTGTCAGCAAATTTGACAGTTTCCCCTGTATTCCCTCATCCACATAATTTAAAAATATGAAACAAGAAAGGTGGATCTCGTTTACAATTACACTCTGAATATCAATTTAAGGAAACTGTATAAAAAGTCTTATTGAAATGCAGATATATATCAGTTTCTTGCATTCAACTGATTTACAACCTGGTCAAAGTAATTTACCGGATTAGTATGACAAAGTTCTCCCCTTCATGAAAACATGGGGAGATGCAAGAACCAGAAAGCACAGTATATTAAATCGTTGTTGTCGAGATTAGTATGAGTAGTGGCAAATGATGATGCAAGAAAGCATTCTTTCTTATAGAGCATCAACCAAAAAAAAAAAAAAAAAAAACTACCGCTCAAAGAATTTGTTTTTCCTTGAATTTATTCAAACTACCCACTTTTTCCACAACAGGTATAAGTTTGTTTCAACGACTCGCTAGCTGAAGCAAACTTCCATCTTGCAATCATCCTTGCTCCTATAGTTCGTTTTTAACCATTAATTTCATAATCTTACCACATAATTCAAACTCATTAGTGTCTATAATTGCCCACCACTTTTTTTAAGCTTTTCCCTTATGGACTGGAAAGACGGCAGCACTTCTCTATTCCAAGAGTATAATAGCGGAAGGAATAATTGCTGCTCTTTTTCCTTTATAACTCGATAACCATCTCTCTCCCTGGGGACGTTTGCACTTTCAGCCTCAGTAGTATTTCTGGTAGGCGATTCTCTGTTATTATGTCACTTATTTTGCAATAGGAAGCTGACAAATATAATACCTTATAGAGGGAGGCTCCTGAACTCCAGTTCAATTCCGCCATGACAATAGAAAATTCTGTAAAAGTTCTGAAATGTGTTTAGATTATGTTTGTGCAGTGTATCTAGTTTCTCGCCACTTTGCTGTCAGGAAAGCCTACCCAGTGCCCATCTACACCACGAGAAGAAGGCGGGCCACAACTGAGCGTGAATCGCGGCAGACCTTTCCTATGGTCTATTGCATGCCCAAAGCGAGTTTGGGATCATTCAAAGGAACCCTGGGCTGGTAAGCAGACATCAGCGGGCACACACACAGTTATTCCCTTTTGCTTTCTCTCATAAGACAAGACAGTAGACAAGACAATTATTTTGAAACATTTCAACTCGACTAATGTTTCCCTAAGGACCTTGGGGAAACATTTCAATTACACTCCTCGATCATTACTAGCAAGACAACAGTACCATTGTCTTGATAGTAATGATCGTTGCAAAATTCCTGTTCAACTCGGCCGTCATTTTTGGCTTGGCTGTTGATTATACTAGCTCCTTCATCTTGGAAGGCCTATTGAATTTCCTCTCTACATTATGAGTAGAACTCCATTTTCCTGTTCCTAGTTCTGTTCACCAGTGACCATTCATACTGTTTATGCAAGTGATATCCTTTGTGATTTTATTATTTTTCCTTGTAGATTACATATGGAACAGTGTGACACGATAGCTTGTAACCAGGGCTGTAGTGGAGGGTATACCATCTGGGTTTTTTTAGGTGAATAGTGTATACCCTCTGGTTTTCTATTTTATGCGACGGAAGTGAATTCTATTAATAAGCCAGATTTACGCAGTATACTCTGCTTTTCGTAACATTCGTAGAGTATACCTAATGCTAATTTTACGACTACAGTACTGCTTGTAACTCTCCCAATCTTATATTTTCTTTGTTTAATTAAATCTTTCAGTTCTGTTGCCATTTCTCTCGCTTTTGTGCTGTAGAAACCAGTGTAAACAAAGGGATGCCACTGCCATTTAGTTTCCTCAATCTGTTTAAAGCCATAAGACTTCAATCATGTCTCCTCACAGATGACTAGTTTCCAGACTCTGCAAGTTACAGAACTCAAGTCTTATTTGATAACAGAACCTTTTGGGCCCCTTGCCAATCATGTGGCTTCCAGACATATATGCAGTAGAGTATTTGAAATGCAGTCTAAACATTTCTTATACAAGGTGGGGGTATTAAATAAGGGTGGTACAGCAAAACAATGAAATATTTCATACCTTACAATTAACTTCTCAAAATAATTGCCTTGGACTGGTCAGTATCCTTTTCTTTTCCTGTTTAGGATCAGCCGTTAGGTCTATATTCATCCCTAAGATGTCAGTAGGGATCTGCCTTCTAAGCCTATAGTTGAAGTTTTTCGAATTATTTCCAAATCTAATGGCAGCACACCAGCCAGGACCTGGGCAGGGGGTTGCTGACCATGCAGAATGCCCTGATAATTGTAAGTAGGATGACTCGCCGGATGGATCCTAGTTTAGCTGTTGTTGTAGTAAGATTTTAGAAGCATCTAGATTTTAGGAAGGATGTAGAGCTGCTGGAATGAGTACAGAGAAGGGTAACAAGATTAGTGAATGGAACAAAGAATTGCCTTACGAAGAAAGGCTTAAGTTTTGCAAATTATAGTGTCTGGAGATTAGGCAGCTGCAAGGTGATATGATTGAAGTGTATAAGGCCTTGAATGGTTTGAGCATGCTCAATGCTGATGGGATTCTTCCTCTTGCCCAGATTAATTGCCTGAGGGGACATAAATTCAAATTGATGATCTGTCAATGTAGAATAGATGTGCGGAAGTTTGCCTTTAGCGAGCGGGTGGTTGATTGCTGAAAAAGCAAACTTCCATCTGTCATAGAAGTTGACAGCTTAAATAAATTCAAGGCAGAACTAGACAAACATTTGGAGCAAATGGATGGGTGAAATGAGAAGGGGTTTTTTTTTTTTGGATGATGCTGTATAAGCTTGCTTTCTTGCATCATATACCTCTATTAATGTTAATGCATCAGTGGCTGAGAAATGGCAGCTGAAGTTTAACATTGCATTTATCAGAGAAAACATATAGGCAGCATTAACCCCAGAGTAACATACCAGCTGTGGTACTACACTCAGGCTGCCAGAAAAGTTCATGGGGGTTTTGTCAATGATATATGGGAATTTTGCTAGCAGGAATAAAGAGGTGATTATCCCATTGTATAAGGCAAAATCAAGCCACATCTTGAGTGGTGCATATGGGTCTGGAGGCCTCATTTAATGAAGGATGTAGAGCTATAGGAATGAGTTCAGGGAAGGGCAATGAGATTGGCAAGCAAAAAAAATCTTCCACTTACCAAACCAACTGCATGAATTCAACCTAACTAAATATCAGCTCTTATACTTGTGTTTTGGCTGAGATATTTTCATTCAAAGATAAAGTCAAATTTGACCTATCTTAAGGGGCAAATATCTTAATGTGGGGTACCTTCAGTTCTCTCGTTTTTGCCACCACTGGAAAGAGCAGAGTTTCAGCTACAAGGATCATGGTTTATCTGTTTTGTGTCTTTGCACTTTTTTAAGGCCTTAAATTTAAGCCTAAACATCAAGTAGTTTTATGTGCCATATTGTTGTGAGATTTTTTTTGTTGAAGAACTCTTCCTTAATCCTGCCTAATGTTTAGAATAATCTTGAAATAGAGTACATGTACATTCTAGAATATTCTTGAATTCCAAAAAAACTGAACATTCTAGAATCATACAAAAAAGTATAAACAGCTGATATTTCAACCACATTGTTATTAGTGTGGTTTTTTCTTCATGATGAGCAGTTTGTTTCTCTATTTTTTATTGTTTGACTGTAATAAAGTTAAATTTTCATTGCTTGCAGAAACATCCACTTATTAGTCAGCATGGAATCAGAAGATTTTGCTACTCGTGCACCATCAGTCATATGGATAATTCTAAATGTCATGTGCTATCCTATATACACAAAACTGGTTAAAATTATTTAAAGAATTTAAAGAACAACAGCTGATAGGTCGACGTGGATGATAATAGACAATTTGTCTACATCATGAAGCTTTGCCTTTGACAAAATTTGAATTTTTGCAGCGTTCATGTTGCAATCCTTTCCAGAAGAAAACTCATATGATGAAAAAAAGTTTACAACCAAATGATTTGTCAATGGCAGACTACCTGAAAGACCTAACAAAGGTAGACAGAAAACCAGGCCAGAAGCTGTGCCCATCACGATGAAAAGAGTCTAACAGCTGAAAAGCAGCAACAGGAACATCAGCTTCATTTGGATCAGACCATGATGACAAAATGCATGTGACTGAAAGCTTGAATGTAAGTTTGATGGCTATTGGTATTTCTGCCGACTGGGCTAGCCGTGTGGGTAAAGTGCTTGCCTGGCAACCCAAAGGTCGCGGGTTCGAATCCCGCCTCGGGCTTGGATCAAAGTACTGCAAAAACCTTGGAAGGTGCATTATGGCCACAGAAGCCAATGCGCCAACAACTACCAAAAAAAAAAAAAAAAAAAAATTGGTATTTCTCCTCTGAAATTTCAGCGAATGGGTAAGAGAGACTCACAAGGCTATGCCAGAAGGAAAGCAAGTCAAGTACAAGATGTAATTGCCAGTAAAATTGCATCTATTGGTGCTTGGGTGCAAGTCATCAGTGTGGAAATTGCTTAGATTACAATGAGCTGCTGAAAGAATTGAAAGAAAAGTTTGATATCAAGTCACTCACAAATACTTCAAATATTAACACTAGCTCCCGTTAGTTGGTCCATAAAGAAAACAATGGAAGAGTTTTGTGTCTCACAAAGAATGGTAAATAAAGTTAGAAAATTTAAAGCAGAAAGAGGAATCGTGGCCATACCTTGAAAAAAGCTTTCTGAGCAAGTAAAGCCAAAGGTGATGGAATTTTTTGAAGATGACGAATTTAGTCTATGCCCTGGAAAAAAGGCTTACATTTCCATTAGGAATGCAAATGCGACTACTACTCGGCAACTTGAAGGAAATGTTTATGAACTTATCAAGATAGAAATGGATTTTCTGAATTTTGTGAACTTCGACCCATGTGGTGTGTCACAGTTGGTACACCAGGAATACATTCTGTATGTGCATGCATAATCCATCAAAATGTCAAGTTAATGCTAGCAGCAAGTCCTGTTGAATGTGATTACAAGGTTCTCATTGGTAAAACAGTCTGTGATTTGGAGTCAAAAGATTGTATTCTTCATTGGTGTGAAAAATGTCCAGGGATAGATGAATTAAAAGTTTCTAGAGAATATTTTTGAAAACAATGAGCCAGCAGATATTATTGAATTCAAGCAATGGATACACACTGACAGAGATACACTGGACACAAAGCAATTAACAAGATTTTATTGAAGGGCTGAGTACAAAGATATTTAACCTTACCTGTCATCACTACATTGCTAAACATCAAAGCTACCATTTGAAATCAACAAAGGAAAGTCCAATGACAGAGGAATTGGTTATCTTGATGGATTTTGCAGAAAATTATTCATTTGTTGTACAAGATGCTGTTCAAGGCACTGGGAGAATAGCCAGGGTACATTTCATCCATTTGTCACTTATCACAAGGATATTGAACTTTACAATATAAGTTTCTGCATAATCAGTGACTGCCTTCGACATGACACAATTGCAGTGCATGTTTTTCTAATCAACTTAATTGAATATGTGGAGTTTCATGACAGAAATTGGGCACATTTACTACTTCAGCATGATTCTGCAGCTCAATACAAGAATTTTATTAACTTGTGTCATCATCAGGATTTTAATATCAGTGCTGAATGGAATCTCTTTGGCACACTAGCCATGGCAAGTCACCATGTAATGGAATTGGTCGAACAATAATTGGCAGCACGTGCAAGTCTCCAACGCCCAATTGAAAACCAAATCCCGACACCAAGAAACAAGTTTTTGAATTTTGTGACAAGCATGTGACTGGAATAAACTTCTGTTTTGTTTCTAAAGAGGAAACAAAACAGAATATTAATTGAGCAAATATGTCCATTTCAAGAGAAAAGATTCATAGACTTTCACACTATTGCTGAAACAAGAGAAAATCACTTCATTCCTATTGATGCAAGACAGATTCTTGTTTGCAGAGTATCAAATGACACACCATCATTTGTAACTTGTGCAGATCAGACTAGTGAAACCAATATTCAATATGTGCCAATTGTTAATTTACAGCCTGGTCAATACATTGCCTGTATTTATAACAATAATTGGTGGATTGGAAATATTTGTGAAATTTCATGCATCCTCATGGAGCAGCTCACTCATTTCACTGGCCTGCTAGACAAGATTTCTGCTGGATTCCTGAACAACAAATCATTGCCAATCTTCCAGCTCCAAAAACAACAATGGGATGATAATATAGCTTGCCTGAAGTAGTAATATCAACCATCAATGAAAAATTCCAGTCCGTTACGAAGCAGTGATTCAATATCTTCACACTCACTTGCTTATTTCAAATTGCATTGTGTTTTAAATAAATTTTGTTGCAGTTAACATCTTTATGCTTGGAATCCTGAATAAAGACCACTTTTCAGGACTGGAAACTTGCACTAAAGAAACCCACGCAATTTCTTTTCTTGCCATTTGCACCCCCATTGTAAAAAAAATACAGATCTTTTTGTGCATTGGCAATACAGTATATCCTTAAACCAAAGGGCAGAGTAATTGCAGAAAATTTCACTCTTGTAAATGCAATAGTTCTGTCCTTATTGAGATGTGAAACTTCACTATCAAATAAGTATGCAAATATTATGTGGAAAATAAATGTTATAACAAAACTGAAAAACCATGATTCTTGTTGCTTAAAACCTGCTCTTTCCAATGGTGACAAAAACGAGAGAATTGAAGGTGTCCTACATTACGATATTTGCCCCTAAAGATAGGTCAAATTTTGAGTCTATCTTTGAAAGAAAATATCTCGGCCAGCAAACAAGTATAAGAGCACATGTTTAGTTAGGCTGAATTAATGCAGATGTTAAATGGAATGCCCAAAGAAGGTACCAAAGATTTTTAATTGAAAGTTATGACTTGCTTAAATTTGTCAAGACACATTTTGGTGCCAGTTTTAAAAAATGGGAAAGTTTTTGAGCCTGGACACCAAAGTTAACTAGGTATACCAAGTTTCAGAGCACTACCTCTCAATGTTGTGCAACAATAACACTTAAAAATGTGAAAAAAAAATTTTTTTTTTGTGATTTGCTCCACGTAACACAAGTAACCTCCACAAAAAAGGTACCTCAAGCATACTATACTTTGAACTGAATTTTTGCACAGCTTCTTTGGAAACCAACATCTACACCAAGTTTCAACAAAATTGAAGATGGTCAAGCAGGGATCATCTTCAAAATTAGGCCATTTGACATGGAATCAACCTACAGTATTCACATGAGATTTCATAATTTTTAGGTAAGTTTTCTTTTATTTCTTGAACATATACTGTATTTGTTTTTTTGCACAAATTATGAATTTAAAGTTTGTCTTTACTACATTTAATATTGTTATATAGAGAAACAGTACCTTAAAATCAGCTAGAAATACTGGTCAGACATGCCAGTTAAAATTATTTACATTGTTTCCTATGGATAAATCTCCCCCGTTTAAAGTGGATTCACTCTATTTTCAGGGCTCCAATGCCTGTACTGTAAAATTCACTTGTTGTTTATACCATTTTGTGCCTTAAAATGATTTCTGAGACGCTGATTTTAGCCTTAGTGATGATGATTTCCAGGAATACCTTAACCATATAACTTAAGAGGTACCCAGTAATAAAAGCAGCCCATACCCCATATCCTGGCATTTGACCACTCAGTCACAGCAGCTGTTAGTATGTGGCTGAGTTGTCTCTTGTTTACACACTATATTGAAAATTTGACCAGTAAACAAGTCTCATTTAGAAGCATGGGATCATTATAAGGAATTGATATTTTTGAAGTAATGCTGTTTAATATTTTTATTTCAAGTACTACAGCATCATTAAGAAAAAATTTTTAAATCTACAGTAATAGTGCATTGTCATATTAAACAGTTAGTCCATTTTGTCCACTTATGGCAAAATAGTAAAAGAACCACAGCGAAATAAAATTTGTTTATATAGAAATACTTGCTTAACGGATTGTCTTTCCATCATTGTGTATTTATGTTAAAAAATTGAGGAGAAAAAAACTTGTTAAATTTTATTTTTGGCTATGATGCACCCTGCTTATAATGTGGGTGTCTGTTATCCCCCCCCCTCTGCTATAGCTGAATGATTGTTTCATTTAGTGAATACATCCTTGATCAGGAATACCAGTTATGCAAAACAATTCTCAAACTGATTTTTACCTTTTCAAACTGTAATCATATGGTAAGTGGAATATAGACTATTTAGAAGTAGCCTTAAATAAACAAATTACTGATATATCTGTATTACTGTTTCTTAACCTAGTCAATGAAACTTCTACACAAAATAACCATATTTTACAGAATGCAAAATCTTAGGAGCCTGCAGCTGACTAAAGGTTATGAAATAAATCTTTTACAGCAGCACCTTTGAAGGTAAGGATTTCATAAGCATTTTATTTTATTAAATTCAAGTCTAAATAAAAGGAATATTACATTTCCATAATTTGCTGACCATGTATTTAAATGGGACATTTTCTTTGTGGGTGACATCTATCAAGAAATGAACTATTACAATGCCTTATACACCATGATAAATATAAACTGTTGTAACAGTTTACTGCTTCCTCTTCAAATTCATTTTCTAGCATAAATGTATGCTTTTTTATTTTTTTAAGGTTCATCAGAACTAGGGTGACCATACGTCTGGGTTTCTGAGGACATATCCTCGGACGTCCTTGCAGGTTTTTAAAATTTGACCTAGTTTTTCTATTTACAACTCGAGATTTACATTCACTTTAAATTTTTACACCCTCTGTATTCATTTAAGCATCACTTATAAGAATGTGAGTGATACCCAAACAAATTATGGTCCATACAGTACGGGTACTTTTCTGTTATATCCACTGTGCCTGCTGCGCTATCGTCGGGTTTTCATTAAATATCACAAACCACACATGCTGTCATATCTATGTCAATGGAGAGCATTATAGCTTACGTGGCCACCAATAGATAGCGCAGAAGTTATGGTGGCTATAACAGAAAAGTGCCACAGTACGCACTATTGCAGCAAAACTTCAGTTGCCATTTTTCTCAGCCCATCTGCAGTAATATACTGTTTTTACTGTCATTAACTTAGTATCATCTGCAAACTTCGACATTAAACCTGATATACCTTCATCAATATCGTGGATAAACTACTGTTAATCTTTTCAATCCAACACCAAACCCAACAGGAGTCCACAAAGAGCAGGGTTCATTGATTACCACTCTGTCTTCTCCCACTCACCACCAATTTTATCCATTTTAGCAACTTGCCCTTAATGTCATACAGCTCAAATTTGTACAGCAGTCTTCCATGTGCAACAATATCAAGAGCTTTCCTGAAATTCAAGTATATGATATCAAAATTTTTTTTTTGTGACCACATTGTAGTATCCAATCAAATTGGTCAGACAAGTCTTCCCCTTAACAAACCCATGCTGTATCTGAACTATTACTGCAGTCTTGTCTAGGTGATCCTGCACCACTTCTTTAACAAGTGACTCCATTATTTTCCCTGGAACCAAAGTTAAACTAATACATCTATAATTATTTGTGTCACCCTATAAACCCCCTTTGTGAATTTGGAATACTTTTGCACATCTCCAGTCCATGGGGACCTCTCCCTGAATCTAAGGATGCTCTCATAATTATGGCTAATGGTTTGCTTACTTCCCTCACTGCTACCTCCAATATAACTGGATAGATTCCATCCACCCCAAGTGCCTTTTTTATGTTTAACTTCAAGAATTTTTCCTCAACTTTACTGTTATTAGAAAATTGTTTAGCTCCCTGTTACAGTTTAGTAAACTTCTGTTCTCCCTTTCCTTAAAGAATTCCTCATGTATGAATGTAGATGCAAAATACTCATTCAGTTTGCCAGCTAATCTGAGCAGGATCATCAACAGTTGAACCACCAACATCAAGTGGACCAATATGATTGATCGATTTCCTTCTATAATTTACATAAGTCATTGTTTTTCTTTGCATCCTTTGCCAAGGATTTCTCATAATCAGCCTTCACTTGATTACATCCTAGCTTATATCTGCCATAGGCTTCTGTGTCACCTGATAATTTATGTATCCAATGCATTTTTCTTCTTGCCATGATCCTCATTAGTTCATCTGACATTCATTTAGGTATAAATCTTGAATAGTATTTCTTAGTTGGTATGAAAAGCCTAGTAGCTTCCAAGATTAATTCCGTGAAGGATTCCCATTTAGAATTTGCTGTTTTTAACATCATCAGTTGATCTCACTGTAGTCACCTTTACAAAAACCCTTCCCTTTACCCTTGATGGTAGTTACATCTTTAAGTAAATCCCACATAACTACACTATGATCACTGCCACCTAGTGGTTCCTTTATCTGCAAATTCTTAATGCATGAATAATCATTGCTGATAATCAGATCAAGAGTATTACTCCCTCTGGTTGCTCCTCAAACATTTTGCTTAGAAAGCAATCCTCCAATAAATCCACAAAATTCTTTCTAGCGTGCGAGTGACAAGTTTGTCAATATCTGGAAAGTTGAAATCACCATTACAAGATATTCTGATTTACTGGCCCACTCTTTCTCTGCACGTTGTACTCATCAGTCACTAGACCTATAATTCACTCCTACTCTCATTTTCCCTTTCCCAGTGCTTATGTCACACCAAATTGACTCAACATTGCACTGTCCACCCATGTCAACTGGATGCACTTCCTTAGATTTTGTTTCTCTTGACAAACAGCATAACCCCTCCTCCCTGTCTATCCTTTCTGTACACATTGTTTCTCCTCCAATTCCACACTGCTTATATCTGTGTGACACCATGTCTCTGATATCCCAACAATATCTACCTTTCATGTCTTGATCAGCACTTCAAATTTATTTACTATACTTCTAGCATTGGTGTACATGCAAGTATACATGCACCTGTTCTTACTCTTAGTTACCCTAACACAGCCCATATATTTACTTGTTCCATGCAGACTCCCAGCAACTTGTGCTCTAGGCTGCTGCTCTTACAATAGAAGCAGTGCAAGAATCATTTTTGCCTCTGCTTGCGGCTCTGTTAATCTTTTCAGTCTGAGAATCCACCCCACCAAGCTAGCGGTTTTCCAACCCACCTAACACTGCTTCGATAGCATCAGCAAATATTCTTGCACATTTTCTATTTAAGTGTATCCCATCTCTGTAGAAGCAGAGTCTCCTGTTAGTAAGCATGCTGAAAAAAATTCTACCCCATGAGCCTTGCACAATCTCTCCAGGGCTGAATTGATAGACAAGACTTCCATCATATACTCCCTTCTATCGTGTCTGTGCAGAATTGCAGACGCTTTCAAATTTAACCCTAACTCGCGACTTTTTTACTTTGACCTGTACTTGTTAAGTAAATCTGCAAATCTCTTACTCTTAAGGTCATTAGTGCCAACATGTACAACAAATCACCTTTCGTGCTCTTAAAATATGATATCTGCCCTACAACGTAAACTTTTTTCCCCCTTAAAGACATAGCTTGGTCGTGTTCCACCTATTATTTTTTGCATAATATATTCCCCGTCTTCCTGACAATAGTCACTGGCAATAACTAGTTCCTATGGGACAAGTGTATTCTGCCTTGGAGACTGCCACTGTTTTGCCTGATGCACAGGAGTGAGCTCTGGCATGGAGTTGGACAGCTGAGAGCTTGATGGGCTCTCATATTAATTTCTTCGAGGGCATCTACCTTACACCTCAAACTTTCATAGCCGCCCATCAGAACAGCTGGTGCCTAATTTCTTCAGTCTCTGCACCCACAACACACAAAAAGAACTCCTTGGCTAGATATGTCCTGTTCTAGAAAGGTCTGCAAACATTTCACATTTCCCACATTTTTTTAGACTGTGATGCATTGGAGAATTGCCCCCTTCAGTTCTTCCCCCCCCAAGCCACAGCACCCCTGCTAATTTGTGCACATTGCTTTGCTGCTCTAGTCTGGGTCATGATTCCATTTAAGTACAATTTAATTAACAATGAAATTTAATAAGATTAATAAATTTTACTGATTAATTGATAATACTATACTAAGCTAACAGATTTCTGATACAGTGCTACGTATTTCGCTATCTAGTTTTACATTAAACCTTATGCTATCAAGTTTGGGATATACATTACACTATTCTGTATCCTATAACAATGGTGACAATTTACAAACAGTAAAACCTATGGACACTAAGTATTAACTTTCAAAATAAACCAAGGAGCTTGACTAGGACTATAAAGCTACTTATAGAAAATAATTTAATATGACAATTAAATCAATAAAACTGCTAAATATAAATAAAAACTTAGCATTCGCCGGAGATGCAAAATCATGTCCAACATTTGGAAACCTCATACCCAGTCATCTATTGAGCAAGGCCATTAATTTAATTTGATGTTAAGTTTAAGTTGAATCTTACACTACCCATAATTTAAATCTGAACATCAAATATTTTTGGTAGAGTTTTTCTTTCTTCTTTTATTTTTTAAGTAAACAGGAATGAGTTTCAAATAAAATTTGTATGCTTCACTGAGCTCAGTTTTGATCAGGAATAGGTCTTTATTTCACTCAAGGTCAAGTATTTTTAACCTTAAACTTTTGTTTAATTTAGAAAATCTGACTTCAGAACCCCAAAATTCATTTTTTACATTCCCCTCCACCACCACCATCTTGTTACTCCTGGATATTTCGGTTCCCTAGTTGCAAAACTTTGTTTAAAAGCATTAAAGTAAAAATTTGAGTAAAAATATATTTTTCCCAGAGAGTAATTATTAAAGCACATTTATTTTATAAGAAAATTACAGTTTATAAAATTTATTGTTAATTTTCACAAAGTGACATTTCAATTTTATTTTATTGAACTTTTTTCCTCTCGCAATAATATCAAAATTCACATGTGGTTACTGCAGGAGTAATAAAAAAAAAAATCATTCAAAAAATGTGAAAAACACAATAGCATCTGAGAATGAATTTTTGTAGTGAAACATAAAACTAAGTTTTTTTTTTTTTTGATTCTTCAACAGCTGTATCTGCAATGTTGAGCTACATGCTGCCGTTGATAATTTTTCCAATAATTTTTGTTGTAAACCAATATATTTTAAGCATAAGGGACTTTGAAAATAATTTGGTATACTGAATTTTTTTGCCAAGACTTACCCAAGCACTAATAATAATAAGGGTGGTTGGGAATTATGGTAAATTATTGTTAAAACTGTATTCATTCTTATCAGGATTTTGTTGTGCTGCTGATCTTCATTAATGAAGATTTCTACTTTACATGTGATCAGCATGGACGTCAATTTTAGCATTCATTCACTCACTAGAACCAACTAAGTGAATATATAATGGTGGGAGCTTCCCCTTGACATCTTAGATGTTATTTAAAAGTTATAGAGCAGTGAGGCTGTTTATCCAGACTGTGCTGGCTCTCACTGTTACTGGATATACAACATATCCTCTTCTTTTGTCTGTTGAAGAATAGCCACAATTCTCAGTTTCATATATTGTGCTCATCTTTCTTTCTGAAAAACCAAGACACTGTACAGTTCTGTATGCAAAGATAGAAATTTAAACTTCATATAGAAACACAACTTTTATATTGAAGAACAAATATTCATGCACTACAACATAAAATTGATTCTACTTATGAAAAAAAAAAATTAATTATACACATATATACAAAAAATATGGCACAGTCAGGCTGCATCATCAATCATCATCCTCTATTTCCTCATCACTAAAGTATGTACTCTGCTTGATCTTGCGTCTTTTTGCAGCTGAGTTACTAGAACATGGATCATCATAGGCACCAGTGGCTACTCTGAACCTGTATTCTTCCTCTTCCATTTTCTGTTGCTGGAATATAGCATACCAAGTGAAATATTAAACATTATTATTAGAAGAGTAAACACACACCTGTATTAAAAGAACAAAACTGATAAAGGCCTGATAATTCATTGAAATCATATTACAGCATTCTCACAAGCAGTGACCAATTAGAGAAGGAAATAAGGAAAGGACTAGAAATTCAATTTATTTACACAAAAAAAAAGGAGAATTTTGATACTTGGTGTGCTGAAGTATTCAACTCTGTATACAGAATGGCACCCATAATTCTGGAATTTTATGAGTAGTAGTAAAAGTTAGGAACCACTGATCTAGAATGATACTTAAAATATTTAGAAATTTTGTGCATGCACAAATATCATACACAGAGCATTTTATCAACAGGGGTTCCATAAAGTAAGCTACTACCCACACACCATTCATCACAAAAGCTAATGTAGAGCAAGTTGTGCAAGACCTTATATTTTTCAGTAGGACAATTCCACCTGTCACAAATATATGTTTAACAGCCTAGTTTAAGGAAATGAATGTGACCCTAATGGACTTGTTACTCAGAGTTCTGATATGAGTGCATAAGATCTACTATGGGATGATTACCTGGAAAGATAGGACTCGATTCACAGAGAACTGAAAATATTTGAGCAGTTATATTGTTGTTGTTTGGTTTTTAGGAGCATTAGCAACTAAGGCCATATTGCTCTGGGATATGCGGTGGTCATTCCCTGACCTTTCCACATCCTCCGTATTTGGTGGTGACCGGCTCGAACCCCGGTCTAATCAAGAAGTGTGTGTGCGCTACATACTGTTGCTCCTTCCCACCTGACTACGGAGGCGCCCTTGAGCAGTTATGCCAAAGCATAATCTGGCATGTATCTCTTAGTCACTAGTCCAGCTGGACTACTAGATATTTATGATTTTCTGAGATCCAATATTTTTCAAATTAAAGGTCTGGTGTTAGGACACCTGGGCTCCCAGCATTAGAAGAAATACTCTTCTTAATATTGTGTTATACACCCATTCTTCATCATATCCCACATTCTCGGTAAAATCAAGATTAGGTGAATGTGGGAGGCCAGGGAAGGTCATGTATATATGTTCCATGTTCTCCGGACCATTCTGGCATGATGTGCTTATCCATAAAGAGACCAACACCTTCGAGACAGAAGTGTAACATTGCAGGGTAGAATTTTGTATCAGATCTACTGCAGTAGATCTGATACAAAATTCAGGTAATCCCTAGATGACATTCCAACTTTTTACTGGTATCAACGGACCCATTCTATGCAAACAAAACATGCCCCCGTACCATGATAGCACCCTACAGATGCTTGGGTTGCTTTAACAAGCCAAGCAGGGTCCATCGCTTTGTGAAGTTCTCACCATACTCTCTGCCAACCGTCAGTGTAATCAAAGTATATCGCGATTCATCTGACCACAACTTTCTTCCACTGTCCAGTCGCTATGTTCTTGGCACCACTGCAAGCTGATTTTTCTGTTTTTCTCTAAAAAAAAAAAAAGAGGCTTCTGAATATGCAGGCTACTGCCAATACCCAATTCTTCAATTTCCTGTATATGGTATGTGATGAAATAGAGTAGTTCTGGGCTTGGTTATCTGCTGCACACTGGGTGTCCTATTTTTCTGTACAGTCCTCCTTATAGTATGACAGTTTCATTCTTAAGGTTCATTGTTTTTCTGCACCCTTTGGAGATGGATGTTTTTGAGAAACTAGTTATCTTTCATTTCTAGAAACATGGCTCCTGATAAATGTGCGTTCACAATAAAACCTTTTTCAAATCAGTTAGCATATAATCTTGCTGTTTCCACTCTGCCAGATAGTGACTGGAGAGAGTCTGAGTGGTGTGTGTATGTGGAGGGCATTGTCCAGGCCACGTTATCTCAAAAGCTGGGTATATCCTGAATAGTCAAACTAACAGAACTTATCTGTAAAAATATTTAAATCTCCCAAACACACAGTCTCGGTTCCAATTTCAGTGATGCGCATTTCCACTCTCTGCCAAGCCCCACATACTTTTTTGATGGAATCCAAATTATAGATGGCCTCAGCTCAGTTGTGCTAATTATTCACTGTATAACTCCTTTTGCTTCAACGGTAGTACTTGTGCATGTCTGCTCTGATATTCTCCGTCAGAGATGTAGTAATTTGGATCTCTGTTGCATCTATTGCTCTCATAACTCCACTAATCACCTGGAAGTTTGACATCCTTTTTTTGAAACTGAATCTTCTACAGTGAGGTGATTTTTAATGTTCAACTCCAGTGGGCTTTGGTTTGCTGATCACATGGACCAGCTGGCCAAGATGCTTAGGGTTCTGCAATAACTGGTCTCTTGTCAAAGTTATTGTTCGCAACTTTTGACCATCTATACTCAGACCTCTGTTAGAATCTGATGATTCTATTGCTTCCTAAGTTAAGAATAACTTACTGACATCCTACTTTTCTGCTAACCCCTGTATCGATCTTGATAAACCACTTCCAAATGTTCCCAGTACACTTCACTGAATGCTTCTAGTGGTCTTATAGCAAAAGGATGGCAGAGGAATTTTCAATCCTGATGATATTTTTCCATTTTTTCTCAAAGTCTTCACTCTTGAGCTTATTCCTGCTCTGTACCACCATTTCCACTGGTGTTTTTCTTCTGTTTGGAAGTTTGCTCATATCCAGCCTAAAAACAATGACAAATGCTACTGCACTTCCTCTACTCTTTCCAAAGTAATGGAGAAATCCATTAACTGCCAACTCGTAAACTATCTCGAAACCTTCCATCTTATCAATGATCATCAATACGGACTCCATCAGGTAAATCCACTGGTGATATTTTGCCTTATGTTATTATGTTATCACCAATTCCTTAAATACTGATCTCCAAGTAACTCCAATGGGCTAAAGTTAAATTAATTTATTTCAGTCCTGTCTTATATCTCAAAAAAAAAAAAAAAAAATCTACTGCTTCCTCTGAATCTAAAAAAGTCTGAAAAGGTAGGCTGTGCCTTTTGCTGTCGGCATTACTTTTCTTCTAAACAGCTACTCCCTCTGTACAAATCTGAAACTCTGTCCTACCATGGAATAATGTTCCCACAACCATTCTTGGGCTTCTAAGGTCCATTCAAAAGAGGGCAGCTAGGTTAATTAATGACCCATCTCTTACCAAGTCTCTACAATTCCTGTCTCATAGACATTTTGTTTCTGCTGCATGGCTTTTCCATTGATGCTTCCATGGGTACTGTTCTGAATTAGCTTCTATAATTTCCCCTTTCCCTTCCAAACCAGTGCAAACATGTATCCCAACCAGTCAGCATCCATTTACTGTACAACTTCAAACTCACACACACTCAACTTTTCTTCTTCCTTCACATGTAATTCCTGAAAATTACAATCTACAGAAATTCAAGCTAATGTCTGTACCTGCTGTCTTCTCAATATTCATTAACTACTATAGGTTCTAATACATTGTGGTTGAAGGTTTCATGATAATAGTATGCTTGAAGTATTTCATCTGAAATTAATGGGTTATTCATAATCAAATATAAAACTAAGGCAATCAAGTTTAACTATTACAGAATGCCCAACTTGAACAAGTTAACCATATGTGCATTATAGCCACAGAGCCTGATGCATCAAGAACTAACAAATGTGTTAATAATTGCACTACTGGTACTTAACGTTAATTTGTTTTTAGCCTCTCAATGAGAGGTGGGTGTATTTGGTGACTTTTTTTGTCCATCTTTCATGCTTTCCCATTATTCATTAAAATAGTTTTTGTTGGTCCCATTTCTATTGTTTATCTAATGGTATTGGTCCTGTAGCCAGTTTGGCCAATGACTATACACCTCTTTTTGATTTCCAAAGGTACAGTGGAATTCTGGTTATTTAAAAAAAAAAATTTCACCTTTTTTTCCCCTCCCTAATTTCTCTAAAATAATGTGTAATTTAAACAAAACTGTTATTTAATGATGACATTTTGGAGGCAGCTCCTTCAGTCTCCCTCCTACCAGATGTGCTAGTGTTACTGTTCTATGCAGAAAACATGCATTTCATCAACCAACATTGCACATTATGACTAAAAAAAGAACGAAGTCACTTACTTCGTAAGAAGATAAAAAGTGACTTTTCAAGGGACCTACGAATACAAATAGTCGTTCTCCAGAAGCCACTGGAGAACGACTCAGATCTACTGAGCTACATTCTTGTCATTTGTCATTAATTTATTACTGGATATATATACAGTATCATTAATCTCCTTACACAATGGCATCCAGTACAACAGGCCCATTTGTACTTATACATTCTTTTTATGGCTACAATGCATACAGTACTTGTGTTGAGCTAAAGAAGACCATCTTGTTAGCTTGAAACTGACATTTATGCTATAAGGCTCCCTTTAGCAACATTCGCATGGATCGTGCATGTTTCAACTTCAGCCTGCAAACATTGAAATTGTGGATTAGTCATCTTCACACCAAAATCCAGAGAGCCGGCTTTAACAAATCAAGACTCTTACAGGAACTAAGAGGTAGACTCTCACCAATGGTATTTTCTAGCCTTATTCATACTCTTTTCCGTCAAGCTAACCATATTTCTGATGCTTACCGTTCACGACAACAATGGAAGTTCATGAATTTAGATAGAGAAACACGCCTCGAGGACGAACACCCATTCCACCAAGAATGCTTCCTTTGTTTTGAATTTGAGCAGCAAGCAATTAATATCTGAGCAGCTCAATGTTCTAACTCCAGTATGAAGTTCGCTGTCTTACTGTCGAGGCCACTGATCACACAGCTGGCCATGGGAGTAGAGGCAGGCATAGCCAACATCCCTGAAGAAGCTGCTAATGAGATCCGCTTCAAAATGGCTTCCATCCTCTGACGCACACGGTCCATCCCCTCCAACTTAAGCCATTGGCAGCACGCTGCTCTTTCCTCCATCAGAAAGGGACAACACCATCATCGTACTCCCCGCAGACAAAGGACATTGCACTGTCATATTAGACCGGTCAAAGGAGAAAGCCCTTATCCTCCTACAAGACCCTGATGTCCATGAACCTGTGACTGATCCACCTATCAAAGTCTTGGGACGCCTAGAGTCAAACGTCAACAAACTAATTTCCACATGGTTCAAATCTGGGAAAATTTCGGCATCAACTTTGCGGCTACTGCATGCCACAGGCTGCCAACTACCACAGTTTTATGGCCTACCTAATATTCACAAACCAGGCATTCCTCTCTAGCCCACTGTGTCCTGCTGCAACATGCTGGACATTGCGTGACTCCTTACACCTCTAGTGGGAAATACGGCCCACACTGTCAATAACAGCAGTGAGTTCATTCACCTAATTAAAGAACTTTCAATTGCTGACAGCAAGATTATGGTGTCATCTGATGTCATGTCTCTGTTTACATCGATTACAGTCCAACAGGCCATAAACTGCACCAAGCGACTTCTGGAGAACGAATCAGATCTACCGAGCCGAACATTGCTATCCACAGAGGTCATCAGTACTGCCCTCAACCTATGCTTGTTTGGTAGCACCATTACCTTCGGAGATTTCCTGTACAAGCAGGTGCATGGTACTGCTATGGGTGCCCCTGTTAGCTCCATCATGGCCAACATCACCATGGAGGAATAAATATTCCTGAGTCCACCTGTACATATTACAGTTTGGTGCAGATACGTCAATGACATCTTCACCGTCATCCCACGTGGTTTGGAGGCAACACTAGTGGAGTACCTCAATTCTTTATCAGTATTCATCCAGTTCACTTTAGAAGTAGACGGGTCCTTTCCATTCTTAGATTTCTGGTAAAGCATGTGGGTCCAAGTCTGGAGACCTCAGTATACCATAAGCCAAGGTGGTGTGGGCAGTTTACCAACTACAGATTGGGCCATGTCCCTAGCCATCTCAACAGCACTGCCCTCACTCTATTCTCCCGAGCTTGGAGCCATTCCAGCTCAGAGGAAGCTAGACGCCATGGTAAAAACTGACCGAGATTTCCAGGGTAAAAACTGACCTGGTCAATTGTGGTTATCCAACCCACATATCAGACAAGTGCTTGCAATCCGCCCGAGACTATCACCACAACATGACAATATGCCTACCGCCTATATTCCCTGCTATCTGGGCATGTCGAACCATATTTCAAAAATCCTCCAGAAATATCGCATAAAATGTGTACAACTACCTGGTAGGAGCTTGCGTTCCCTGGTTTCTAATGTGAAAACTACGCTCGCCCCTCTTTTGCGTAGCAGAGTGGTATCCCGCATAACTTGCAAAGATTGTGGCAATTGCTACATAGACGAGAGCTCGCGACGCCTTCAAGACCCCCTTGCGGAACATGACAGATCAATTCACTTTGGTGACACTGACCACTCCGCAATCGCAGAACATTTCTGGTCGACCCACCATGACCTTAAATGCGATTAAGAAGTGATCGACCAATCTCAGCACTTCCACCACCACCACCACCTCTGGCTAGATTCACTCAACATTTCGTGCAATTCAAGAACCATGAATCATTGAAAGGGCATGAGGCTACATCCTATCGTGGAAACAACTATCTTGAAGCTGGATAAATGCTGACAGCAAACCCACAGAAGTTCATGCACCAACAATGAGTTGAATGTTCAATCTTGCGGCCATGCACCCATCACAGTGCGCACAACTCCGCATCTATTAAATTTTGTCTCTAACATCATTATTCCATTAGAATCTATATTGCTGATGAAGGGGTCCATTTTACCCTGAAAGCTACTCCTGTCATTTGTCATTAAATTTATTACTGGATATATACAGTATCATTAATCGCCTATGCTTTGCCTTGGTAAGGAGCAACATCTCAACAAGTTAAAACAATTCTTGAAAAAATGTTCTATAAATTAACACATTCCAGACAAATCTACCTTGGGGAGCAATTATCTTATTTCTATTATTTGTGAAATCATCAAGATATTAGAGAAAAGTGCATCTCAACGGGGCAATGCTTGAATCCGTTGTATGTGGAAAATTACGCACACACACACATCCATATTTGCTTGCTTGTAAAGTTCTCAAAAAAAACTGCAGTTATTATGACCAAACCAAGATGTCCATTATGCAAAAGTCTGCATTTTTGCTGGTGGCACTGCTCCATGTATGATAAAAGCAGTTTTTCTATTCAAACCTGATCCACATTACTTGCTTGGCCCACATATGCTTGCAAAAACGATATGGGAGAATTTCAGCAAAATTAGTAAAGTTTACTGTATGAAAAAGGTAAAAGAGCCTGTAAACTATCATGATAAATACTAAGCAGTGGAAAGCTCTGCTGGCTGCCAACCAGTAGTAGACGAGACACCCTTTTTTATCAAAATAAACTAGATCATATAGTTAAATTCACCAAACAAAACATATTTTAATTGCAAAAGGAAAATACTAGACAACATACCTGATATTTTATTGCAGCGCTGAGACTTTCTAGAGATGGATCCTCTCCTTCAGTGGATTCATTTTCAGATCTATATTAAATATAAACATCCCAAAATATATAATTATGCTTATTTAGTATTATCATCAATGGAATAATGCAGGAAAAAATTGCATACCATTTTTCGTTAAGTTCTTTTCTTTAATTACTTATTCATTACATTAAATTTACAGAAGCATTTATCGCACCAGCTGTTTATTCATGAGCTAAAATGCAAACAACAACAACAACAAAATTAACATATGAACTAGACAATAAACCATAAGTTTAGCACACTATAACCATTGCAGCTGATGTGCCAGTAAATATTTAAGCATACAACTAAAAATGAAAATTTTCTTCCATCTAGTCTGTAGTTATCCTTGGTTTAAATTGAGTTCCCTTGTTTATGGTGCTTGTGAAAGAGAAAAACTACCACAATATTTAGTTCATTAAAATCATTTATATCCTTAAATTCCTTAGTCAGTTTATTATTTGAATGTCTGCTTAGGTTAGTCTCTGTCTTATCTCACAAAAAAGAATTCTTCTGCTCCTATGCTTATCTTTGCTGACACATTTCCAGACAAGACCACATATCTCTATTATGGATTACCCTAACTTCTAATCTCTCTCTTGGCATAAGCAAATCACAAATATTGCTTCCTCTAAATACAGAAAACTAAATTTTCTCTTCTGTGGTCAGCAGTACTTTTCTTCTAAACAACTACTCATTCTGTACAAATCTGAAATCTGCACTACCATGGAACAGTGTTTCCCTCACCCCCATAACCCCCCCTCTCTCTCTCTCTCTCTCTCTCTGTCTCTAGACTCCATTCAAAAGAGGGTAGTCAGGTTTATTAATGACCCATCTCTTACAAAGTCTTTCCACTCCCTTATTTTATTTCTGCTGCATGCCTTTTCTATAGGTACTGTTCCTCTGAATTGGCTTCTATAATTCCCCGTCTACCTTTCAAACCAGTCCAGACATGTTACCCCCAACCAGTCAGCATCCAACTTCAAACACACATCAAACTTTTCTTCACATGTAATGCCTGAAAATTGCAATCTAATGTCTACAAGTACCTTCTTTTCTCCTCTAAACCTTCAACTCACACAAGGTACTAAATATAATATAGGTTCTAATATCTTTTGTGTTTGGGCTATTCATTAAAAAAATAAAATTTAAAACATTTTGCATATGCAACCACTAGATTTTAACTCGTTGCAATTCTGAATAACTTTAGTACAAATTTATTTGCAGTCTTCTACTAAGTTTATCCATTTTCTATTTCAGTCAAGGCAAAAGTAAGAGTATAAAAATGGGAGTAATACTCTTGATCTGATTATCAGCAGTGATTATTCATGCATTAAGAATTTGCAGATAAAGGAACCACTAGGTGGCAATGATCACAGTGTACCAATGTGGGATTTACTTAAAGATGTAAAGGGAAGGGTTTCTGCTTTACTAAAAGTGATTACAGTGGTCGTAGTTTTTAATTTCTATAGAGTGGCAACTGATGTGTTACCAACAGCAAAATTCAAGGAATTAATCTTGGAAGCTTGAAAGCTTTTCATACCAACTAAGAAATACCATTCAAGATTTAGGCCTAAATGGATGTCAGATGCACTAATGAGACCTGTGGCAGAGAAGAAAAATGCATGGGATGTATATAAATTATCAGGCAACACAGAAGCCTAGGGTAGATAAAGTCTGTAATCAAGCCAGTGGTTTCCCAAAAGTTTTGTATGGTTTGTGCTAAATAAAATTCTGTTAATAATACCACCAGTAAGATGAAAGTTGGCTTCAATCAGTCCATAAGATATTTATTGCTAAGGAACTATGTGCCTCCAATTGTATTAGTAACTTTTGTCTACAGAATTTTATTGAACTGTAGGGAATCACTGTCAGGGTGGCATGTGTACTACTTCACTTGTGGCATGATGGATCTAAGCGAGTATAACCTCTGGTACTTGATGCTTCTCACTCCTTCACCTGTCACAGATTCAGCCTAGTGCTTTGAATTCATTTGTCAGCATGCATACAGAAAGAAATACTCTCTAAGTGCTAGGGCCTTGTTGCTTCCACATGTGTAACATGTTTTAAAATTTCAGGTGTAAGTTAGCATGATATTTATGCCCTGATTCACAGAAAACATCAAAATTAGGTAACAACAGTGGCCAGTGGCGGAAGAGCCCAAAAATCATGCCTTTCCTAGCATATACAATAGTGGACAAAAACAATGAAAAAAGGTAACGTAAAATCACTAATATGGTGTTAGAGAGCCACATGAGTCCAGTTCAGTCTGTATACATTGTGGCATTAAATCTACAAATATCTGAAAGGTAGCAGAAGGGATACGACTCCATTCGTCCACAAGAAATGTGATCAATTCCTGCTTGTGGGATGGAGCTGGAAAATGCTGCCAAAGACATTATTCCACAAGTTCCCATTGGGTTTAGATCTGATGACTGCAATGGACATGCAAAAGTTCAGTCTCCTGGTCCTCAAACCACTGGGTGACCACCTGTGCTCTTTGGCTTGGAGCACTGTCATCCCAAACGAAATGCTTGACCATTGGATGAAGATGATCACTCAGGACTGTCAAATAGCAATTGACATTAACCTTGCTTTCTAACAGAATGATTGTAAGCTTCCTATGGTTGGTTCCACAAATTCACTTGTCCATTTGCTGCAAACATTTTTTGGTCCTTGAGGTTGTCACAGACATTCTCTCAGATATGCCAGACAAGATGTACTTGCTACCTGGGAGTTTAAAACACTGAGAACTGATATTTGGGTGACATTCAAGTCAAGTGGACCCAATTTCAGTGTAGTCCAGATGGTCTGTGACAGCCAAACCTCTGCTTGCACCTTCACGATGATGGGTGACCATCCAGGGGTGAACCAACGTAAGCAGGGGTCGAGGTGTGTTGCCCACACCACATGGAGGAATGCCGCCCCTCTGTGTTACCAGGCAATACTAGGTGGCAGATGACTCTCACCAACTGGTGCAATACCACCACTTTGCTTATTGGAGGCTTGAAGTGGCAGAACCCGTGTTTACTCTCCAGAGCCAAGTTCCGGCCAACCCTTCCCCAACTCTTCCATCATGCAGTATGACTGATGACTTTTCAGGTTATGATGAACATTATGGCGAGATCCAATCTTCCTTACGTTTTGAGGGTACAGCTCTAAAACGGTGTTCACAGGCCGGCCGCTAGTTAGTACACTGGACCGAACCTATTGGTAAATCTTTAGGAGGCTTCCGGATCAGCTAGTGTATAATCTTGCTACCTCTACTCTGCCAGATAGTGACCGGAGGGAGTCCGAGTAGTGTGTATGTGGGGACATTGTCGAGGCCACGTTCTGTCAAGGATGTGGGTATATTCTTACCATATATATGCCATATCCAAATATTTCATTACTTCATACAGCATGTCCCCCCCCCCACTTTTCTTACTATTGAATACACCATGAATTGTCAAACTAATAGAGTAAGCTTATCTGTGAAAAGATCTAAACCTCCCAAACACTTACTAGTTCATTTCATAAATATACATGGTCTCAATTCTAATCTCAATGATATCCATTTCCACTTGCAGTTTGCAAAACCCCATGTACTTTTTCTGCCAGAATCTCGATTATCGGTTGATTCAACTACTGCTCATCTCAGTTGCCCAAACAATTCGCTGTATGATTCCTTTTGCCTCGAAGGCGGTACCTTGTGCATACGTCCGTTCCAATATTCCCTGTCAGAGACTTGGTAATTTGGAATCTCCTCTTTTTGATCTGCTCTTGCTTAAAATCTCTCTAGCCTATTGTGTCAAATTCATCTGTTGTCTCTACCGTTCTCCAAACTCCACTAATCACTTGGAGCTCTTTGACTTCTTCTCTTTGCCACTTGACTTTCTCCAGTCTAACTTTCCTAACAGTGAGGTAATTTTCCTTGGTTGATTTTAATGTTCACAACTCCAGCTGGCTTCCGTTTTCTAGTCACGCCGACCCAGCTAGTCAAGATGCTGAGGCTTTTGCAATTACTAATGACCTTGCACAGATTGTTCATTTACCTACAAGAATACCAGACAATCCCCACCACACAGCCAACACACTTGATCTTTTTCTCACAAACAACCCTTCTAAGTACACAGTCGAAGTAAGTGGTCCTTTAGGCACATCAGACCACAACTTGGTGATTGCCTCTTCTCCAATGGAGCCTTTATCTCATGGCTATTCCCAACCTCATATTGTTTGGCATTATAAGAATGAAAAATGGGATGACCTACAAGATTTCTTTTCCTTGGTCAGACTACTGTTTCAAAACTTCGGATGTCAGTGTTTCCTCGGATAGTGTCAGTGAAATTATTCTTGTAGAAATGGAATCCTTTATCTCACACTCCACTTGAAAATTTTGTCCTTTATCTAAACATGGTTTTCCAATAAATGTGCTAAGGCTGTTAAAGGAAAGAACAGCCTTAGCATATTTAGAAGAGAAGTTGGTCTTGACATCTCAAAGACTTTCAATCATGTTTGGCATAAAGGTCTTCTAAACGTTGCATATCGTAATTGGCTAGTTTCCAATTCTTCAGTTTCATTTTCTGCTTACACCAAAGCTCACAACAATTGTAAAGCAGTTATTAATCAGTCCAAACTAGATTTTGAACAGGCTAAGAGTAGAAAACTTGCTTCTTGCCGTAATGGTAGCCGAGCATTCTGGTCTCTTGCCAAAGCCATTGGCCGCAACTTTTGCCCATCTCTGTCAAAATCAGATTGTTCCTTTGTCACTTCAGCCAGGGATAGAGATGAACTGCAAGCTTCCCATTTTTTGTTTCCAACTCGTGTATTAATGATCTTGGTAAAACACCTCCCACCATTGTCCACACACTCCATTCAATGCCTCCTTTAGTCTTCCATCAAAAGGATGTCAGAAGGATATTGTTGAATCTTGATGCTAAGAAAGCTCTAGGTCCGGATGGTATTTCTCCACTTGTTCTCAAAACCTGCAATCCTAAACTTACTCGTGTCCTTTGCTGCCTTTTTTCACTTTCTTATTCCAAAGGTGTTTTTCCTTATGCTTGGAAATTTGCTGATATCCAGCCAGCCAGTTCCCAAAAAGGGTGACAAATCCTTCCCATCCAATTATCGTCCCATTGCAATTACTTCTACTCTTTCCAAAGTAACAGAGAAATCAATTAACCGCCAACTCTTAAACTACCTAGAAACTTTCCATCTGATCAATGATCGCCAGTATGGATTTCGTCAGTGTCGATCCACTGATGATATTCTGGTTTATGTTACTCATTTATGGACAAATTCAATGGAAAAGTTCGGTGAAACACAAGCAGTTGCTCTTGACATCTCAAAGGGTTTCGATCGTGTTTGGCATAAAGTTCTTCTAAACAAGCTTCTATCTTATGGTTTGCCAACTGTTCTTTGTAATTGGTTATCCAGTTTCCTCTCTGATCGCTCACTGAGGGTGATGGTAGATGGCTCTCTGTCTTCTAATTTCTCCACTAATGCTGGTGTCCTCCCAAGGTTCAGTTCTTTTCCTCTTATATATTAATGACCTTCTTCCATTAACTGGAAATCCTATCTATAGTTTTGCTGATGATAGCACATTGCATTTCACTTTCCATTTTGAGGAACCTTGCCCTGCTCAATCTGTTTCAACTTCTCGAATATCCGCTACCAATTCCTTAAATGCTGATATCCAGATAATTCTCCAGTGGGGCAAAGACAACTTAGTTGATTTCAATATTTCTAAAACTCGGTCCTGTCTTATATCTCACAAAAAGGATTCTTCTGCTCCTATGCTTATCATTGGTGACACTCCGATTTCTAGGCATGACGATATATCTCTTTTGGGGATTACCCTGACTTCTAATCTCTCTCTTGGCACAAGCACATTACAAATATTGCTTCCTCTGCTTCTAAAAAACTTGGTTTTCTCTTTCACTCTCGGTGTTACTTTTCTTCCAAACAGCTATTCACTCTGTACAAATCACAAATCTGCCCTACCATAGAATATCGTTCCCACATATTCCACGGGAAGAGGGCGCTGACTCTCTTTAAAAATTACAGCTGTGAATTGCAGGCTCCGGAAAAACGATAAGTGTTTGCCTTTTTATTTACATAATTGTTATTTTATATTGTACTTAATACATAGTCTTATAGTTACGCTGGTTATTTTTATTTTAATTTAGATAAACAGTTTTTGTTGATATACGTAATACTTAATATACGTAAAACCGTTATTTCGTTCGAATCTTGCAGCTATTGTTTTTGTATATAATGGTAGGGAATTCAAATTTTTAATTGAGGTAGTTAGGTAGCTGTAACGTATAATTTATAGAGTAATACGCTTCACTGTTTCTATTAGATAGCATAGTACTGACATTTAATTAATTTAAAGTATCATGCCCCAAACTGGAGCAGCAAAGCAACGGGCACAAAATGGCAGGAGTGCTGTGACTCGGGGAAGAACTGAGGGGGGCGATTCTCCAACACATCAGAGCCTTAAAAAAATGTGCGGCTTGTGAAATGTTTGCCGAACTCTCTGGAACAGAACATGATATTGCCATGGGGGATGTCTTTGTGTGTGCGCGATGTAAGGAAATCAGGCAAGAACTCAGCGTTGTTATGGGCCTATATGATAGTTTGAAGGACAGGGCGGATGCCCTCGAAAGATCTAAATTGACGACAGAGCTTGCACTTGGTCATCACGCAACACAGCGGCAACCCCCAAGGCAGAATGCGCTGGTCCCAAAGGAACTAGTAGTTGTTGGAAATTGTCGGGGAAGCGGGAAACATGCTTCATAAAAAGGATAGAGTGTAGAGTGTATTTAGTGTCAAGCGGCACCAGGGGTTTCCCCCATCTCCGCGTTCCTTTCATTGTAGGTGTGCCAGTTCACTGGAAAGGCCAGAGATTTAAAAGTGTGTGGATATTGTACATGATTAGTGCTATGTACCATTGTTCTTCTGGCCATTTAGCCGCTGGACCCCTGCTGAGGCCCAACGTTGTCCCCACTCAGCCCCGTGGAGGCAGGCCAGGTATATCAGCATTATAATTAATTACTCTGGCAGGTCCTGCCACCTAATTTCCTGAGATTTCAGTGGCTAGGACCTAAAAAAAATTTTTTTTTTTTTGATCTTTCGCGTGGGGGGCCGTGATAGGTGGAACAGGACCAGGGTATGTCTGCCAGGGTTGATAACGTTGTAGAGCAGATATCATCTTTTAAAGGCACAAAAGGTAATATAGCTGTACACGTTGGCACTAATGATATTAGGAGTAGGAGACCGGCAGAATTACTTAACAAGTACAAGTCACCGTTGAACAAAAGCTGAGCATTAGGGTTGAATTTGAAAGTGTCTGCAATTCTGCCCAGACATGATAGAAGGGAGTATATGATGAGAGGCTTGTCGATCAATTCGGCCCTGGAAAGAATGTGCAAGGCTCAAGGGGTAGAATTTTTTTCAGCCTGGTCTGTACTTGTTAACAGGAGAGACTGCTTCTATAGGGATGGGATACACTTAAATAGAAAGGGTGCAAGAATATTTGCTGATGCTATCAAGGCAGTGTTAGGTGGGTCGGAAAACTGATAGCTTGGGAGATACAAGGACTAATAGTTTAACAGTAGCCATAGGCAGAGGTGAAGGTGATTCTTGCACAACTTCTATTAGAATAAGTAGCAACCTGGAGCGAGGGGTGTTGGGGGGTTTCAGGGACGGATGGCAGTCATCCTGAAATAGGTGGGTATATGGGATGTGTTAGGGTGAATAGGAATAGGAGCATGTATGCTTGCATGAATACCAATGCTAGAAGTATAGTAAATAAATTTGATGAATTTGAAGTGTTGGTCAAGACATCAAAGGCGGATATTGTTGGGATAGCAGAGACGTGGTGTCACACAAATATAAGGAATGCTGAACTGGAATTTGGGGAGTACAATATGTACAGAAAGGAAGGAGGTGTTATGCTCTTAATTAAGAAAAACAAAATCAAAAGAAGTGCATCCAGTTGATATAGATGAACAGTGCACTGTTGAGTCAGTTTGGTGTGACATAAGCACTGTGAGAGAAAAAATAAGAGTAGGAGTGTGTTATAGGCCTAATGACTCAAATGAGTACAATGAACAATTGTACAGAGAAATAGAGTGGGCTAGTAAACCGGAATGTCTTATAATGGGGGATTTTAACTTCCCCGATATCGACTGGAACTTGTGGATTGGTCACTCACACACTAGTCAGATTTTGTGGATTTATTGGATGATTGTTTTCTGCAGCAGCATGTTCGAGAGGCAACCAGAGAAAGTAATACTCTTGATCTGGTTATCAGCAGTGATCATTTGTGTATTAAGAATTTGCAGATAAAGGAACCACTAGGTGGCAGTGATCACAGTGTACTGATGTGGGATTTACTTAAAGATTTAATTACCATCAGAGGTAAAGGAAAGGTTTTTGCTTCCATAAAGCTGAGTACAGTGGTCTCCGACAGTTTTTTAAATTCTGTACAGTGGATCAACTGACGATGTTACCAACAGTAAATTCTAAGTGGCAAGCATTCAAGGAATTAATCGTGGATGCTACTAAAAGTTTCATACCTATTAAGAAATATTGTTCAAGGTTTAGGCCTAAATGGTTATCTAATGAACTAATGAGACTCGTAACAGAGAAGAAAAATGCATGGGATGCATATAAATTATCAAGCGACTCAGAAGCCTATGGCAGATATAAGCTAGTCTGTAATCAGATCACAAAGGAGGTTAGGCAGGCGAAGGCTGATTACAAGAAATTCTTGGCAAAAGATGCTAAGAAAAACAGCAAGGATTTCTTTACTTATATAAACTCTAAAAGGAAGGGGATGAATCTGATTGGTCCACTTGACATTGATGGTTCGACTGTTGATGATCCTGCTCAGATAGCAAACAAACTGAATGAGTATTTTGCATCTACATTCACACATGAGGAATTATTAAGGTTTGAAAATGGCAGAAGGTTATCAAATTGTAGCAGGATACTTAATGATTTTTTAATAACTGAAAGCAAAGTGGAGGAGAAATTGTTGAAGTTAAACATAAGAAAAGCAGCTAGGGTGGATGGGATCTATCCAGTTATATTAAAGGAGGCGGCAAAGTAACTAAGCAAACCCTTAGCCATAATTATGAGAGCGTCCTTGGACTCAGGGGAGGTTTCCACGGACTGGAGATGTGCAAATGTATCCCCAATTCACAAAGGGGGATCGAAGGGTGACACGAGTAATTACAGACCAGTTAGTTTAACTTCTGTTCCAAGTAAAATAATGGAGTCACTGGTTAAAGATGCATTGCAGGATCATCTAGAGAGGACTGCAGCAATAATTCAGACACAGCATGGGTTTGTTAAGGGAAAGTCTTGTCTGACAAATTTGATAGGATATTATGATGTGGTTACAAAGGAACTGGATGCAAAAAATAATTTTGATATCATATATTTGGATTTCAGGAAAGCTTTTGACACTGTTGCGCCTGGAAGACTATTGTACAAATTGGAGCAGAATGGTATTAAGGGTAAGCTGCTACAATGGATAAAAGGATGGTTAAGTGGGAGAAGACAGAGGGTGGTAATCAATGGGTGCTGCTCTTCGTGGACTAATGTTATTAGTGGAGTCCCACAGGGTTCGGTGTTAAGTCCACTGTTGTTTTGTATATTTATCAAATGATATTAATGAAGGTATATCGGGCTTAATGTCGAAGTTTGCAGATGATACAAAGGTTGGCAGGGTTGTTAATGACAGTAATGGCAGTGTGCTACTGCAACAGGATCTAGATAATTTGGGCAGATGGGCTAAGAAGTGGCAACTGAAGTTAACCTTGACAAATGCAAAGTACTGCATATGGGTAGAAGTAACCTGAGAGAAAAGTACCAACTGTGTGGTACTACACTTATGGTGGTAGAAAATGAAAAAAACCTGGAGTAATTGTGCAGTCAGATATGAAGTTTTCTGAGCAATGCAGACAGGCTGCCAGGGCAGGTCATGGGGTTTTGTCAATGATATATAGGAATTTTGCTAGAAGAAAAAAGGAGGTGATTATCCTTCTGTATAAGGCAATGGTCAGGCCACGCCTTGAGTATTACGTACAGGTCTGGAGGCCTCATTTTAAGAAGGATGTATATTTACTTGAGCGTGTACAGAGAAGGGCAACAAGATTGGTGAGGGGAATGAAGGGATCCTCTTACCAAGAGAGGCTTAAGTTCTGCAAATTGCAGTGGCTGGAGACTAGGCACCTGCGCAGTGATCTGATTGAGGAGTATAAGGCCTTGAATGGGATGAGCACGCTGAATTCTGATGGGATCCTTCCACTTGTTCAGATTACGAACTTAATCGAGCATAAATTCAAATTAAGAAAAGACCGATGTAGAATAGATGTGAGGAAATTTGCCTTTAGCCAGCGGGTGGTTAATTGCTGGAACAAACTTCCATCTGTCATTGTGGAAGTTGATAGGTTGAATAAATTTAAGGAGGAACTGGACAGGCATTTGGAGGGAATTGTGTGATTTTTTTTTTTTTTTTTTTTTTGGCTGATGCTGCATAAGCTCATAACACTTGCTTTCTTGCATCACATGCCACTACTACTACTACTACATCTGGGGCGGTGCCCCAAAACCTCTCTCAGGCTTCTAGATTCCATTCAGAAGAGGGCAGTTAGGGTTAATGAATCCTCTCTAACAGGGTCTCTCCACTCGCTGTCTCATAGACATACTGTTTCTGCTGCATGCCTTTTCTACAGGTTTTTCTGAATTGGCTTCTATAATTCCCACTCTCTCTTTCAAAACAGTCCAAGCACATGCCGCCACCAGCCAACATCCATTTACTGTCTAACTTGAAACTCACAGAACCAACTTTTCATCTTCCTCATTTATTCATTCAACTGCCATTTTCTGGAACAACCTTCCTTCATACGTATTTCCTGAAAATTACAGTCTACAGAAGTTGAAGTCTAATGTCAACAAATATCTTCTTTCGTCTTCTCACCCTCCAACCCAACCACAGTAACTATAGGTTCTAATACCTCTCATGTTTGGGGTTTTCATAAAAAAAAAAAAAGTGTAGGTGGATTTGTTGGACTATATCACATTCCTCCACTGCTTATGCTCTTTGTACCACTAGACAAGATGACATGCATTGTCAGGGATGATGAGTGGCTTTCAAAGTGCAACTCAACCATAATATCCAGTTCTATAGAGTTGCAGATGTCTTCCCTTTAGATACTCATGAAGGCATGACCTTGGAAACTATTCCTGTCAAAACGTTAGGAAATTCAGCTGTCTTAGTAACCGATGCTCCTGCCAAACATACTCCAACAATTGTGCCCCTTTCGAAATCACTAAGATCTTTTCTTGATGACATGGTACCAATAATTACATGCTGTTAGGCCATGTTTGCCTTTCCAGACATGACATCCCAGTGGCAGTAGCACTGTTTAGCATAAACAGTGCCGCTGACACTGGGATGTCATGATTCCTTGTCAGTGGCACTGTTTAACATAAACCTAAATGCTATATGCAAATGTTAGTGTTTCCATTTTTTTTTTTTTTTTTTGCCCATTACCTGTATTTTTGGGTCCTCAAAGAGGTAAATTTCTTTAATCCTTACCCTTTACATCCTATATTAGTGGTTCCTTTATTCTTAAAATATGATTAACCTTCAAGAATACTGCTATCCCTTAAAAAAAAATCTTGTTAAAATGTTATGTACAACTCAGAATATGCTCAATATCATGTCCAATCTTAATGCACTGTGTGCGTGTGTATGCACACCCTTGATATACAGACTACATAGGCACCTTAACAAACTAAGTTGCCAAATAAAGGATGTTAGCAAATTCCACTGATGAGCTTCAACACTTCCACTCATCAATAAAAGGCCAAGCACCTCATCAGTGCAGTATCTGACAACACACTGATGAGCTCATATCATAAGTTGCACCAAAAATTGCAGAAAAATCTAAATTTTAAAAATGAGCTGTAAAGACATATTTGCATCTGCATATAATTCATGCATGTTGCTTGTATACATTTCTTTTAACAAAACCAGTTCTTAATAAACAATGCAAAGAATTTTCACTATTAAAAAGTTGTGAATAACACTATATTTAACAGTAAAGAAGGCACCCGCTCCTTGTTGCAAAACAGCGTAAAAACATGAGCAGTGCTCCGAAATTTGTAGAGACTTAAAAAATCTTTTCTTTTACAAACTATTCTGTGAAAAATTGGATATAAAGCCCTATGAATTTCATACAAAGACTGGTAAAGAGTACCTCAAAACTTATTCTTTAAATTCCCTCTATCTTTTTGTAGCTTGAATCATGAGAGTTAAATCATCACTGGGTTGTTGGGTGCTAAAAATGGTGATAACAGCTACAAACACAGCCAAGTCATTTGCAGAGGGAAAAGTATTGCAAATCAATACCCTTCTACTTCTCAGAGAAGACGTGCTATTTAATTAAGTGCAAAACTGAGACAATAATATGCTCACAAAATGAGAAATCAAAGCCATTTAAAAAGACTTTCAAACTTTAATCTCATAAGAGACTGTTCTGTAAAAAATCAATGTCCTGTGACTAATTAATTTTCTTAATGCACATATTTAATTCTTGCTAATTCTCACCTGTGTTTTCTTCCTGTTTTCAGATGTAACAATGAATAAATAAAAATTTGTCAAGAAAGAAATGTACTAAATTTTCATCCTCTTATGGAAAAGAATGCCTAGAGGTGCTGCAGCAGATTGCAACAAGAAATATCTGATCTGGATCATCTTCAGAACTGTTACAAAGCATAAAAGAAAAACCAGATCTATTTGTGGTAAATAATAGTGTTCATCCAAAAAAGCAACACATAATGGCAGTATTTCATTACAGTCCTCATAAAAATATCTTTGTGCCCCCCCCCCTCTCTCTCAACATAGTAATAGTATTATAGTGCAAGGAAGCAAGGCCAGGAAAAAAAAAAAAAAAAGTAGATTAAAAAATAACACAAATTATTTGCTTTCTCCCCCCTTATATAGGTAACTATCCAGAGTTGACCTTTGAAATTATTCAACCTGTTCCAGCAATCAACGACTCACTGACTAAAAGAAAACTTCCTACAATCTAGTCTAAATCTTCCCCTATAATTTGAATTTATGCTTCCAAGTTCTGTAATTCTCTATAACAGTGAAAATTCTGCCTTCATTCATATTACTAACTCCTCTCAGAGCCTCAAACATCAATCATGTCACCTCTAAGGTGCCTGTAATTCACATAATTGGAGTGTTTCCTAATAAAGTTGCCCTTTTGCCAAATCTCACCTTCGAGTTACCTGTCTTTGGATCCTTACAAGAAGCTCAATGTCTTTTTTCAGATGAGGTGTCTCCATACTTGGACACAATATTCCAATTGCCTTATACAGTGGGATTATTACTTCCCTATATCTACAGGATAACGTTCAATAAATAATTGATAGGAGAGCACCTTTGATAGGATATTTTCTGGCTGCCTGTTTCCACTGCTCAGAAAAACTTCATATCTGCCCATATAACTCTCGGATCCCTTTCTTCCTCTACTATTTTTAATTCAACCCCACCAAGCTTATAATTTCTTTTAGGATTGCTATTCCCCGAGTGTTAACACCTTGCATTTTGCTGCATTAAAACGCCACTTTTCTGACATTCTTCCAGCCTGTTCAAGTTGTTCTGAAGGAGCACTCCTCTGTAGTGATCATTAACTACTCTACCAATCTTTATGTAATCTGCAAATTTTGACATCAAGCTTTCTATCCCATTGTGAATGTTTATGAAAATCAAGAACAACAGTAGTCCTTGGGGGACCTCACTTCTGACTTTACCAATCTGAAGAATCCATTAATCACAACCTTCTCTCCTGCAGCCACCCAGAAATTCATTGTAGAATTTTTCCAGTAATCTCACTCAACATGTTCCAGCTTGTAAATAACCTCTCATGAGGGACAGAGTCAAATGCTTTGCTAAAATCTAAATAAACTATGTCAAAATTGTTCCCTATATCCAGCTCGTGAGTAATTGTGTCAAAATAGCCTACTAAGTTAGTAGGCTATTTGTGAATTTCAGAATGTTATATCTATCTAAATGTCTCTGGATGGCATTCTTAATCATTGCTCTTAAGATTTTTCCTACCAATTAAGTCAGACTAACCAGTCTATAGGGACCAACTTTGCTCTTACAACTGTATTTGTGTATTGGTGATATATTGGCACTTCTCCAATCCAAAGGACTCTCTCCGGAGTCCAAAGATGCCCTCAAAATTGCTGG
Organism: Mastigoproctus giganteus; assembly: GCF_048544385.1. Classification (NCBI taxonomy): domain Eukaryota; kingdom Metazoa; phylum Arthropoda; class Arachnida; order Uropygi; family Thelyphonidae; genus Mastigoproctus; species Mastigoproctus giganteus. The sequence goes on from NC_143575.1 coordinate 155,763,405, forward strand.
GTATATGCCATCAACTCCAGGAGCCTTACCTGCCTTTATGCTCAAACGTTTTTCTAATAAATAGTCATCTGTAATTTCAAAATCACTAATTTCATATGACTCAGCCTCACTCACATAGCCTCTTCCATACATTTCATTACTATGTAACTATCACATGCTATCTTTTTCTGTTCAATTTGACTGGCCAGCTCTATTCACCCATTTCGGCATCTTCCTCCTGCAGTATTTTCTTAGTGGTATGTACGAATTCATGGCTTCTGTGATTTTTGCTTTAAAAGTATTCAATAATTCAAATTTATTTGCCCTCCCTCAACAATCAGCCAAATTCATAGGGCCTTGCATTGCCTTAAACTGTCAAAGTCCCCTCTTCTGAAATTAAAACCTGTACCTTTATCTTTAACTACTGCAACATCTTTCATCTTCCAACTGACTGCATGATCAACACCTGCCAATGGTTTCTGTATTGTAAGCCCTGAGGTGTCAGCTAATTTGTGAGTAATGATGAGGTCAAGAATGTTCTCATCCCTAGTAGTATCTCTGACATGCTGGTACAAATAATAATCATCTAGTTCACTTAGAAAATTTTTTCCTCAAGGTGAGCTTCCCTCCCACTTATTCCAATCGATCTGGGGCAGATTGAAGTCACCCATAATAAGACATTTGCACATCTTTGCCCATTCCATCTGCACAAGTGTTTAGACATTCATCATACTCTTCACAATATTTTGGTCTCTAGATTACTCCCACTCTCATTATACTTTTGCTTCCAACTAACTCACCACACAGATTCAGCAGATGTAACTTCAGCCTCAGCAAAAGCTCTTTTTGCACTCAGGCTGCTTTTGATAAGAAGCATGAGATCACCACCCATTCTGCTTTAATAGACTGGCCAGCTTTGTGTTCATACATCTTGGCATCCTCTTTGTGCTATATTTTTTATTTGCCCAAGTGTGATAGAGGCTATCTAGCATCAAACTGTCACATTCTTCTTTCCTGAAATTAAAACCCATGCCTTTATCTTTAGCAACTGCAACCTCTTTATTCAACTTCAACTAAAGACTGTGATCACTTTCTACCAATGGCTCCATGTACACCCCATTTTTTTCATGAATGATCTGGTCTATCCAAAATGTCATTATTTTTGAAATATAATAATATATCTCTTTATATCCTTAAAAATCATTGCAATAGCTTGTATTTGCTCCAAGCATATATATTCTGGCCGAGTTTCCACCTGTTATTTTACATGCAGTAATTTGGTTTATTATCACTTAATAAATAAAAATTAAATTTAGTTTAATATAAAAAATATAAAGGCAGTTCATATTTCAAAATGCATTTAGCCTATGCAACCAAGGACTTCCTGTAAACTATAAACTATGTAAGCAAAAAATAAAGAATCCTTGAAGATTCTGAAAACTTAATCCTCATGTGATCATAAGAATAGCTAGACCAGTGCTTCTCAAAGTGGGCAATATCGCCCCCTGGGGGCCATTTGAATTATCCATGGGGGGTTAGGCATGAAAGGGGGGGGCGATAGGCCAACTCTGCCAGGTAACGAATCTTTACTACTACTAGCATACGTACGTTTCATAAAAGATGAAAAGTTGAACGAAGAATTATTATTTGCAAGATATCTAGAAATGTATACCCAAGGTGAGTCTTTATTTCAGGTTACTGAAAAGTTTTTTAAAGACTGGGAAATTCCACTTACAAATGTACTTGCTTGTGCAAGGATGGAGCACCATCAATGATTGGCCATTACAAGGGTTTTATGGCTTATTTAAAAAATGCTGTGCCAAATATTATTACTGTTCATTGTGTCATTCACCGTCAGCATTTAGTTGCAAAAAAACTTGGTGATCAACTGCACAATTCTCTACAAACTGTTATTACTGCTATAAACAAAATTAAAGCACATTCTTTATTATTATTATTGTTATTTGGTTTTTTTTTTTAGGAGCATTAGCAACCTAAGGCCATATTGCTCCGGGATATGCGGTGGTCATTCCCTGACCTTTCCGCATCCTCCGTATTTGGTGGTGACGGGCTCGAACCCCGGTCTAATCAAGAAGCGTGTGCTACGCACTGCTCCTTCCCACCTGGCTACGGAGGCGCCAACACATTCTTTGAATGATCATATATTTCGAAAGCTTTGTGATCAAAACAGTGGAGATTTTGAACGATTTTATTGCTACTTCACTCTGAGGTTCGGTGGCTGTCAAAAGGCAACTGTCTCAACAGATTTTATGAACTCTTTGATACTGTTGTCGAGTTTTTTGAAGATAGGAACAAAGGAAATGAAAACTGATATTGCTTATCTTGCAGATTTATTTACTAGATTCAACTCAATTAACTTACATTTACAAGGACAAGATGCCGAAATTAAATTCGCCTCTTATTAAGGTGAAAACTCAAATTTCAGCATTTATTTCAAAATTAAAGCTTTTTATGCGCAACATAGGACGACGTGAATTGTATCAATTTCCAAATCTGTTGGAAATAGAGAAAAAAGAAAAAATAGCTGATGAAATTCTACTAACGTTTTGTAATAATCTAGAAATGTTGCACAGAGATATGCAGGAAAGGTTCGAAGATCTTCTTAATTTTAAAATTCCAGATTGGGTTATAAATCCTTTTTTTAAATAATGACGATGGTGAATGTTTTGTAGAAGAAGAATTGATTGAGTTACAAAATGAAGTTGAACTGAAGCCAAAATTTCAAAATTCATATCAGGAATTTTGGTTACAAAAAAAATCCCTGACCATTATCCTGCATTGTGGGGAATTGTAAAAAATTACTTATTACTTTTCCAACATCATATCTAGTCGAAACCGGTTTCAGTGCTGTATCTCAACTGCTGACAAAACAAAGAAACGTGGCAATTTACGACTTCTAACATGGCAATTTAAACATGGCAATTTACTACTTCTACTTACAGAAGTTAAACTAATATTGATAAGCTAATAAATCTCCACCAAGCTCATCCATCGCATTAAATATTAAAATATAATTAACTATTTCCTTTAATATCATGACTTATTTATGTAATTAACTTTAATTTTTATGACTTAATTTAAGTGACTATAACTGACTTTATTTATGTAGTCGTAATTTTTTACGAAGAAGGAATAAAGTGCAGTAAATAGTTTTCTTTATAATTCACATACATACATGAAGGGCTGCATTTACATTTTTGGAGGCAAACAGACAAATATTCATTTCAGTTATTTAGCTTCACTTTATATTGGTGGGCTGAAAAAAAGCCCTGGCGAGGCCTTTTTTTTTTGGGGGGGGGGGGGGGCAGTGATCCAAAAAAGTTTGGGAAGCACTGAGCTAGACTATTGCCACTATTTTCATTACATGTATATAACAATATCAGAAATAACATAGCACACCAGTTTATTTATCTGAAAAGGTTAACGCATACATTAGAACCTCTCTTTTATTTTTGCTACATTGTAAATTTATTGTCTTTCAACAAAAGTGATACTAAAAGAAAAAGTAAATATGCAATATACCAAGAAAGTAAACACTGAATTATACATGGCTATTCTAAACCCACATCGAAGTTTCTGACTTGAAACAATATTAAAATATTCATATATACAATTCAAAAGATTATTCTCAACATTATGAAATGTTTATATTCAGTGAAGAGCCATGAAATTTAAGTAGTACCTGCTTTGCCAAGTTTTTTTTTTTTTTTTTAATCTGCGATTTTTATTCTTTCTTCTATAAAAAATCTGAGAAAAGTGATAACTTTATAAAAAAAAAAAAAAAAAAAAAATCACTCCATATTTATAACAGCTATTTACAATCAGTATTTATACCCAATGCATTTATAATCAATACTGAATATGAGATTAGTTCATTAATATTATCCATATATAAAGAAATCTGGTTAAAACTTAGATTAAGCTTTATTTTTATAACAGAATACAAATGTTCTAACATTACTGTTATCTAAAAATATTAACAAGGAGTGTATGCAATGCATTACATTTTAGGTGCTTTTGATTTTATTTATTTTTTCTTCTTTTCTGTGATTAATGGAAGTGAAAAGTAAATAACTAAGTATCATCTTGTTACAAATTAATTAATAATAAATAAAAATAACTGTTTTTACTTAGCTGCACATATTTATTTTTTGGTTATTTGGTTTTTTTTTTTTTTTTTAGGAGCATTGGCAACTAAGGCCATATTGCTCTGGGGATATGCAGTGGTCAAGGCTCGAAACCCGGTCTAATCAAGAAGCATGTGCTACGCGCTGCCGCTCCTGCCCACGGAGGCGCCTTCACATATCTTGTAACATAATATTCACTCATGAACATTTTGTAGTACTTATTTCATCCTGGATTTTTAATAAAAATTGGACCGCAACACTTATTTCACTCACATAGATGTGAAAATTTCAAAATTCTACTTACCATACTATGATATATATATGCATGGTCTGAGATATATGAGACTGGTCGGTCTTATGTACATTTTATAAATTTTGCATAAACTCTTATAGCCCATTCCTGTTTGATAAGACTTTCGTAATTTCATTGCGTCTGATATACAGGGTGATTCACTACCAGTGCGACAAACTTGCAGGAGGTGTAGGGAGCACAAAGACGAATCGGAATCACATAGCATTGCAGGGTCCGAAATGCCTTCGTCATGTGGTAGAGGACGTTGAACGGGAGGTCGTGTGAACAGCGATCCCGCTGGAAGTCAGCATTTGCGAACCAGTTCCCGAGGCAGTAGGATGGACGAGTATTCGTCCATCCTACTGCCTCGCACCGCTCTGCGCTTGTACCAGAAACGTTTCCCCGCACAGGCGTGCTCCTCATCATATGATTTTCGCACGTGTGCACAGAAGGTTACGTGAGACTGGTTGTTTCACGAGAGGTACCATGAATTGAGAGCGAACGACGAGGATGCCAGACAATGAGGAGAATGTCCTACGTCTTGCAAAAGGCAATCCGAGTATGAGAACTCAAGCGATAGGCCAACCATTGGGTATTTCCCAATCCACTGTATGGAGGATACTGTCGATAAACCAAATGAGTTCATACCATCTGCAAAGCGTCCAATCATTGGAGACTGTGGATTATCCACTCCGGAGGACTTTTGCTACTTGGTTTCTTCAACAGAAACGGTTGAAGAAAACAAATGCTGACTTCCAGCGGGATCGGTGTTCACGCGACCTCCCGTTCAACGTCCTCTACCGCATGACGAAGGTATTTCGGACCCTGCAATACTATGTGATTCCGATTCGTCTTTGTGCCCCCTACACCTCCTGCAAGTTTGTTGCACTAGTATGTCCACCTAAGTTTTAAATCATGTTTCATTTTTCTTAATTTTCAAAGTTTTTATTAAATCAGGACAGACTTGTTTACCTATCTTTATCAAAATATTTTCTATAATGTATAAAACTCAAATAACATTAAAGGAATATTAAAGAATCGAGATTCTACTGTTTTTCAGTTAATTTTTTTCTATAAAGGTGTAGAAGACTCCTGAATGTGGTAAAATATTGTATATGATTCTAGAATGTCCTAGAAAGTGGAAGTATTGCTTCAATATTACAGAAGATTGTAGATGATTCTAGAGTGTTTTGCAACAACCCCAGGGGCTCACATCTGATGAGTATGGGCTTGGCACACCCAGGGTCATGAGCTGGATATCATCATTCTTCTCTTTCTTGGTGATTCCTTTCTTCTCTCTCTCTTTCACAGGGTAACTCGGAAATTTTTTTTTTTTTTTTTTGGCTGGTGAAGCTTCAGGCTTCCTTGCACCATATGGCTAATAATGATAACATCAGCAACTGAATAAAATAAACAAATACCTATGTGTAACTCAGACTAGTATATTGAAACATTTTTTGTAATGTACTTTACTTTTTTTGTAATGTACTTTACTTATTTCCACTTAGATTATAAAAAAATTAACTGAAAAACAGTAGAATCTTGATTTTCCGGAATAGATGATAAAAAAAAAAAAAATTCCAGATAATCGATTTCCCGGTTAATCCAAAAATACAGGAAGTCCCCGACATAACATAAGAGATATGTTCCAGGACTTTTTACGCAACTCGGGAATGACTAATAAAATATTGCTATATATCCCTGATATACCAAAATTGCAGAAACCACATAATATCTTCCAAAAGAATGAAGAAAAATGATTATATATTTTTCAATTAATTAGTTATAATATAATTTTTTATATATTTTTAATTAGTTCAATTAAAAACTTTATCTGGGAACAGTGGTGAATTAACCAGAGTGGCAAATAAGAAGAGAAAACATAAAAGGAAGTAAAAACGCATGTTATTGAAATGTAGAAACTGATATGTATTTTGTAGCCTCGGTTATTATAGTTGACTTTTGGTTCCAATTCCTTCTTGTATTCTGTCTGTCCTTTATTAATGTGTTCACCGTACACACTGACAAATCTGAATTCCGCACGATACTTTTTAATGTTTGACCATTTTCACACATCCTTATTATTTTAATTTTCTGATCCAACTCGATCGCTTTCCTTTTCTTGGTAGATTTACTAGTTCGTTATTTGGTTTTTAGGAGCATTAGCAACTAAGGCCATATTGCTCCGGGGATATGTGGTGGTCATTCCCTGACCTTTCTGCATCCTCCGTATTTGATGGTCACAGGCTCGAACGCCGGTCTAATCAAGAAGTGTGTGCTACGCGCTGCTGCTCCTGCCCACCTGGCTATGGAGGCGGCTAGATTTACTAGTACTGCTGTCACTTATTCTCTTAGTTGGCACCATGATAAGTCAAAATTAAATTTTCTGTAAGAAACTTCACAGGGTTAAAACAAAAATTCACTATTATCACCCCATGCAAGCTCACATCTTACTAAAGCACATTTCTCGAGGTCACTACCATAAAACAATAAAGACAACTTGCAGTTTCTGGTTTATTGGGCTTTTCTGTTAGCAATTCTTTATAATTGGGTAGTAAACTCGATCTTATTGCATTTGGAATAATACCAATAGCTGGAATTCTGTGGGTTTTTACGTTATTATGGTGAAATGTGTGTCCCCTTCACTGAAATCTTCAGTTATATAAAAAAATAAAATAAAATTTAAGATTCTTTGGAGTCTTGAAATGTCCCGGTAAGATTCATTCCTATTGTTAAGCTTGTTACTCCGTATCTCACTTGTGCATGCCTTGATCTTCGGTATTGATTGCTTATTTTATTTTATTATATTTATTTTTTTTTACTCTTTTAAATTTTATAATACTAAAAAAGAAAAATATAAATAAAAATAACGCAAGTCTGAAGTTACTTAAGTCAGGGACTTCCTCTATAGAAAATTGTTCAGCAACCTACGTAAAAAGTATGATGATAGATAAAAACGAAAAAAACTTGCCACGCACTACTTGTGTATCCAATATGATGCTTTCCTTTATTTTTTATGATGTTGATTTTAAATCTAATAGCTTCCCTTTATTATCGATATACCTGACATAAATAACAAAACAAAATTTGTGTTTTGCGGTGCGATGGGAACACAATCGATCCGACACATTAAAACAAACCAAACATTTCTCTTTTTTTCTTTTCTTTTTTTTGAGCGGCGGTTGTGAAGACACTGAGGGTTACAAGATAATAGGTACATTCATCTCCCAATAACAAATTTGAAGTCTTGAAGTGTCCTGGTTAATCCGATCCTGGTAAATCGAGAGTCTGCTGTATAACATGTATTTCATGTTTCTGCTGTAATTAATAATCAGCAAATAGTAATAATTCGTTATTTATATCATTTACTAAATTGATAAAAAAAAAAAAAAAAAAAAAAACCTCTTCAAAAAGCAACAGCTTTCATGTGCATGATCCCAGAACATTTCTTTTCTGGGCTTCTGCCATGTTTCCCATGCACGTAGCAATATGTTTGAATAAATAAATAAATAAAAATAATAAATTCCAGCTTTCTATTTGTCTGATTTCAATGAAATTTGGGATGGCTTGTCAAATACCTCTAAGGGAGCTAATATAAAACTTTGTGAATATTTCATACACTGGGAGTTGAGTTGTAAAGGTGTGGATGAATAAATGGACATAGTAAAGGCAATACGTGCTTCACACGTGAATATTACATCAGTCAAGGAGGTTGAAGAAATAATATAGATATATGAGTAAGTAATTAAGTGTTTAGCAGCAAGAGCTATTGTTCCAGTACTAATTTACTTCTTTTTTTTTTTAATTCACAAGACAAAATATAGTTAAAAACATGTCAATTATTAACATGTGCTATTTATCATCTTTTTTAAAGGGATTTTTTAATTTTTAACACTGGGATAAAAACTTTTCTTGAAAGGTTTTGTGAGTTAACATTTGTTTGACAGAGGTTTTCGGAGTGAAAAAGAATAAGAGGTGATTATTATTATTACTGCATTAGCCATATTGTGCAAGGAAGCCTGAGGCTTATGCTGCACCAGCCACAAAAAAATTGAGCTACCCTGAGAGAGAGAGAGAGAGAGAGAGAGAGAGAGAGAGAGAGAGAGAGAGAGAGAGAGAGAGAGAGAGAGAGAGAGAGAGAGAGAGAGAGAGAGAGAGGTGGGGGGATCACCAAGATAAAGAAGAATGATGATGTCCAGCTCAGGACCCTGGGTGTGCCAAGCCCATACTCACCAGATGTGAGCCCCTGGGGTGAACGAAATGTACCTGATGTCTTTGTACAGGTATATAGAGTAAGATTTTTTTTAGACATTAACAGAAAATCTCATTGGGATGCCAGTGGTATTGAGGAGCAGTACAGCACTTATTAGTGCATAACTTTTTCCAAATGTTTATTTTGAAACATTACCCTTCATTCACATCATTTTGTTAATACCACTAGCTATTCTGTAATATATATCCAAGTACGCCTGTACCAAGTGAGAATGATGGAAGGGGAGAAAGAAAATTCCATTTGCACCACTCATGAACATATTCTTCATAGAGACATCAATCATGCTAAAAATAGTGAATTCTTGTGAGCAAGATGGATGGTCAACGGTGGATAGGTAGAGGTGGGCCTGTAATGTGGCCTCCCTGATCACCAGACTTAAAGCCTATGGATTTTTATATCTGGGGTCATGTACAAAGCTTGATGTACACTTCTGACATTAACACAGTTGAGGAATTGCAGCGTTGGGTTGAAGGTTGTTGTTGTTATGGGAGTTTCTGGTGCAAGGGCTACTTTGGCCATACTGCACCTACCAAATGGGTTGAAGGAGCCTTTCAGCAAATCAGAAATGACCCAGGAATGCCTGAGAGGATCTGCAACTCTATGCAGAGAAGACTACAATGCTACAAGGACAGCATTTTGAACATGTTTTGTAACATCCTGTAACATGAAACATCTGTAAAATCCTGTGGTGTTGAAACCAAAAATTAAAAATGTATTTATTATTTTCTGTTTAATAAAACCGCCCTTAGCAAAGGATTCAACAGCTTTTTGCTAAACTAGTGCCTACATAGTCAGCGGCAGATCTTAACAGAATTGTTGGGTTGAAGGTGGTTGTTGTTGTTATGGGAGTTTCTGGCGCAAGGGCTACTTTGGCCATATTGTGCCTATAAAATGGGTTGAAGGAGCCTTTCAGCAAATCAGAAATGACCCAAGAATGCCTGAGAGGATTTGCAACTCAATGCAGAGAAGACTACAAAGCTGTGTATGGAAGCAAGGACAGCATTTTGAACATGTTTTGTAACATCCTGTAATATGTAACATCTGTAAAATCCTGTGGTGTTGAAACCAAAAATTAAAAATGTATTTATTATCTTCTGTTTAAAAAACCACCCTTAGCAGAGGATTCACAGCTTTTTGCTAAACTAGTGCTCCCATGTCAGTGCTAGATCTTAATAGAAAATGTTCATTATCTCAAATGGCTCATGTGCAGCATGATGTTCACTTTCACCTTTAAATTATTGACCATTTTTGAAACACTCTGTATATTTATGAAACTCATTAAAAAAAAAAAAAAAAAACTCTTCAAAAATCTCATTTTGGTAACCATATGTAATTCTCAGAAAACCACATTGGTGGCAAACACTACATTTCCAGATATAGAATGTGATTGTTAGATTATACTTAACAAATTCATCCATACCAGTTTGTTCACAACAAAGCCATCATCACATCTCCCCTGTTTGAACATGTGCTTATAGTCAAACAATTCTTTTGTTCAAAGCTCTACACTTTCCAAAGTGATGGAAAAATCTACCTCTACACTTTCCAAAGTGATGGAAAAATCCATTAATCACCAACCACTAAACTATCTCAAAACCTTCCTCAAAAACTATATTCCATCTAGTCAATGATCACCAATACAAATTCTGCCAGTATGGATCCATTGGTGATATTTTGCCTAATGTTACTCATCTATCGACAAATTCAATGGAAAAGTTTTGTGTAACTCTAGCAGGCACCTCTTGACACTTCTAAGGCTTTTGATAGTGTTCGGCATAAAGGTCTCCTTAACAAACTCTCATCTCATGGAGTTCTGACACTTTTTTTTTTTTTTTCTCTTTTTGGAATTGGGTATCCAGTTTTCTCTCTGCCAGTAATGGTAGATGCCTTCTAACTTCTCCACTAACACTGGTGTTCCTCAAGGTTCAATCCTTTCGCCCACCCTTTTCTGCCTGTATATTAATGGCCTTCTTTCACTGACTGAAAATCCTATCCACAGTTTTGCTGATAATAGCACATTACATTCCATCTTCTAGTTTGAGAAACCTTATCCTGCACAAACAGCTTCAACTGCTCAAATATCCACCACCAATTCCTTAAAAGGTGATCTCTAAGTAATTCTCCAATGTGTCAAAGATAACTTAGTTAACTTCAATCCTCTAAAACTCAGTCCTATGTTATATCTCACAACAGAGTCTACTGCTCCTATGCTTATCTTCAATGACACTCAGATTTCTAAACAAGATTGCATATCTCTATTAGGGATTACCCTGACTTCTAATCTCTCTTGGCATAAAAGCACATCACAAATATTGCTTCCTCTACATCTAAAAAACTATATTTTCTCTTTTTCTCTCAGCATTACTTTTCTTTTAAACAACTACTCTGCAGAAATCTCAAATCTACCCTAGTATGGAATATTGTTCCCATTTGATGGTGCCCCAAAACCTCTCTCAGGCAGAATCCATTCAAAAGAGGGTAGTCAGGTTAGTTAATGGCCAGTCTCTTACAAAGTATCTCTACTCTCTGCCTCACTGATGTTCTGTTTCTGCTGCATGCCTTTTCTATAAACACTTCCATGGTCACTGTTCTTCTGAATTGGGTTCTAAAATCTCTCTCTCTCTCTCTCTCTCTCTCTCTCTCTCTCTCTCTCTCTCTCTCACACACACACACACACACACACACACACACACACACACACACACACACACACACACACCAGTCCACATGTATTTCCCGAAAATTACAATCTACAAAAATTCAAGTCTAATGTCAATAAATATCTCTTCTGTTATCCCAAACTTCAACCATGCACAGTACTAAGTGCTGTAGTGTGCATGGTCTAATACCTTTAGTCAGAGCTGGCCGCAAACTTTGAGGGGGCCGTGTGCAAGATGAGACAAACAGTCTAAGAAGTTTGGATTAAAATGGGGGGGGATTAACCAATATTTCAAATTTTCATACTTGTTACATATTTATTTCATGTAGGAAGAATATAAGAATAACGTGATATTTAATATACTGATAATTTAATCAAAATATTTAATTTTATTTACAATATTTAATATACTGATAAATAATAAACAATCGCCTAGAAATATCACATGCATTTCCATTACAAAAACAAAAATAAAGAAAGAAAATCAATCAGTAATGATCCAAACAAACAATTATCCAAAAATATCAATAAATTAGTTTTTTCTACACCAGAAATAAACAGTACCTTACATTTCATTCATGTGTGTTTAAAATAGTGGCTTTTCTAACAGTTAAAAAAAGTAAGGAAGGATATGATAAAAGTCCATTACGTGTCATTATTTCACTCTTACACACTGATTGTGAGTCATTTTTAACCAATAATCTTCAACTTTGGGAAATAGTAATGTCAAATGGTAGAATTCAAATTATATAGTTTTCGTTAAGTTATGCCATGCCATTACAAATGTCAAATATTTCTTTCAAACTGTTTTAATTAATTACGAGCATAGAAAAAATATTATATGCAACTCATGTAAAAAGTGTTTTATTAACTCATACGAATTTGTGAAATAATACACCACTTTTTACTCTTGTTGCATAAATAACTACAGAGTTATCAAAAATTATTGAAGTGTGCCGCTTCATAGAAATATGACATGTGCTGTTAACTTGATATAAATTCATTATTAATTCAGAATTATAGTCATAAAAATGACTGATAATCATTACAGAAATAAATAAAAGAACCCTTCTAAATGTAGTCAGTAACCAAAATTGTAAGTGATGTAATGTACAGCCAAAGTTGAATGATAAAATTAATTTTTGACCTTACTTTGATATATGCTATCGTTTTCGGAAAGTAGTTTGGATCAACTTTAGGAAAACAGAATATAATTTTAATAACATTGGGGATAATTTGATGTCAGGTGACTATCATTCATTTATGATCACCCTGTATTTATTTATCATATTATTGCACAAAAATCACTCACTATATCATTCTAATTTATTTTATCTGCCAATTCATGCTCAATTGATATTAATGATAATGAAGTAAACCTTTCTTGGCAATCTCAGGTAGTTCTTTATTAGTTTTAATTTTGAAAATTATCTTTCACTTGAAGCTACTGTCATGGGACTTGTTAATATTATCTTTAAAGCTATTGTAATATTAGAGTACAAGTCCATTAAATTCTCGGAGTATGTGTACTGCAGTACTTTAAGATGTGAAACCGATGGGTACAATGGTTCTAAATATTTTAATTTCCTCATAAAAATCAATTTTGTCATCTGTATGAAATATTGAACAAAAATTTTCTAGTTGTTTTAGGTCAGCTTCAGGCATGACTCGCAATTTACTAGGATCATACAAAAAACCAGATATCTTCTTGTTCTTTATACAATTTAAAATGTTTTTCAAATGATGCTACGGCAGCATCAACAATTAATGAAAAAGAAATTGATTTTGTAATTTCTTCTGGGTTCAAAAAAATCAAAATCTTTTTCGACCAACATGCCGCTCCTTGAAGGAGATATCAATGTTTAGTTCCTTACATAACGTTTAAGCTGTTGCTAAACAAGAGACATAACCATTTTTCCCTATACTTTTGAAAGAAATTAACTCTTCCAAATGCCTCGCTGCTATATCTATATGGATTGTTGAACTTTGCAACAATTTACTAATGAAATTAACTTTTGTGAGTAATTCATACCAATTACAAGACTTAAAATAAATTCAAATTCGTACATGTTTCTCAATGTTCCTGATTTCTACTTTAGATCATCGTTGGAAACTTTTTCTTGAATTTCATTTAATGCTGAAAAAAATTCTACCAGTTGAAGCCATATAGCTTTAATGCTATTCATACGACACTCCCATCTAGTGTCTGACAAAGGTTTTGGTGTATGCTGCATTACGTGTTTTTTCAATAGATCCCAACGAGATGTCAATGATGAAAATAAAGTATATATTCGTTGTATTGTCTTGAAAAATTTTACTCCAAGTTTGGTAGATTTGGCAATATCACCCAAAACAAGGTTTATATTGTGACATGCACAGGGAGTATATATATCGCTTTCAGGTTTTCCTTCAAAAACCATGCCTGATCTCCTTTATTGATACCTTTCATATTTGTCCCATTATCATATCCTTGTCCTCGACAATTTTTAATTGGTATGCATAATTCTTTTAATAATGCCTTCAATTTGTCGAATAAACTCTTTCCATTTGTATTGTTCACAGTTAAAAATGTGACAAAATTTTTGAGAATCTCAACTTTAGCATCTTTGATATACACAAATCTGAATACAACTGATAACTGTTCTTGTTGACTTACGTCTGGGGTACAGTCAAGTAAAACAGAATAGTATTTAGATGAGTTTATTGTGTCTACAGTAGTTTGCTTTATTTTTGAACTAATTAGCTCAATTCATTCATCTTGTATTCTATGGGGAAAATATGTAATTTTTTTTTTTTTTGCAACCAGAGCTTTGTCTTTCTAAGTAATTATTTATGCAGTTTTTTCAAAACTAGATCAGATTTGGAAATCAGTTCCATAAGGCCAAGGAAATGTCCATTACTGGAGTTGAAAAGTTTGTCATTTGTTCCTCTTAATGCTAAATTGTGCTTTGCCAAGTAGATAATTCCTCCAATAATGATGACAAATACTTGACATAAATACTTCCATCTTTTCTTTTATAAGTTCTTCACTTCTCGCATCTAGTGAAGTTCCCTTAATTAAATTTACTTCCCTTTCGATTAAACTGTTCATACATTTGCGATGAACTGGTGACCATTCATGTTCTTGAATTCTTAGATCATTAAATCCTTTGCTACAAAAAAAAAAAAGCAATTTCTAAATAGGAAAAGAGTTTACAGGCAAAACTCTCTTCCTATTTAGACATGTTAGACAGTTACTAAATTTCACCATTTAGTAACTGCTTTGTATAATAGTACTTGGAAAAGCATCTTCCATTGCTATTTTGTGGAAAATTATCAGATTTTACTTGAACTGGTCCTTTTTTAATTATTAATGTTCTCACAGTTGGTCAGATATTATATATTTTGGCCAAGTTGCTGGATCTTCAATAGCAAAATTTTCATCGACACCAACACCAGAATAGGCTTCAGAAGCTTCATTGTGTTCTTTTATTTCTTGATCTCCTATTTCTTCTTCTCTCATGTGTTCTTTTATTTCTTGACCTCCTATTTCTTCTTTTTCCGTGTGTTCTTTTATTTCTTGACCTCCTATTTCTTTCCTCTTGTGTGTTCTTTTATTTCTTGACTTATTTCTTTTTTTCTCGTGTGTTCTTTTATTTCTTGATCTCCTACTTCTCCTTCACTAGTAACTGCTACCACTGGCATAGTTTGCATAGTCTTGACACAGAGCTTTTCGTCATTGCTTGGCGTATCCAAATTTGATACAGTAACAAATTTAAATATTCCATTTTGCAATTTAGATGATGCTTCTTGTTTCTTTGCCAATATTTTTCTTTTTTCAGATTCACCAGGATATTTACGATTCTGGTTTCTATCTCACTCGCCCATTTTATTGTAAATGCAAAAAAAACTTTTTCAATTTTCATATAAAGTAGGCAATAATATTATCTCGCTTGCCCATGTAAATGCAAATAACCTTTATTCATATAACATATGCAATAATATTATTAAATCTCGTGCAAATGAGTTTTTGATTGTCACACTCATGGCATAGTCGTTCCCAGATTAACTAATTTATTAAACATAAAATAACATAAAATAAAAAAGATTAAGACACAAAATATTCTTCAAAAGATACCATCAGCTGAGCTGATGCACAACAAGTATAGACCAATCAGGGCATTGGTCACATCTTAATAAGCATCCATTAGCAATTACCACATAGCCAACACATCAACCAATCAGAGACCACCACATCAAACATGATCAATTCTTTCATTTCTTGTTGATTTTGTGCAAAACCGTATAATTTATAATAATTACTTCATTAACCATTTTGTATTGTGTATTATGCGATCGCGGGATCCTGCGCGATTGCCCCAGTTGCCCATGCCTCAGGCTTTCGTGTTTGGGGTTTTCATCCCATGAGTTAGAAATTATGCAATATGATATTTACACCAAAACCACTGATTAGCATTAGTAGAGGCATATGATACAAGAAAGCAAGTTTATGCAGCATCAGCCAAAAAAAAAAAAAAGACATACTTCCACTTCACCCCTCCGTTCGTTCGAAATACCCGTCCAGCTAAGTTTTAAATTTATTTAGGCTATCAACTTCCACAACAGGGGAAGGAAGTCTGTTCCACCAACCAACTATCCGCTGGCTAAAGGCAAATTTGAATTTATGCACACTGTAATTTGCAAAACTTACACCTTTCTTCGTAAGAGCAACCCTTTGTTCCATTCACTAATCTTGTTGCCCTTCTCTGTACTCATTCCAGCAGCTCTACATACTTGTTGCAATGAAGCCTCCAGACCTGTATACAGTACTCAAAGTGTGGCCTGACCATTGCCTTATACAAGGGAATAATCACCTCCTTATCACTGCTAGAAAAATTCCTGTATATCATTGACAAGACATCATGAGCTACTCTTGCAGCCCGTCTGCACTGCTCAGAGAACTTCATACCTGGGGGTAGTTGTGTAGGCAGCTACACAACTACCCCCAGGTCCTTTTCATTCCCTACCACTGTCACTGTAGTACCACAGAGTTGATACGTTACTGTTTCCCATATATAGTACTTTACAATTGTCAATGTTAAACTTCATTTGCCACCTCTCAGCCCATCTGCTCAACCTTTCCAGATCCTGTTGCAGCAGCATAGCATCAGTAGTGTCCTTAACAACTCTGCCAACCTTTGTATCATCTGAAAACTTGGACATTAAGCTTGATATACCATCATCAATATCATTTATAAATACAGAAAACAACAATGGACCCAACACTGAACACTGAGGAACTCCACTAATATCATTAGTCCACGATGAGCAGTGTCCATTGATTACCACTCTATCTTCTCCCCCTCAACCAATCCCTTTATCCATAGCAGCAATTTGCCTCCAATGCCACACTACTCCAATTTGTGCAGCAGTCTTCCATGTGCAACAGTATCAAAAGCCTTTCTAAGATCCAAATATATAATATCATAGTTATTCCATGCATCCAGTGCTTTTTGTGACTGCATCATAGTATCCAATCAAATTGGTCAGGCAAGACTTTCCCTTAACAAAACCATGTTGTGTCCGAGCTATAACTGAAATCTTGTCTAGATGTTCCTGCAGTGCTTCATTAACCAGTATCTCCACTAATTTTCCTGGAACAGAAGTTAAACTCACAGGTCTATAATTACTTTTGTCAGCCTTTGTTCCTCCTTTGTGAATTGGGGATACATTTGCACATCTCCAGTCTATGGGTATCTCCCCTGAGTCCAAAGAAGCTCTCATAATTATGGCTAAGGGTTTGCTGCCTCCTTTAATATAACTGGATACATCCCATCCACCCCGGGTGCCTTTTTTTATGTTTATCCTCAACAATTTCTCCTCCACTTTCCTCTCAGTTATTACAAAATCATCTAGCTCACTGCCAGAGTTTACTTCACCTCTGGTATTCCCCTTCCTGAATAACTCCTTGTGTGAATGTAGATGCAGAATACTCGTTTAGTTTGTTAGCCACCTGAGCAGGATCATCAACGGTTGACCCATCGATATCAAGTGGATCAATCTGATTCATCCCTTTCCTTCTAGAGTTTACATAGGTAAAGAACTCTTTTCTGTTTTCTTTTGCATCCTTTGCCAAGGATTACTCATAATCTAATCTAATCTCCTAATCTCCTTTGTAATTGGGTAAAGACCAGCTTATATCTATCATACACTTCCATGTCACCCATTAATTTATATGTATCCCATGCATTTTTCTTCTCTGCCATATGTCTCATTAGTTCATCTGACATCCATTTAGACCTAAACCTTGAACAATATTTCTTAGTTGGTATGTAAAGCCTAGTAGCTTCCAAGATAACTTCTTTGAATGCTTCCCATTTGAATTTGCTGTTGGTAACATCATCAGTTGGTCCCACTGTATAGAATTTAAATACTGTCTCAGACCATCATAATCGTCTTTACGAAAGCAAAAACCATTCCCTTTACCCCTGATGGTAGTTACCTCTTTGAGTAAATCCCACTTCAGCACACTGTGATTACTGCCACCTAGTGGTTCCTTTATCTGCAGATTCTTAATGCATGAAGAATCACTACTGATAATCAGATCAAGAGTATTACTCCTTCTAGTTGCCACCCAAACATGCTGATGTAGAAAACAATCATCCAATAAATACACAAAAGCCTTGCTAGTGTGCGAGTGACCAACCCACAAATTCCAGTCAATATCTGGCAAATTAAAATCCCCCATTGTAAGACTCTGATTTACTGGCCCGCTCTATTTCCCTGTACAGTTTCTTATTATACTCATCAGAATCATTAGGCCTATAGCACACTCCTACTCTCAATTTTGATCTCCCAATGCTTATGTCACACCAAACTGACTCGACACTGCACTGTGCAGCGATGTCGACTGGCTTCACTTCCTTGGATTTTATGTGTTTCTTAACTAATAGCATAACCCCTCCTCCCCTACTGTCCTGTCTATCCTTTCTGTAGACACCGTACTCCCCAAATTCCAGTTCTGCATTCCTTATATCTGTGTGACACCACATCTCTGATATCCTAACAATATCTGCCTTTGATGTTTTGAGCAATACCTCAAATTCATCAAATTTATTTACCAAACTCCTATGTATCCTAGCATTGGAGTACACTGAAGTATACATGCACCTGTTCCTATTCTCAGCTACCCTAACACAACCCATGTGTTTACTTGTACCACACAACGACTCCCAGCAGTCTCTGAAATATCATGCATCTTGTTTCCAGGCTGCTGCTCATTCCAATAGAAGCAGTGCAAGAATCACTTTCCCTCTGCCAGTGGCTACTGTTAATCTATTAGTCCTTGTATCCCTCCAAGCTAGCAGTTTTCCGACACACCTAATAATAAAAGCTCCATGAATGTTAATTTGTAACTTAATAAATCCTTACCTAAATTTTAAAATAAGTTAATAAATGCAAGTAGGATTATTAAAAATATCAAGGATGCCACAAAAAATGCAGAAAATTTAATGACCCAAAGTTTGCTTAGGGAGGATTTTCATCCCAATTCTACCTTTTGACAATGGACTTTTCAACAGTTACTGATTTTAAGTATGTCCATCCCTCAATGTCCCTAAAAAACAGGTATTCAAGGTTACAACCAGGTCAGAAACTTCACTGTTTTATTATTATTTCATTTGTGATATCCTTTTATAGCAACTGGGTAAGGATCATCCCAAGCACCTGCAGATCAGTTAAATGAAATATTAAACTAGGACTACAAAAAAAAAAAAAAATCCAACACGAACATGTAAAAAGAATTATTTATTCAATTTTTTTTTTATCTCATGCACAGGAAAAATTACAAAAGTGTACAAAATTACAAAAAGACAGACATAATGTCAGCAAGTTTTACCTTTTGAGCATCATTGCCAGAATTAGCTCTCCGGCTGATAAGCATGCCGCTGCGGAAGTTGAGGGCTGTGAAGATTTAGGAGTTTTTTCCAACACATCAGAAAATTTTTCTGCAGCTGTAGAATAGGCACTGGCAACTTCACCGCATACTTTAATGTTTTGGAAACCAGTGCAATGCTTGAACCTATTAAACCACCCATTGCTTGCCACGAACTTGGCTTGGTGTTCACTGTACTTATCCTTAATATCCTCATAAATACTTGCATTTGCTTGAATGGCCATTGGAATCGGGAGCACTTGCTTCTGAATCTGATTTTCCATTCAAATTATTAATAGCTTTTCCATCTTCGATGTAGCACCTGAACACTGTTTTGTGATCGCTGTTGATCTTAAATGCATTGATTCTTTAACATGTTCTTTCATACGCGCACCGTTCCAGAAAATAGTATTCACTGTTGAAGCAGCTATACCTATTTCTGGGCAATAGATGACAAACTTTGTCCTGCTTCGTACTTCTTAATTAATCATCTTCATTTCTAAATCAATTTTCTTTCATTTCCTAGCACTGCCACCACTTGCACTTTCTATTGGTCGCTTTCCCTTCATCATTGTAATAAGTAAATAGGAATGAAAAGAAGATTCTGAAAATTTACTTTGTTTTTTATATGACTGAAGATTTCAGTGAAGGGGAATCTCATTTCACCATAATACTGTAACATACAGAATACCCACAGAATTCCAGTTATTGGGATTATTGCAAATGCAATAAGATCGAGTTTACTACCCGTTTATAATAAGACTGCACTAACAGATAAGCCCAATAAACCAGAAAATGCAAATTGTTTTTATTGTTTTATGGTATTGACCTCCAAAAATGTTTTGGAAAAATATCACAAAGGTGTTCAAAATTGATTCTTATAACGGAACATATGATAACGATGAAAGTGTAGTACAATTTCCATTATAAAAAATGACCTTTTAGAGAGATAAATAGCTTAGTTATATAGCAAAAATTTCAACTTCCAAGGTCTTGGAACGAATTACCAAAAAAAAAAAAAAAAATATGTTCTTGGGTTCACATTACAATATTTTCACGATTGACATTTCTGTTCACTGACATTTGTGGGTGGGGATTAAAAATTAAAACAGTAAAAAGATAAGCAATTAATAACAAAGAACACGGCACACACAAATTGCAAGTAACACGATACACACAAGTGAGAACGGAGTAACAAGTTACAAAGCTTTAAAAATAGGAATTTTTTTTTTTTTTTTTTTAAATGAAACCCCCAAACACGAAAAGTATCAAAACCTATAGTGCTTAGTACCGTGCATGGGTTGAAGGAGAAGTATGGGGTGAGAGGGATGCCGGAAACTTTGCTCTAGAGACTAAACATGGGTTTCACCACTTCAAGCCTCCAATAAGCAAAGTGGTGGTATTTCACCAGTTGATGAAAGTCATCTACCACCTACAAAAAGCATGAAGAGAAGATTCTGAAAATTAATTTTTTTATATGATTGAAGATTCCATGGAAGTGTAAACACATTTCACCATAATAACCCACAGAATTCCAGCTGTCAGTATTATTGCAAATTCAATAAGATCGAGTTTACTATCCTTTTATGATATATTGCACTAAGAGAAAAGCCCAATAAACAGGTGATTGCTAATTGATCTCCAGAAATCTGACCGTACCACATGGTCGGTTGGAGACAATCGTACGGTGATCTCCAGTGCTGTGGTCTCCTGCCCAGATTAAACGGAATGTTGTCCCAATTAAGCAAAGTAAACCCTGGCTATTTTCTTGATTGGGTTCTGTTTTTTAAGATTTGCTCCAAATAAATGGCTGCCCCGATCAACCGGTGGTCAAAATAACCAGAATCCACTCTGTGCGTGCATGAGAGAGAGAGATATTTCAACCCTCCAGACCCTCCAAGAATTTGTCTAGTTCTTCCTTGAATTTATTCAAGCCACCCACTTCCACAACAACAGATGGAAGCTTATTCCAACAATCTCCCCAGCTGAAAGCAAACTTCCACACCTCTATCCTTCAACCATCCTTCCTCAATTTGTATTTATGCTCCCTTATATGTGCAGCCTCAGAAAGAGGAAGAATGCCATCAACATTTAGCTTCTCAATCCATTCAAGGCCTTAAACACCTCAATTAGATCTCCCAATAAGCACCTAGTCTCCAAATGCTGCAATTTGCAAAAGTTAAGTTTTCTTGGTAATAGCAGCATTTTGTTTACTTCAATTTGGTTGCCCTTCTCTGCACCCATTCCAGCACATCTACATCCTTCCTAAAATAGGGCCTCCAGACCTGTATACAGTACTCAAGAGTCAGCCTAACCATGGCCTTGTACAAAAGAATAATCGCCTTATTTCTGTTAGCAAAGTTTCTGTATATCATTGACAAAACCCCATTAGCTGTCCTGGCAGCTTGCCTGCATTGCTCAGAGAACTTCATATCTGACTGCAAAATTACCCCAGCTCATTTTCATTTTCCTGAGTGTAATACCACATAATCAGTATGTTAATCTCGGATTTCTGCTACCCATATGCAGTATCTTGCATTCGTCAATGTTAAATTTAAACTGGCGTTTCTCAGCCCATTGACCTAATTTTCCTAGATCTTGTTTAGTAGCACACCCTGACTACTGTCATTAACCATCATGGCAACCTTGGTATCATCTGGAAACTTAGACATTAAGCCTGATATACCATTATATTATAATGGTATATCAGGCATATTATAAATATTAAAAACAACAATGGAACCAGCACAAATCCTATAGAACTCCACTAATAACATTAGTCAATGAAGGGCAGAGCCCATTTATAACACTCAACCATCATTCAACCATCCCCCTTACTCAACCATCCCCTTATCCATAACACTAAGTTTGTATAACAGTCTTATGTGCAACAGTAGCAAAAGCCTTCCTGAAATCCAAGTATATAATATTAAAATTATTTATTGCATCTCATTCCTTGGTCAGACGATCATCCCTTAACAAATCCATGATGTGGCTGCAGTATAATTACATTCCTGTCTAAATGGTCCTGCATTACTGCTTTAACCAGCAACTCCATTATTTTCACGGGAACAGATGTTAAGCTATCAGGCCACAAATTACTCTACTTGTGTCAACTTTTGATACCCCTCTGTGAACTGGGGATGCATTTGCTCTTCAGTCAACAGGGATCTGCCTTGAATCCAAAGATGCTCTCATAATTATGTCTAAGGGTTTGCTTACCTCCTTTGCTGCTTCCATTAATATAATTGGATATATATTATCTACCTGAGGTACCTTTTTTTATGTTTAGCTTCAACAATTTCTCTTCCACTTTCCTTTATCACAAAACCATTTAGCTCCCTGTTAGAGTTTGATAAACTTTCCCACATCCCCCTTCCCTAACTTGGGCAGGATTATCAACAGTTAACCCATTGACATCAAGTACCCGAATGTGATTCAATCTCTTAATTCTACTGCTAATATAAGCACAGAAGTCTTTGCTGCTGTTCTTTGCCAGATACTTTTCATAATCTGCCTGAGGTTATCTAACCTCCTTTTTAACTTGATTAGGTGATTACTTCTCTGAATGCTATTCATTTAAAATTTACTGTTAGTAACATCATCAATTGGTCCCATTGCATAGAATTTAAAAACTGTTCAAGACCACTGTAGCCACCCTTAGGAAAGCAAAAGCCTTTCCTTTACAGTAGTTATGTCTTTCATTAAATGCCGCATTAGTGCACTGTGATCACTACCTCCCAGTGGGTCTTTTACCAGCATATTCTTAATGCTTGAAGAATCGTTGCTGATTACTAGATCAAGAGTACTGCTTCATCTTGTTACCTCTGTAACATGCTGCTATAGAAAACAGTCATCCAATAAATCTACAGAATCTTGCCAGTATATGAGTGACCAACCCACAAGTTCCAATCAATATGTGGAAAGTTAAAATCCCCTGTTATAAAACATTCTGATTTATTGACCCACTCTATTTCTCTGTATAGCTGTTATACTAATCACAGTCATTAGGTATATAACATATGCCTACTTTCGTTTTCATTTTTGCAACACCAAAGTGACAACATTGCACTGGCCACCTATATTGACTGGATGCACTGCCTTAGATTTAAAATGCTTCTTAACTAAGAGCATAATCCCAAAAACCTCCTGTCTGTACACATTGTACTCCCCCATATTTCAATTCAGCATCACTTACATCTGAGTGACAACATGCCTCCACTATCCTTACAATGTCTGCATTTGATGACTTAATCAGTAATTTAAATTCATCAAATTTATTTACAATGCTCCTATCATTAGTGTACGTGCAAATATATGTGCACATGTTCTTAATCTTAGTTACCCTAACATGACACATATATTTACTTGTTCTATGATGACCAACAGCAACACATGAAATCCCCAATATCTTGCTTTCCAGGCTACTGCATGTTCCAAGGGAAGTAATGCAAGAACCACTTTTACCTCTGCCTGCAGCTCTAGTTAAACTATTAGTCTGTGTATCCCCCAAGCTAGCAGTTTTCCAATCCACCTATCATTGCCTACATAGCATCAGTAAATATTCTTGCACCCCTTTCATTTTAAGTATCCCATCCCTATAGAAACAGTCTCTTGTTAACAAGCACAGACCATGCTGAGAAAAATCCCATGAGCACATTCTCTCCAGGGGTAAATTGATTGATCAGGCTCAGAGTGTAATCCTATTGTCTGGCAGAATTGCGGACACTTTCAAATTCAATCCTAACTAACTCGCAACTTTTTTCCAGCATTGCCCTGTACTTATTAAGTAAATTCTCAGATCTACTGTTAATATCATTAGTGTCAACAAGTACAACAATATCACTTTTTGTGCCCTTAACAGATTATATCTGCTCTACTTTTACTCCTGGCAGACATATCCTGGTCCTATTCCACCTATCCTTCTTGCACAATATACAGTAAACCCCCACTATTCGCGGTATCTGTATTCGCGGTCACTGATTTAATATAAAATGAAACCTAAAAAAATGTGAATTTTAAAGTGCCGTGAACATTTTCCGCCATAAAAAAACATGGGCATGGCTAAAATTATCTTTCCCAGTCAAAACAGCACTCAGTGGGTGGGAGGAGAGGGGTGACAAAATCGCGAGCGTGGATGTTTTTTTGCTAATCCTTGTTCAGTATGTGTTATGTGCTTGTCGTGGGAGGTTTCGTTGTTTGCTTTTAATTTATATGTTTATAAATTGAATAAATTTATCAATTTATAAATTGATATATTTATTCAATTAATTTTGTAAGCATATCAATTTATAAATTGATATATTTATTCAATTAATTTTGTAAGCATATCAATTTATAAATTGATATATTTATTCAATTAATTTTGTAAGCATATCAATTTATAAATTGATATGCTTACAAAAGTGATAAATCTACCGTTTTCAAGTGTAAAACAGACTTTTTCGAGTGTGTTAATGGAAGAAAGTGACTTTATTGTGGACAAGTTCTTTCTAACCCGTACAAAAATATGGCTACAAATAACAAGGGAAATGTGAAAATATCAAAGATGGTTATGGCATTAGCGAATAAAATTGAGTTATTAGACAAAATTGCTAATGGTGAAAGTGTCTCCTCAGTGGCAAAACATTATAAAATCAATGAGTCAACGGTACGATCAATAAAAAAATCAGAAGAAACAATTCTGCCATAGTGTCTGTGAAAACGCGCTAATTGCTTCAAAATTTGCTCTGTAACTCGTGACGTTAAATTGGAAAAGGCTTTAAATCTGTGGATAGAATACCGAACTCAAAATAAAATTCCGTTAAGTTCACTCATCATTCGTGAAAAGGCAAAACTCCTTTATCAACTCTTTAGCGAAACTGGTGATAGCACTGGTGGGATACGTTTTTTTTGCTAGCAAAGGCCCTGGTTTGAAAAAGATTTGTTCGAAATTTCTAATAAATATTACATTTAATATTAAATTGTTTCTTATTTTCATTTCGATGCCATATGCTTGCATTTCACTATGTACTGACTATGAACATAGTCATATTATGAAGGTACATATAATATATACATAATATGAATCAGAGCTGTAATACTCAATATGTTCTACATTGATAATAATATTAGTAAATTAATAAGAGGAGTTTACCTCAATATAGTACGTAGAACACTTCCGTATGATACCCTCCAGAAATTAAAACAGAAAAAACGAAAAAATCGACAACTTACCGGTACATTAAAGTAAAATATAAATAATTAAATAATCAATTTAACACAATTTAAAACAATTAAAATTCAAATTAAGCAATTAAAAGAATCTAACGAAAATATTCAAAACGATTTTCCTTCCTGAAGCTGACAATGCTGACAATAATATAATATATACATAGACAAAATTTTAGACTAGTTTTTCTTATATATTTCATACTTTGGAACGGAACCCCTTTTTACTATGGGAGCCATAACTCAGTATTCGCGGCATTTCTCAGGAACGTAACCCCCAAGAATAGCTGGGGTTTACTGTATTTCCCATTTCCATAACAACAGTCACCAATGATAACTACTTTCTGTGGAACCAATGCATTCTGCCTTGGGGATTGCCGCTGTGTTGCCTGATACACAAGAGTGAGCTCTGACATTGAGTTGGACAACTGAGAGCTTGATGGGCCCCCATTTTAATTCCCTTGTTGATATCCACCTTACTTTCAAGCTTTTATAAATGCCCATCAGAATGCTAAGTTAGTACCTGATTTCTTCACACAAACACACACAAACCTCTGTTCTGTTTCAGAAAGATCCACAAGTTGCACATTTTGTTAGGACATGATTCATAGTTCCCCTTTGGTTCTTCCTCCAAGCCACAGCTCTTCTGCTACTCTGTGCTCTTTGCTTTGCTGCTCTAGTCTGGGGGAATGATTTCCATTTTAAATACAATTTAATTCATTGACAATGAAAATTAAATACTACACTAAGCTAATAGATTCTTATGTGCAATAATACATATTACACTATCAAGTTTACATTATACCTTAAGCTATTACACTATCAAGTTTACATTATACCTTAAGCTATAAAGTTCAAGTTAAAAGTTAAATTATGGAATTACATTCGGACAGTTTTAAATTAGTTATATTCTCACTAAAAGTAAAATTTCTTAGCTAAAAACAAAAAAAAATAAAATACCAAACTATGTGATTAGTACCTTTAAACTACTTATTTATCACAAATAAAACCTACAATTCTGCACTACTAGATATGTGCTACAATATTAGCACCAAATCACCAATACAAAAGATCTATGAATAATAAGTTACGTAACTTTCGTAACTTACAAAATCTCTTAGCTAAATTTCAAAAAACCTAAGGATATGTTTTTGGAAATTTTTACTTTTTTTTTTTTTTTGATTAATTAATATATCAAATTGCGTTTGACAAACAGTTTAATAGTCGTCAAACACAATTTATTATATTAATTAATCAAAAAAAAAAGGGTAAAAATTTCCAAAAACTTATGTTCCCAAGAGCTTGAAATTAAGTAGTCGGTCCTTGTATAACACGTGTTTACACTACACGAATTCGATCGTACACGATTTATAAATAGGGAAAAGATATCTTAAAATGCACGAACCGAATTCGCTTATGCACGATTCGCCTTTGTGTTTACAAGAAATGGCAGTCGAACGCAGAATCACCCCAACCAAATACAACACGATAGGAATGAAGAGAAGATTCTGAAAATGTATTTATGTTTTTTATAACAGTGAAGGGGAAACACATTTCACCATAATAACGTAAAAACAAACAATTCCAGCTATCGGTATAATCGCAAATGCAATTAGATCGAGTTTACTACCAGTTTATAACAGATTCCACTAGCAGAAACACAACTGGAAATTGTTTTTATTGTTTTATGGTAGTAACCCCTAGAAATGTGCTTTAATAAAATGTGAGGTGTTAATAGTGTATCTCTGCCTTTACAGTGTTGTTTATTCAGTTGCTACACGCGCGCAGCTTTGTTTATGTGTATCAAGCGTGCCTCCTCGTTTTGCTTTATTCCCCAAAAATGAGTAAAATATTTAAAAGGTGTGAAAAGGAAGCATCCTGGTGAAGACACTGCAGATTCAGAGAGAAAAAGAAAAGCAATATCGATAAACAGAGGCGGACTGGGTCAAAAATTCTTATCCAGGAAAATTTATAGTAGCCTCATACTAGCGTTTATGGCCAAAATCACACAGGCCTCCGGCCCACTAGGGTTTCCCCGGTAAGGCTTATGGCCAGTCCGTCTCTGTCGATAGAGAAAAAATATAAAATTGTGAAACGCTTTGAGCGAAATGAAAGACCACATGATATTGCACGTGCTGCATACCTAAATGAGGCAACGCCGAGAATTACAAAGAATGTAGAGAAAATAAAAACAACTTTCATAAAAGGAAACTCAAAGTGTAATTAAAATCCATTAGATTAAGACACAAAGAATTGGAAGAGATGGAACGGCTGTCATCTGTTTGGATAGAAAAATCAAACAAAAAACAAGTTTGCTTACGATAGAAGCAAAAGCATTAGCAATATTTTATTATGTAATAGCGTAATAAAATACGTAAGTATTTTATTACAATTATTTATTGTGTTTGGTAATGTTTTGGTTACAAATGTGTGTTCAATCTTGGGTGGTCTGCACCTAACCCATTTTTTCCCATAGGGCCTGTTGTTTATATTGCACGAGGGTTTCTAGGAACACAACTATTGTGCTATATGAGGACTGTTGTTGTTTGTTTGTTATTTGGTTTTTTAGGAGCATTAGCAACTAAGGCCATATTGCTCCGGGGGGGGGGATATGCGATGGTCATTCCCTGACCTTTCCACATCCTCTGTACTTGGTGGTCACGGGCTCGAACCCCGGTCTAATCAAGAAGCGTGTACTACGCACTGCTGCTCCTGCCCACCTGGCTACAGAGGTGCCTTATACGAGGACTGACTGTACATATTTCCAATTCAGAAATAAACATAATAATACCAACATAGGTTTTGAGTGCTTTATTATCTTGAAACAGCTCAAAAATAGTTTTATTTTTATTCAAAGTAATCATCATTTGATTGAATGCATTTATTACACCATTCTAAAAGTTTACTTCATGCTTTGACACTTTGTTCTGGGTCATACTGATACATCCAACACTCAAACTCCAGTGACAATACAGTCAAGGAAATTAGAAAATTAGGAAAGAAACCTTCTCATGATGACAAACTTTCTTGCTTCTATCATCCATGAGGCTCCGCAAAATATTCTGCATAGACCTTTTTTTCCCTAAATCTTCAAGTAGAATTTGAAGAATCATCTCCTTATTCATATCCAACTCACTGGCCATCATTCTGAGGATTAAACAACGATCTTTGCCACAATTTCCCAACTTCTGCAACTCTGCCCTCATTTCAAGAGGTTGATGGATGCCCACTTCTTGGATGATCGTGAACATCCTGACGTCCATCTTTGGATCACTTATGCCATCCAATCACACTGGTACAACTTAACATTTCATCACCACAATCAGTTTTTAACATTTCATATGTTTCTTCTGCTGATTTTACCAATTAAAAGCAAAATTTAATATTCAATTTTTGCTCAATTGCAAAATCATGACATGGAAAGTTCAACAAATTGTTCTAAAAGACGCAAATATAAAATTTATGATGCATCCTATTATCTATTACTCCAATGTGCTTACTTCTCATCTATCCAATGCTAAACCAAATTTGTCAGAATCTGTTACACAAATTGCATCTGTAATTGCTTCAGAGTTAAAGTCAAACAAGTGTAAACACTGTTTGACTTATACTTAGCAGCAGATCTGGTTGTGTATAATTAACTTATGTTTAAATGTTTCAAGCAAGATTTTGTAATGTTTTTATAATTATTAAAATTAATAAATTTATTAATTTACAACTAAAAATTTACTTTATTGCGATATTAATATATCAGAGTGTTTACTTTATGTTTTTGAATGACAAAATAGGCTTTCAAATATACCTGTCCAAGTAGCAGCATGCATGATATTTTGTACACAAATCTCTGACACACGTACAGATTTTTTTTGTTGTAAAGAAGAAAGAGGTACTCGTAAAGAAAAAGTTTGCCAACTTCTGACTTAAACCAATCAAAATAAAATATTTTAAATAAAATGTATAAATTTAAAGATGCTCTGCATTGCAGTTTACTTCAGGCAATGAGCCCCTGACAATGCTCCTCTCCCTCCTTACACAAAAAAAAAAAAAAAAAAATTAGCACTTCATTACATACAGTATATTTTTATTATAAGTGCTGTAGGGAAAAAATTGCAAATCCACAGTAACTACTGTCAGATAATTCCTGTTATATACAAAAAATTACTTAAAACTATTTTTTCTGATATCCATCTTGAGGGACATTATCATAGCTACAATATAACAGAACACTATATCAAGAATACTTGTATAATATACTGCATGTGCCAGTGGTTTCCAACCTACGGCCTGCAAATAATTTTTATAAGGCCTGCGCGGAAAGTGAACTAAAACAGCATCGATCGCCATTTCGTATGCAAGCATCCAGCTCAACTGCATCAAACATGTACATGTGGTTCAGTGTAGTCATATGTACGCTAAATACAGTTATGTATTTTGATATAGCTTGTTCATTGCATTGAATTAATTAGTACTGAATTTTAAAAAAAATCATTCTTAAATATGTTCCAAAAGGAAAAAATCGATTTGGAGTGTTGTGTTTTTGATCCAAGGTGGACTGAAGACTATTTCTGAAGATTATTTCTTAATGTGGCTGTTGGAAACATCACCGAATGTTTCAACACAGAAAAAGGGAAACCAATAAAACAACTATCAAATATGGAGTGGCTGTTTGATCTTGAAATTCATACATACATTTCTAGTCATTTAAATGCTCTTAATTTAAAACTACAAGGGAAAGGAAAATTGGTCTGATTTGTTTGATGACATCAAATCATTTCAGAATAAGTTATTATTTAAATCCTTTTTATTATTTAGCGAGTAAAATTGAATTATTAGACAAAATTTCTTTATAAAATCAGTGAGTCAACGGTACAAAAAATCAGAAGAAAAAATCCACCGTAGTGTCTGTGAAAACACTAATTGCTTCAAAAATTTACTCTGTAACTAGTGATGTTAAATTAGAAAAAATGGAAAAGGCTTTAAATCTGTGGATAGAAGACCAAACTCAAAATAAAATTCCGTTAAGTTCACTCATCATTCGTGTAAAGGCAAAACACCTTTATCAACACTTTAGCAAAACTGGCGATAGCACTGGCGGGATACGTTTTTTAGCTATAGCAAAGGTTTGAAAAATTTGTTTGAAATTTCTAATAAATATTACATTTAATTTAAATTGTTTCTTATTTTCATTTTGATGCCTTATGCTTGTATTTCACTATGTACTGTCTATGTACATAGTCATATTATGAAGGTACATATAATACATACATAGACAAAATTTTAGACTAATTTTTCTTACATATTTCATACTTTGGAATGGAACCCTTTTATTACTATGGGAGCCATAACTCAGTATTTGCATTTTCGGTATTCACGGCATTTCTCAGGAACGTAACCCCCCGCGAATAGTGGGAGTTTACTGTATTTTTTTAAAACAAAAGTAAAGTATTTCAAACAGAAACAAAAGTAAAGTATTTAAAAAATATATATATGTCATTTTTATAATTTTAATAAAATCTAAAAATAAATCACTGACAGATTTGTTGCACATAAAAGTGCTGGGAATTTGCATTTTTTTATGTATAGCTTGAAAAGAAAAAACTGTAACATGAAAATAGAAACTTCTATTTACGAGTAACACGATATAGAAAATGTGACATACAATTTTTTCTCAAATCACTCTGTGCAGCCACAAAATAAATCTAACTTTGAATATGGCCCCCATACAAGAAAAGGTTGGACACCACTGGCATTTGGTAAACCAGAAACATTTAAAATAACCCTCACATATAAATCACCTGAACACTCATATTGAAATAAGAAACCTGCAGACTCATGCTAAACTAATCAGGGTACTTACTCTTCTTCTTCTTCAGTTTCTTCCTCTTTCTCTTCCATACCTGGCTGTTTTGGGAATTTTTTCTTCTTCTTTTCCTTCTTTTTTGGTGGATCTCTATCTCCCAATGTGTTTTTTGGACACTGATAACTCAAATGTCCAACATCCTGCAAATATCGAATTTAAACACAATTTTTAAAAAAATTAAGAAATTAAAAATGTAAAAATTGTTTTTAAAAGTTAATTGTGCAGTTTAAATTAGCAAAACAAACATTTATTCTGTCTGTACTTTTTATTTACTATTTATTCTATTAAAAAAAAAGTATTCATAGTAAGCCATTAGGTCAAAAGAATTGAATGAGTAAAATAAAAGCCTTCAAAGTGAGCCATTAGGCCAAGAGAACAAGGATTTAGAATAAAAGTATTCGTAGTAAAATTATTTAAAGTGAGCCATGTGACCAAAAGAACCAGTAAAGGCTAAGATAGTCTCAGTTGGCTTTATGCACTATATCCTATAAAATTAATAATATAATGATAAAACAAAAGTAAGATAATGATGATAAGGCCAATTATTAAAAATAGGATACACTGAATAGTACATTGACGAGGGCTAGCACCATTGGCATTAATCTGATCAGAGACACTTTTCCCACCTTTCCATTCATGCACATACACACATATATATATACAGTCGATTCCGGTTATTTGGGACACATCGGTACCAGTGCATTTTGGCCCAATTAAGCGGCTGCCCCAATTATCCGAAGTTTCACGTAAATAGTCAAAAATACAATGCCCCCCCCCTCCAACCTTTACAATAGGTTCACTGTACAATCAAATCACGTTATGACGGAGTCACCATTGTAAAGTACCATTCACTGTATGATATGTAATAAGCGCCGGTCATTGTGATCATGTTTGTGAAATGAATTTTAATTCAATTAAACAGCGATTCTAATTATAATTAGCGAAAATAGGAAGAATATTATCCACAGCCTATAAAAGTAAAGATATATTAAGTACAAATTTACCCATTATTACCTTACCAATTAAATGATACGTGAAACTCTGAAGAATATACATGATAATCGGAAAAATTAATACGTACTGTAATATGTACATACTAACTAAACTAGTTGACATTTCTGTTCACTGTCATTTGTGGGTGGGGGGTTAAAATTTAAAACAGTAAAAAGATAAGCAAACAATAACAAAAAAACACGGCACACACACAAATTGCAAGTAACACGATACGCGCAAGTGAGAATGGAGTAACAAATTACGAAGCTTTAAAAATAGGAATGAAGAGAAGATTCTGAAAATTTATTTTTTTATATGATTGAAGATTTCATGGAAGTGTAAACACATTTCCCTATAATAACCCACAGAATTCAAGCTGTTGGTATTATCGCAAACTCAATAAGATCGAGTTTACTATCAGATTATGATAGATCTCACTAACACAAAAGCCCAATAAACAGGTGACTGCTAATTGTTTTATTGTTTTATGGTTGTGACCTCCAGAAATCCGACCGAACTATGTGGTACGGTCGGAGACAATCGTAGGGTAATCTTCAGTGCTGCGGTCTCCTGCCCCAATTAAACGGCATTTTGTCCCAATTAAGCGAAGTAAACCCTGGCTATTTTCCGATTGGGCTCTGTTTTTTAAGATTTGCCCCAAATAAACGGCTGCCCCGATTAACCGGTGGCCCAAATAACCGGAATCCACTGTATATATATACAGGGTGATTCACTACCAGTGCGACAAACTTGAAGGAGGTGTAGGAAGCACAAAGACGAATCAGAATCACATAGCAGTGCAGGGTCCGAAATGCCTTCGTCATGCGGTAGAGGACATTGAACGGGAGGTCGCGTGAACAGCGATCCCACTGGAAGTCAGCATTTGCGAACCGGTTCCCGAGGCAGTAAGATGGACGAGTATTCAAACGTTGAACTGGCCAACATGCACCTCGCATATGGAGCTGCGGACTGTAATGGGCGCGCCGCTCTGCACTTGTACCAGGAACATTTCCCGCACAGGCGTGCTCCTCATCATACGATTTTAATCGTATGATGAGGAGCACGCCATCGTATGATGCCAGACAATGAGGAGAATATCCTACGTCTTGCAGAAGGCAATCCGAGTACGAGTACTCGAGCGATAGGCCAATGATTAGGTATTTCCCAATCCACTGTATGGAGGATACTGTCAACAAACCAAATGAGTTCATGCCATCTGCAACGCGTCCAATCATTGGAGCCTGCGGTTATTTCACTCCGGAGGACTTTTGCTATTTGGTTTCTTCAACAGAAATGGTTCGCAAATGCTGACTTCTAGTGAGATCGCTGTTCCCACGACCTCCCGTTCAATGTCCTCTACCGCATGACGAAGGCATTTAGGACCCTGCAATGCTATGTGATTCCGATTCGTCTTTGTGCCCCCTACACCTCCTGCAAGTTTGTCGCACTGGTAGTGAATCACCCTGTATATCAGTGTAGACACACCATAGTTAACCCATAAAATTAAACTACATACGTAGTAGTGTAAAGGCATCGTTTTAATTATATCTCATATTGTAGCTACCTTCGCAACGAGATACCAGGTATTGCACTACTTCAAATAAGTAACACTTCTCTAGTAAAGAAGATTACTGTTACTTATTCTCAGTGGGCACCACCACCCAGATGGCACATTTCAAGGCTTGTTGGCCTATCATCGGTAGATGGGCAGGTATCCTGGTAATGCAAACATGCCATCACAGTTGCAAAGTTAATTCCACAATATCAGAGATGTCAAATGGTGAACAGAATGATACTGTATTTAAAGACTAAATGCACAAGGCATAATTCCATATAGGTTTAAATTAACTATATAATATAGGTGTAGATATACCATAGTTAACCCATAAAATTAAACTACATACATAGTGTAAAGCAGGGGTGGGCAACAGGCGGCCCGCGGGCCACATCCAGCCCGCAACGATGTTGAATCCGGCCCCCTCGGTAAATGCATAAATATAGAAAATCCATACCCGACTACACTCGCCGTAACAGTTCGGCTTAATTCGGTTCGATCGGGAATCGCGGCCAGTACAACAGTAACCAAGTGATTCTACGCAGCATCAAAGAGTTATTTCCTAATTATTATTGTAGCATCGATTGAACGAAGTTCCTTTGGGTTTGACTTCTTATTGAAAAAAATAATATTGGTGCGAGATATTTTATGTTTTATGTCTTTTCTAATTATTACAATTTTTAATTTAATATAATTTATAGCCCATAAAATGAGCCAATTAAAAAAAAAAGAAAAATTGATGCCGAATGCCACATTTTCAATGATAATTGGACATTCAGATTTTTTTTTTTAAAATACATTAATAATTTGGTAATTCAAGTAATATAATATTTTTTAGGTTCTGATTTTTTTTATTAAATCGTTCAATCTATTCCGGCCCGCATCATGATGCAAAAATTTCATTCGGCCCGCTGACGAAAAAAGTTGCCCACCCCTGGTGTAAAGGCATTTTAATTAAATCTTCATTATTTACACTATGTACATAGTTTAATTTTATGGGTTAACTATGGTATATCTACACTGATATTATCTAGTTAATTTAAACCCATATGGAATTATGCCTTGTGCATTTAGTCTTTAAATATATATATATATAAATATACAAATAATATTCTATTCGTAGTTGCAATTATATATTTAATATACCATAGTTTTAATTCCAAATACTTTTTAACTTTATATATATATAAAGTTAAAAAATATTTGAAATTATTAAACTATGGTATATTAAAACTGCAAACAGAATATTATTTAATACACTTTATACATACTAAAATGGTACATATGAAAGTGTGCATGCGATGATGCACGCGCGCACATGCACTTTAATCTTTAAAAATTAAAAATGCATCTTTGAATTTTCATATGCAGTTGAACCTGCCTATAACACTCTTGAAAGAAAGTTGATTAAAAAAATTAAACTTCTACAAAACAGATTAAATACAGAATAGTATTATGTAAAAAAAATGATAGCAAAACAAAACACAAAAGTGAGTATCAGGAATATACATAAATTACGTGTTCAAACTCATCTTTTTAAATTAACCATTAATCTAAATTACTTTTTTTTTTCCCCACTGCACCTTACAATCAAGTTTTAAAGAAAATCCATTTTACCTGGTACATTTACCTTGACACATATGCTAAGCATGATCATAGCATATATGCCACGTAATTAAAAAAAAAAAAAAAAACTTTTAAATGTGTCCAAACATGGGACAACTTCTGCAACCAAAAAACCAATTTCCACTATTTATAGTAATTTACCTTTGCTATTCATTCTAGAATTTCACTAGCAATTTCAGCATCTATTAACATGAGGCTTATAAACAAGTCAACATCTGCAGTAAAAAATGTCCTTCAAAGTAGCACTGCCACCAGTGATGTGATAGATCACTTCGTCCCAAAGCTTTTCTACACCTACAATATCAAAGGTTACTTTATTTCCAATCACAGCAAAACAGTTCTGTACTACACATACTTTGACACAATTCTATACATTCTGCACAGACTCAATGGCCATTTTCATGTCAATCTTCAATTGTGAGCCTGTACATTCAGAAGTTCTCTTATTTCTTATCTTGAGTAACAGCATCTAAACTTGCAATTATGCTTTGGATTAGCAGGCGATTCTTTGAAGTTGTGTTTAGCATTAGCAGAGGCACATGACACAAGAAAGCAAGCTTATAATACAGCATCAGACAAATAAATATATATATATATATACACAGTAGGATGTGTGAAATATATATATATATATATATTTCACACATCCACCATTCACTCTAAAAGTTTGTCCAGTTCTTCCCTGAATTTATTTAAGCTATCAACTTCCAGAATGACAGATTGAAGTTTGGTGGAGGGGGATTAGTTTCACTAAATCAACACAGTAACATTGTCTCTCCTTTGCCAATACAAGTAGGCACCCACAAGTGATCCCTATAATCTTCAGTCTAGAGCACTAGACTTCCCACTATACAACAATTCCAGCAATAAGAGCAGACAGCAGAAATATGAAGATTCCTACTGATGATGATAACTTTTTGAAGTGTTTGTTTGTTGTTTGGTTTTTTTTTTTAGGAGCATATTACTCCAGGGATATGCGGTGATCATTCCCTGACCTTTCCGCATCCTCCATATGTGGTGGTCATGGGCTCGAACCCGGGTCTAATCAAGAAGCGTGTGCTACGCACTGTTGCTCCTACCCACCTGGCTACGGAGGCACCTTTTTTTTTAAGTGCAAATAAAAACTGGAGTTCCTGGGAGGAAACCCTGCTGCCATTCCCCAAGACCAACAAATTTTGGCTAGAGGAGCTTTTTGCACAGAGCCCAAGGAGATAAAGCCCATCAATAGGCCACAAGGACCAGCAGCAAAACTAGGGCAGGGCAGCTGAGGTATTGCTCAGAGCCTGTACTTAACAGCAGTCCCATGAAGAAGAATAAAAGAGTGGGACTGAGAAATAGAAAGAATCACTGTACTGAAATTATTTTTATTATCGCTACTGTTCTTTTACTCAAAATCAGTTTCCCCTTCCCTTCAAAGAAACTTACACCAAACCTACTAGGAAATTTCTTTGCCTACTTGCCCATTAAATGTGCCATAAAATTACTAGGAAAGCACTAATTTCTGATTTTTAAAAAATTCAAGAATTTTTCAGAAATTATATTTCAGCTTAGATATCAACATTTTATTTACATTTTATGTAGTACAAATTGTTTCTATCTCAAAAGTTGTTCATTAAGTAAGCTGCTCTGTTCCCACAGAAACAATGTTATAAATAGTGGTTCCTCAGGGTAGTCCAAAAAAGCCTATGTAATCCATAACATAGCTAAAAACCAAGGTACAGTTAAGCATTCTCAACACACAGCACTGGGCACAATTTCAGAACCCTTAGATTGCCAATTGAGCAAATTGTAATATAAGTAACCTTTGGAGTCTAAGGGGGCTTGAGAAAAACATACCATTTTTCAGAAAAAGCAGCAGGATTTAAATCCATACTCCACTAGAAATTAAAATATCAGTAACAAAAAACACATTTCATATTGAAGTATAGTTACATTGGTTATCAGTACATAATGCTTTCAATAGGATTTTTCTGCCTGTGAATTTCAGTTAGCCATTAACTGATTATGAATGCTTCAAGAATGATACTGTAAGACAGTTTGCACATTTTCAGAAATGTTGTGTCAAAGTTTTGCTTACAACAATAGGGCTGCTTTTTAGACTTGGCTGTCAATATCATTTCCCAAATGGTATCAAAAAGAGAAGATCTGAATGTTTTTTTTTCCCCCTTGATTGAATAATTTTTTACACAGCATTACTATGAGCAATTATTAAAATATCAAGAATTACTTGGGATAACTTGTTATACTTCATGCTTTCTTATGCACTTTCAGTTCCCCAACCAAGGACTACAGTACATCAATTTTTATTTTTTCACAAAAATGTCTGGTAAGTTCTCACTGAAATTGACAGAAGTGATCTATAAAATATCTATTTTTTTGCCTTCAATGACATTGAGAAGTGCTGAAAACTTTTATTTTATGGGGTTTTTTTTTTGTTTTGATTTTTTTTTTACGAAATCAAATTGTTTCAAGTTTGATTCAAAAAAAATCATCCCCAATGACCATATTTACTAACAGCGCCACCCATCTTAATGTGTAAGGCATGAAACACTACACCAAGTATATGTTGGACAGACAACTTGTGTAGTCGAGATCCGCTAGTTATCATAAAATCGGACAAATGCTAACTTATTGTGATTTTCCTTTGTAGAGGATCTGTGTCCTCATTTCAAATTTAAAATCAGTGGTGAATTTAACAACATATATAATGTAAATAGAATGTATAGGTTATTAGAAAATATTATAAAAATATTAAATTTTAAGTCAGAAATTCTTTAATCAGATTTTTTCAGGAATGACTGTATCTGGGTGAGATGTAATTAGAATAGTATTGAAATAAATAAACCTAATAAGAGGACGAAGGAATAAAAGCAAGCTTTGACCCTAAATCCATGCATGGTGAAATAATTAGAAGTATAAATGGAAACGAATTCCCAAAGCTTGATGGGGGCTTTTCGTTTATACCATCTTCAAAGGAGAAGCGAACACGTGTCGAAGGCCATATTATTAGTCCAGACACGTTCCATTGCCTTATTTCAAAAGTATGGTGGGGGATGTTTGAGTAGGCGAAAGGAAGAGAAGAAGGATAGAAGGAAAATTCCTGTCCCCTCATGTTTCACTAGTGGTTTGGGTATTTGAAAATTTAGATATTTAGAAAAAAGCTTAAAGGTTTTTTTTGGAGAAAGAATATAAGTTTCCACTCGGAAATCCATATTTCAATATGGATAGCCTCCCATATCCAGGATTCAATATAGGCCTCCCATATTGAAACATATATTGAAAAGTATCAACAATCTCCAAAAAAAATTTCAAA
Source organism: Mastigoproctus giganteus (assembly GCF_048544385.1). Taxonomy (NCBI): domain Eukaryota; kingdom Metazoa; phylum Arthropoda; class Arachnida; order Uropygi; family Thelyphonidae; genus Mastigoproctus; species Mastigoproctus giganteus. The sequence goes on from NC_143575.1 coordinate 155,802,225, forward strand.
GATTCTTGAGTAAACTAGCCTTCAGCAGCTCCAAGAAACTATGGGCATACCTTAAAAATTCAACAAACAATAAAAAAAAACAATAGATTTTAAACAACAAACAAACGTAATTTATGCAATTCCTTGCACACCAGCATATATATATGCTGGTGTGCAAGGAATGTGACTGTATATATATGTGCAGCACAAGAACATTGTTATATATGAGAATCAAAAAGTACAAAAGCAGTTTAAAAGTAGCCTCAAATAATAAAGAAAAATAGACCAGATAGAAAAAATTTGTTCTGAATTGGTAGCCCACCACTTAGACACAGGACATTCCTTTGAAAACACCATAATATTAGACAAACAAGACAAAATTTAAGTTAGAAACCACTAAGTCTCTAGCAATAAGATCCACCCCACCATAACAACCACCCCAATCCAGGACCTCTACTAACAGGGACAGGTAGTCATGCACCCAGATTTCTGAGTGGAAATCTTTAATATCCTCTCTCTCTCTCTCTCTCCAAAAAAACCTTTAAGCTTTTCTAAAGCTCTAAATTTTCAAATATCCAAACTATTAGTGAAATACAAAGGCATGGGAATTTTCCTTCTATCCTTCTCTTCCTTTCGCCTACTCACCCCCCCCCCCCCCACCACCACCACACTTTTGAAATACGGCAATGGAACATGCCCTGGCTAATAATATAGCCTTCGACACGTGTTCACTTCCTCTTTGAAGATGGTAAAAACAAAAACTCCCATCAAGCTTCGGGAAGTTGTCTCCATTTATACTTCTAATTATTTCGCCATGCATGGATTTAGGGTCAAAACTTGCTTTTATTCCTTCTTCCTCTTATTAGGTTTATTTATTTCAATACGATTCTAATTACATCTCACCTGGATACAGTCATTGCTGAAAAAATCTGTTTAGAGAATTTCTGATTTAAAATATAATATTTCTAAAATTTAATATTCCTACAATATTTCTTAATAGCCTATACATTCTATTTACAACTTTATTTGGTTTAAATTCACCACTATTTTAAATTAAAAATGAGGAAACAGATCCTCTACAAGAGAAAATCATAATACTCGCATTTGTACGATTTTATGATAATTAGCGAGTCTCGACTACACAAATTGTCTGTCCAACATGTCTAAAGTTTCGAGAGTATAGTTCCCATAATGTTTTTTACACGATGTCAATATACACAAAGTATATTGATACTTGGTGTATATTGACATTGTGTAAAATACACCAAGATACACCAAGTATATACCCAAGTGTGAACCAATAGAAGCAAGGGTTGATGTGTGGCATTCGCTTCACACTAAAAAATGCCGTCCTTCTGTGTCAGAAGGACGGCATTTTAAAGTGTGAAGGACAGGCAATATAAAGTGCCAGATGACACAACATCCAGTGCAACACCAGTTTGCTTATTAGAAGTTTGAGTGTTGCAACTATGTTTAGTCTCCAGAGCAAAGTACTGGAAACTAAACATGGCTTAGCCCCATTTCTTCCACTATTTAGTACCATTGATATCTTTTGATTCCAATATTCCTTACATTTTGTGGGCACAGCTCTAAAATGGTATTCACAGGTTGGCCCTAGATAGCGAGACCAAACCAAACATAACTCTCTAAGTAGCATCTTGATCAACTAATGTATAATCTTGCTGCATCTATTATGCCAACTAGTAACTGGAGGGTAGAGTTCTATGTCAGGTTGAGTACCCGCAGAAACCTGTGGTCACCCACAAGTGGGTCGGGTTCAGGAACAGTATGCTAACATCAAGTTCTTTAAACTTGGGAAAAGTACTACAGAGATGGTGCAAGCATTATAGAAAGTTTATGTCATTATAGAATGGAGATAATGTTTTGAAGAAAATGGCAGTTTATGAGCAGTTTAATCAGTTTAAAAATGGACAGGAAACACTGGAAGGTGTACCTCTCAATGGATACCTTTCGATGCCATGAAAGTGAAGGAACTCATGCAAAATGATGGGTAAATGACAGTTGTTGAGATTGCTCACAAAGTTGGACTGTCTGTAGGCTAACACGCACAATCCTGATGCAAGATTTAGGGACACATCATGTGTACACAAAGTTTGTTCTATGCTTGCTGTCAGACAATCAAATAGACTGCAGGAAAGCCACTGTAGCTGATTGCCTAACAGCCAGCATAGAACAAAGTTATCAAACACTCAGCTGTCATCACTAGTGATGACAGCTGAGTCATCACTCGGCTGTCATCACTAGTGATGACAGCCGAGTGTTTGCCTACTTCTAGCTGTTCCCTAAACCGAAAATGGGTTTTTGGGGTCGTCAATTCATTACACAGTGGGTAAATTTCTGGGAACTTTTTCGAATGTACTTCATATGTTGTTATATGAATTGTGTGTAGAGTAACCATTCATGCTGTTGTCCAGCCCTATTTTCAAAAGTTCTGCTCAACAACCCCAACTTCCACGTATACAGGAAAGCAGAATTAATTTGCATTTGGTGATTTTGATTCAAATTCATATCATTACCCTTCATGGCTGTTGTTTCTCTTATGGCAACACTACATCCTATCTTGAGTAATTTATTTTTCAATATTGGCTACCAGGTCGTACTGCTGTATGGTGTAGTCACAGTGTTCAGTAATGTTTATTCTTTATTCTTGTTTTAGATAGAAATTTTTTATTTATTATTTTTTATTTATTTATTTTTATTTATTTAAATACTGTGGATTTCAGAATGGAGCAATATAACCTTGAAGACTGATATGTCGTAGGTGGATGAATTTTGGAATATTTTGTAAAATTAGGCCCATCATGAAAATTTAATGGTGAATAAAATTTGGATTACTAAAATGATACAATTAAAATGGAAACAGTAAAAAGCTAAAACTTTCCAGGAGGTTTTTTTTTTTTTTTTTTATGGAGGACTCGAATTTATATTTAAAAAAAAACAGGATTCTTCATTATAACATGGATGTTTGTAATGCGGAACGGCTAGTTGGCCTAGTTATATGTGTAGTTTTTCACAAAGCATAATCTTATTACTGGTAATGTAGTCATCACATTCACAGGCCAGGAGCATATGTGTAGCGTCCCTTCCAAAACGGCAACCTCACCTCTATGCAGTGGAAGGGGAGAAACAAGTGGCCCTGAGCCCCCACTTGGGACCTGGGTCCATGCTGGATAACAAGGCTCTGTTTCTTCCCTAAGCTAAGGTGTAAGGTATCGTGCCGACAGCTGAATGATACCAGGGAAGAAAAAAAAAACAGTATCTTGAACAACCTCCTCAGGGTACTGGGCAACATCCTGTTGCAACTGAGCCTTCCACTTGGGATGGAGGATTACCAGGTGGTGATGACCTTATATTTTTCCTCCAGTATCATGGGTTTGTTATGCCTATAAAGAAGGATACAAGCCTATAATAATCAGCTTAACACTGACTGCTGGACTTGAAAAATCCACCTGACTACATGAGGATTATCAATAAAATTGTTGACCTCCATATGCAGCCAGGTGGATTTTTTCAAGTGGACAAATAATCTGCCACTGCTATAAAGGAGGCTAGATTCTCTGCCTACACCAATGTCGATGAAGGGATCTTTAAAATCTTCACAACCCGGAAAAATAATGGCCCAATTCTGACCAGTTGACTCTGACAAGGAGGTTAACAACCAAATCAGTATTACTGTCACCTCAATGGAGGAAGTCAAATCTTTCTCTGATTACTCCCTTGTTACTCTGGGAGATGAACCTGGCTCTCTTTCAGACCTATTATGGATACATCTTGTCACTGCATTGTGGGTATGGCACAATTAGGGATGGATTCAACAAAAGAGGTGTGGATATTTTAATACACTTTCATTTTTGGATAGTTTATGCCTGTAATTTGAGATGGATTCAAGCAAAAGAAGTCACTTCCTCTGGAGGTGTACTCATAAACTGGAGTATAACCCTGACCAGTTCCACTGTGGCCCCGTTGAGGAGGCCTCTGTTTCGTTGTAAATGTACTGCTGCCAAAGAGTTGATCAGGAATTCGTATCTAATCCTTCAACTTCATTTGTCAAAAGACTCAAATGCACTGCCATGGCTCATGTTATATTTCACTTAAGTCAGAGCTTTGACTTAAGTGAAATATAACATGTAATAAAAATATGTGGTACATTAGGTTTGGCAACTGTTACTGCTGTACCAAAGAGTTGATTGGGAATTCATATCTAATCCAATAATTACTTGGTCTTGCCCAGTAGTTCCCAGGTACTCTCCAGATGAGCAACATTGCGCTGAATATCCTGTCTTCAGTGACAGTAGATGCTGATGACAAATTGAGCCAAAAAGCCCCAGATACTGGCAGCAACAATGTGGGAATGGTACACAAAGTTGAACCTTGTGACAAGGTCTCTACTTGAAATGACAACAGCTGAGAGGAAGTGGTCTCCATTAAGCTTGGATGATCTGAGAGGTTGATGGAAAGCTTTTAATGGTACTCTTATGTGACCTAGAGTTCCTGAATAAATTAATAGGTCTAAGTGTTCTTCATCCATGATTTTTTACGGTTGATTAAAAACTGTGAGAGCTTTTTTTCCAGCCCATGGTTTTGTAAAAATTTACTAGAATGGGTTTGGTATCTGGTGTATTATTCAAAATTGGTTTTGTTTTTAATGTTTTTTGCTGCTTATTTATATTCTGGGCAATTGTTGTCTCATACACAGTGGGCATGTGGGCAATGTTCCCCTTGCAGCCCTTGTATGCATGGCCATCTTTGGCACAGCGGACAACACAAGTCTGGTGTTCCCTGGGTCAAGATCCTGAAGAGCGATCATAGCCTAAACACTGGAAGTGCAAAAACGAACTAGTGCAAATCCTCTGATTCAATGGATCTGGTGTTGGCGGTGAACTTCAGTGAAGTCTCCCTGCTGAAGTCCTCTTTCATAATGTCATGTTCTGTAGCTGTCCTAACTGGACAGCTACAGAACATCATTTAACCCCAGGGGCTCACAACTGGTGAGTATGGGTTTGGCACACCTAGGGTCCTTAGCTGGATATCATCATTCTTCTCTTTCTTGGTGATTCCCTTCTACTTCTGACTCTCTCTCTCTCTCTCTCTCTCTCTCTCTCTCTCTCTCTCTCTCTCTCTCTCTCTCTCTCTCTCTCTCTCTCTCTCTCTCTCAGGGTAACTTGGAAATTTTTTTTTTGGCTGGTGCAGCATAAGCCTCAGGCTTCCTTGCACCTATGACTAGTAATAATATTAATAATAATGAACTTGCTAATGCACATTTTCTTGGGTAGCTTCTTGTCCATCTGTCCTGAACTTCACTCAATTGTAACATAACACCTATTGATCTGCTTCTTGTTTGTTTGTTATTTGGTTTTTAGGAGCATTAGCAACTAAGGCCATATTGCTCCGAGATATGCGGTGGTCATTCCCTAACCTTTCCGCATCCTCCGTATTTGGTGGTGACGGGCTCGAACCCCGGTCTAATCAAGAAGGGTGTGCTACGCACTGCTGCTCCTTCCCACCTGGCTACAGAGGCAATGATCTGCTTCTCTTCTGTCTAAGAAGTTCCTCCATTTGCACATGCAGTGTGCCCACTGCATCCAAGTCAAATCACCTTTCTTGACAATTGCTGAGGTGGAATCTGGGGTGAATTGCAGTGGTAATGGAGCACCAAGGGGATGTCCAGCACAGCATCCTATCCCCAGAAAAGCATTAACATCCAGTCTGTCCACCAGTGCATTATAGACAAATTGCAAGCCAATAATGCAGCCACACCAACAAAATACAAATGCTGCAAGTGTGAACTTGCAGAATTTGTAAACATTACTGAATAATGTAAAACATGACTGATAAAAAATAAAAACTGTAATGAAATGATGGGGAAATTAAGTTCCCACGGCAACTGGAGCTAAGTCCAAAGTTCTAGGTCACCTCAATCAAATGTTGGCTTGGGTAGTGAAAAATTCCTTTGTTCTACCACCAAAATACAAAGAAGGCAGAGAACCAAGAACTAATACAAAAACAACCAGCCTGCTTCTCCATGACTAATAAACAAAAATAATACATCATCAGCAAGGGGTCATGGGAAGCTCTACTGTACTGCAGTGTTTGTTCCCATAAAGTTGAAAATACCAGTGCTCCAAGCCAACAAAGTCTGGACAACCACACCAATGCAAAGGAGAGAAAGAGAGATCATGATTCTCTACAGATTCACACTGATAAAAGATCATGCAAACACATGGCAACAGTCAGATACTCATCACTACTGCCCCTTATATGAGGATAACTGTTTATATTTAATATAAGTGTTCATACTATTTTATTTATTCTAGAATACACTAAAGCACTTCATCAGAGATGACACTCTGAAACTTATTCTTTTGACAGAATTCAAATATACTCTTAAGAGAAAATTTGAATTTCGTTGTACTACAACAACCTCATCCTAACACACAGCATCCCAACTCTCTTTTTGGAGACTATGGGCATGACTTTCTTAAAGACATAGCAGTTATAACTGACAGATCTTGGACTAATAAACACTGGTATCTGTTATCTTAATAACAAATATCTTAAATATATAATTATATCTTAAATAACTTACCTGTCTTAAAATGTTTAAGGCAGGTTAAGTTATTTAGGCTACTTCGCTAACCTTAGTCTTTTAATATACTGAAACAAGGTTTATCAGAAATTTGCTTTCAGCCAGCATTCATTAATATATTCAATAACCAGCAGGTAGCTAATTATTGAAGCAAACTGTCATCTGGTGTTATGGCAGTAGGTGGATTAAATAAACTGAAGGAAGGACGTAACAAATTGCAATGACCAACAAAAAAAAAAAAAATTCCCCTCTGGAAATTTTCTTGTAGCGCTGATTTTCCAAAAATACTAAAATCATATCTCCATTGAAAGATATTCATTATATTACTAAAATTTCAGTATAACTAATTTCAAGTATCGTACAATAAGATATATGTTATCTTAAAAATCAGTCATTCATTTTACAGAAATAAAGAAACCAGTAGTAATCTCCATAAGTATATTTCCATATGGCAGTATCCCTGCCAACCTTGATGAAAACATTCCCCTTGCTCATCAGGTTCATTTAGCAGCCATATCTTTATATGCATTACAATAAAGTTGACACCAAAAGGAAAGGAGATAATTCAATCTCCTTCCTTCTTCCAAGAAATAAATGCACAACTGCTTTAAACAATTATCAAGCTGCTAATTCAGTATCCTACTAGCTTTGTTTCAAGTACACCATCTTTGGGGAGTTTCTTTGATCCAAGCTTAATGCATTTTGTTACTTCTCCCTAGTAAAAATTCCTTCCTCTTTTCCCACTGCTGCACAATATAAACTCTTGCATGGCTTTCCCACAAACATAAAAAAAACCAGTATTTTGAGAAACCTTCCTGCAGACCAGTGAGTAATCCAATTACCTTAAGTTCAACACAGACATTCCAACCAAAGGGTATTTTATTGCACTCAGGATCGTGGACATACTTTCATATGTTTCTTTCAAGCCAACCTCATCAAGAAATGTTTCCACTGTGCAATAAAACTGCTTTTAAACTTAATTTTGAGACATCAATAAACATACATCATTCATTAAGATGCCCAATTCATTAAAAGATCAATCACTTCCATAACAGAATATTTTCCACTGTTGTAACCTAGACCCAAGGAGTTCAACTTGCTCTTTAGATAAGTTTAAAACTCAAGCCAAGTCATTCAGCTCTTCTTGCTTAAATAAATGCAGGATGTTACAATTTTCTGGCTGGAAGTCAAAATCTGTTGAAGTTGATGGTACAGCAAAGTCTTCAAGACAAGAATCCTCGCTACATTCATCACTGCTTCCTTTATCATATAATTTTGGGAAATCTGGTACTGGCAGGTCTTCATTATGTGAAATAGGCCTTATCACAGATGATATATTAGGATATTTGATGCTGTGCTTGCTTTTCTGAATATTGCTATTCATGACAATTGCTATTTCGTACAGAAAGAGCAACTGTCAATGTGGCTGCATGGCTCTTACCTAAATGAGATGCTCATACCTAAATGGGCTCCAGCAGGAGGAATCAGTCAGCAGCAAGGTTTGATGATGAGTATCAGCAAGATACCTGAAATGTTACTCAATGTATATTAGTTTAGGTAACACCTAAATAAAATATATTAAAACTCCACGTGGTAATTTAGATACATTATAATTTAAATGGATAGAAACCACATAATGTCCTTTCCTAACCATAATAAATTTTAGTTATTACTAAAAATTTACTTAATAAATTTTTTAAATAAAAATTTACAGATTCTGAAATTTTTGGAATTAGTAATTCATCATTCTGCTATGGCTGTTAGCCATATTTTCACTCACTTTAAACCAAAAGTTTGACAAAAAAAATTTAACAAAACTAGTAATCCATTGCAAGTAATGGTTAATTTGTGTTTTGAGGGGGAGGGAGAGCAGTGGTAAACTGGGTTTGACAGTATCTATTCACTTTCAAAATGCTGCTTTGGGCCCCAAAGGCTATAAGGCCAATATCTGAATTTGAAGTAACCTGATGGTTACTTCAAATACAAACAATAATGTCAGATCAGAAGCACAAGTCTTATTTTAAAAAATTTAAGAATGTATATATTAGGTATATGCTCCTCTATTTTGAAGTTGGAAAAAAGGAAGTAGGTTTGATTTTGCACCAATCCTATATTAACATATCATGTGGTAGAAAAAGTAATATTGCCATGTTACTGCATTTAACATATTTCCTGACATTGTGTCATGACTTTGTAGAGCAGATATCATCTTTTAAAGACATAAAAGACAATATTCTTTCACGTTGGCACAAATGACATTAAGCATAGAAGAGCTGATGACTTACTTCATATACAAAGCAATGTTAAGAAAAGGTCAGGAGTTAGGGATAAATTTCAAAAAGTCTGCAATTCTGCCCAGCCACAATAAGAGGGAGCACATGATGAGCGTACTGCCAGTCAATTCAGCCCTGGAGAGATTGTGCAAGGCTTATTGGGTCAAATTTTTCTCAGTGTGATCTGTGCTTGTTAAGAGGAGAGAGGGAGTGCTTCTATAGGGATGGGATATACTTAAAGAGCGCAAGAATATTTTCTCATGCTATCGAGACAGTGGTAGGAGGATTGGGAAATTGCTATCTTTAGGGGAGAGATACACAGACCTAATAGCTGAAGATAAATAGATTAACAACAGGCAAAAGCAAAAGTGATGCTTGCACTGCTATTAGAGCAGGGGTGGCCAACTTAATTTGTGATGCAATCGACTTTTTTTCTTCAAAATGTGCTGCAATCTACCGTCTCAAGAATTTCATTGCACATGGTTAAAAAGGTTAATCAACACATATTGAAAAATGTTGTTTATAAATTTTAAAATTAAATACAATTCACAATTCTTATTTTAAATTCATATGTATTTAAATTTTTAATTTATGTGAAGTTTGTGTCTTAATGTCATCTGCCAAGCTTTCAAAATCGAGGATATACTGTGATAAGGCTAACCGTAAAGAATCTTCTGTATGAAAGTCCATAAGAGTAGAGCAATTCTTCATCTTTTTTTTTTTTGTTTCAAATACGAAAGGGTCGATTCACATAGATATGTGGACCAAAACAGGAATTTAAAAATTCACTGCATTTTTTTACAGTACTTTTCTCAGCAAACATATATCCAGAAGTCTTTTTCTGATGACCTGGCTTTTAGGAAGATATCGTTTTGCAATGTAATAATTTCATTTTCAAGTAATATTTTCTCCATATAAAAAAAATCTCAGCGATTTTTTCTGCAAATTTTTTCTTACTGAATCTGGTTTCAAAATCATCCACAACTTTCTCAATTTCAGAAACATATTTCTCACTATTAAATTCAAAAACAGGATATTTTTGCAAATGATCTTGCATCTTTGCAAAATGATCGAAATTTTTTTTTCTTTGAGATCCTTAGCCATTCACAAAAATTGATATTTATATGCAAAAATACTACTAATCATGCCACCCACATTTTTATTTTTTCCTTGTAATTCCAAATTCAGATCACTTAATTTACTGGTAAAATCTGTCAAAAAAGCCAGATCACCCAACCACATGGTATCTTGCAGCTGCTGATAATCATCTCCACTTTGATTGACAATTTTTTTTTAATTTCATTCAGCAAATTTCGAAATCTCTGTAGAAACTTACTACAACTCAGCCACTTCACATCTACATGTAATATCAGATCTGGTTCATTTTCATCGAGGTGCATTTTGAAAAGTCTCCTTTTAAGAGATTGTCCTCTGATGGAATTCACGATTTTGAAAGCTATATCCATAACACTTTTAGTATTTAAATCTTTTGCTGGCTAACACTTGTTGGTGAATGATACAATGGTAACTCAAATTTGGGAATTCATCATCCTTTTTTTTGGCACAATGCGATGAATCTGTTAAGATGCTCCGTCATTGCTTTAGCTCCATCCGTTGTTATTGATACGAGCTTAAATAGTGGTAATTAAATTTTTTCAATAAAATTTTTGAATGCATTAAATATATCAAGACCTCTAGTTCTTGCTTTTAATGAAACCATACCCAGCAGTTCTTTTCTAGTGGCAGAATCATCAAAAAACATACGAATAACAATGAGCAATTGAGCTGTATCACTGACGTCTGTTGTAAAGAAAAGCACACACAATTAGCAATATGAGCATGCAATTGTTCGCTTACATTTTTACTAATTTTTTCGGTGCTTCGCATCACAGTATTTCGAGATAACTGCAGATCTTGAAGGACACTTTTAATTTCATTTTTGTACTTAAAATTTTCAAAAGAGAATCTGTTATTTCTAAAAATGTGCCTTTGATGAATTGACCACCACGAAATGGTTTGCACTTTTTTACAAAAAATGACTCATTTTAAATGGTGCTACAGTTACTGCTTTAGATTGTAAATTAGGTGTCACAAAGAAATTTATTGTGCGAGTAATCTGGATTTCAGTTCTTTTAATATATTTTTTCTAAGGTCACTATTAGGTGAAAAATCTGATTAGTATTTACCATGGAGAGCTTTGAGGTGCCTTTCTAAATTTCCTTTTTTGGGTCTAGCAACGGAAGCATTGCATATCAAATAACATTCTTTCACCATTACAAAAAAGAATTCTAATTCCTACTCTTCATGAAAATGATACATTTTGCTCTTTTCATAGTATTTATTTTAAATGAAAGGGTATTAAATTGACATATAAGTACTGTCCAGTTATTAATATTAAGTAAGCCAAATAAGAATTCGACACATACGCTATGCTCTGCTCAACGTAACTGCGTAAATAATAATAATTAATAATAATGATTTATTTATCCCTATTTTATGTTACACTTTTTGGGAGATAACAGCAAAAAGGGAGGGAGAACACATAAGCCAATGGCTTTTTAGGGGGTGTTCCCTTAAAAAACGATGAATATACAAATATACAATTGAAAAATATACAGTTCTGAAATTGTACAGGTGATGTTCAACAGAAAAGACATAAATAAATTGGAGTTTTTTGTACATTTCTTTACAGAAGACTTTGAAAAGCATTACTGCTTATAATATCATTGTAAACATTTTTACAATTAAATGAGGAGAGAAAAGAAAAATGATGAGATGTCTGCCCAGAAATTTACAAACTATTTGCCATCCCCGGGGGCTCACATCTGGTAATTATGGGCTTGGCACACCCAGTGTCCTGAGCTGGATATCATCTTCTCTTTCTTTCTTGGTGATTCCTTTCTACTTTTGACACTCACTTTCTCTTTCTCTCTCTCTCTCTCTCTCTCTCTCTCTCTCTCTCTCTCTCTCTCTCTCCCCCCCCTCCCTCCCTCCCCCCCCCCTCCCCCCTCTCTCTCTCAGATTAACTGGAGAATTTTTTTTTGGCTGGTGCAGCATAAGCCTGCCTCAGGCTTCCTTGCACTATATGGCTAAAATAATAATAATAATAACATTTGTACATTATTTCCATGTTGGTGTTTCTAAGATCCAGGAGTTGAGTGGATTTTGTAGTGTCGGCTAGTGAATTTTCACTAGACAAGCCTAGCAGCTGTGCGACAACAAGATTGGTCATGTGGTTCAAATGGATTTGTAATAAACGTATGGAGTGGGGCACATAATAATAATAACATTTAGATTTTGACTAATCTATTTTTTATATATATTTAAAATTGTTCATGATCGACAAAAATTAAAGCCACGATCGACTGGTAGATTGCAATCGACTTGTTGGCCACCCCTGTATTAGAGCATACAGCAGAACGGAAAGTAAGGTACCAGGGATTTCAAAGCCTGCTGTGGGTCATCACAGCATGTGCACCAAAACTATCTACACCACTGCAAATTCTATACAGTGGGACCAACAAATGACATTATCAAAACAAATAATAATTCTAAAAGGAAAGCGAAATTATCACAGAAGGTTGGCAGGGTTGTCGATGACACTAATGACAGTACGCTACTGCAACAGGACCTAGAAAAGTTGAGCAGATGGGCTGAGAGGTGGCAACTGAAGTTTAACATTGACAAATATAAAGTACTGCTTATGGGAAGCAGTAACCTCAGAGTAATATATTACAAGGTGGTACTAAACTGAGGGTGGTAGAGAATGAAAAGGACATGTGGGTAATTGCACAGTCAGATATGAAGTTTTCTGAGTAGTGCAGATGGTCTGCAAGAGTAGCTCATGGAGTCTTGTCAATGATATACAGGAATTTTTCTAGCCGGGCTACGGAAGTGATTATCCCCTTGTATAAGAGAATGGAACAAGTACAAAGAAGGGCAACAAGATTAGTGAATGGAACAAAGGGATGCTCTTACAAAGAAAGACTCAAGTTTTGCAAATTACAGTGTCTGGAAACTAGGCGCCTGCAAGGTGATCTGATTGAGGTGTATAAGGCCTTGAATGGTTTGAGCATGCTCAATGCTGATGGAATTCTTCCTCTCGCTCAGAATAATCACCTGAGTGGGCCTAAATTCAAATTGAGGAAAGACAGTTGTAGGACAGATGTATGGAAGTTTTCTTTTAGCCAGTGGGTGGTTGATTGCTGGAAAAGGCTTCCAACTGTCATTGTAAAAGTTGATAATTAAATAGATTCAAGGCAGAACAAGACAAACATTTGGAACGAGTGGATGGGTGAAATGAGAAGTAGTTTTTTTTTTTTTTGTGGAGACTGTATAAGCTTGCTTTCTTGCATCATATGCCTTTACTAATGCTAATCTGCAATCAAGACACAAAGGAAATTACACAAGCAAAGGCAGATTATGAGAAGTTTCTGCCAAAGAACAGAAAAAAACTCCTTTACTTATACTAACAGTAGAAGAAAGTGGTTAATTCTTATTAATCTACATGCTGTCGATGGTTTCACAATTGATGATTCTGCTCAGGATGCTAATAGTCTGAATAGGTATTTTGCATCTACATCCACACATGAGGAATTCTTAAGTGGGGGGATGCCGATGCCAGTTCATCAAACTCTAAAAGCGAGCTAAATGATTTTGTGATAACTGAAATTGTTGAAGATAAATGGAAAAACAGCAGAGTGAATGAGATTTATGCATTTATTTTAAGGTTGGCAGCAAATCAGGTAAGCAAATCCTTACTCATAATTATGAGAGCTTCTCTGAATTCAGGAAGGTCCTTATGGACTGGAGATGTGTGAATATATACCCAATTAAGAAAGGGTGATTAAAAGGTGACATGAGTAATTACAGACCTGTTAGCTTCACTTCTGTTCCAGGGTTAATAATGGAGTCACTGGTGAAAGAAATAATGCAGGACCATCTAAACAGGAGAACAGTTATACTTCAGCCAAAGCATGTGTTCGTTAAGGAGAGATCTTTTCTGACCAATTTGACTGAATACTATGATGCTATGGCAAAGGAACTGGATGCAAAAAATAATTTTGATATCATATCTGTTATTATTGTTGCTGTTACTGTAAAAACTGGAGTAATGTGCCATCAAGGGAAAGTTATTGCTATGGATGAAGGGATAGCTGAGTGGGAGAAGATAGAGTGCCTGTCAAGGGGCACTGCTCTTCGTAGAGTATTATTATCAGTTTAGTCCCACACAGTTTGGTGCTGGGTCCATTGTTGTTTTCTGTATTTATTAATAATACTGATGAGGGTATAGCTGGCTTAATGTCTAAGTTTGCAAATAATAGAAACATTGGTAGGGTGGTCAATGACAGTAATGAAGGTATTCTGCTACAAGAAGATCTAGAAAAATTTGACAGATGGGCTGAGAAACGGCAATTGAAGTTTTAACATTCACAAATGCAAAATACTGTATATGGGAGCAATAATCCTAGGTTAATTGTAGCAACTGTGTGGCAGTACACTTAGGGCAGTGGGAAATGAAAAAACCTGTGAATAATTATGCAGTCAGATTAAAAGTTCTCTGAATAGTGTAGTGCAATCAGGACAACACATGGACAGGCTTCAATAGTAGCTCATGGGGTTTTGTCAATGATATACAGGAATTTTGCTAGCAGAGATATGAAGGTGATTATCCCATTGTATAAGGAAATGGTCAGGCCACATCTTGAGTAATGCATACAGATCTGGAGGCCTCAATTTAGAAAAGATGTAAAGCTGTTGGCAAGTACAAAGAAGGGCAATGAGAATTATGAGGGAAACAAGGGGATGCTCTTACCAAGAAAGAGCTTCAGTTCTACAAATTGCAGCACCTGGAGACTAGCCACCAACAAGATGATCTAATTAACATGTTTAAGGATTTGAATAGTTTGAGCAAAGTCAATGTTGATGGCATTCTTCCTCCTGCTCAGACTATGCAATGAGCAGGCATAGATTCAAACTGAGGGAAGGATGGTTGCAGATGTTCAGAAGTTTGCTTTCACTCGAACGGGTGGTTGATTACTGAAACAATCTTCCATCTGTTGTTGTGAAAGTGGATAATTAAGGAAGAACTAGGCAACTACTGGAGGGGGAAGGATAAGTAAAATGGTTTTTTTTTTTTTTTTGGCTGATGCTGTATAAGCTTGCTTTCTTACATCACCTCCTGCTATTACTACTAATAGGGAAGCAAGAAAAAAAAAATCCAAGTTTTTGTATTCTGCTTTCTGGACTTCTTATATCATAAGTAGTTCTACATATATTTCAGCTATGATTTCCAAACCAATTTCATGAAAGCATTAACATATTTCTCATATCTATAAAATCATATATGTTTTCAGTAACCATTTTCCAGCTGATTATGGAGTGACCAGCCAGTGATCATTTCTGCTGATTATGGAGTTAGTGTTTGAGTCCCCAATGAAGATCATGAAAGAGAGCAGGAAAACAACCTGTACGAAGATCAAACCTTATTAGCAACATAAAAATCAAGATGAAATCACTCAGAGACAGAGAGGCCAAACACTGGGGAAAGTCTGAGCACCTGGAGGCAAATTTGGAAGCAGCATGGACACCCTCAGAACCACTACTTTATGCTGCAACCAAAGTAGTATGCGATAATTCCCAAGTCAGCACACAGAAGAAACAAACAGTATGGTGGAGTGAACCTGTAAAAGCTGATGTGGACAAAAAGAAGGCTCAATGGAAAGAGTACCTTTCTCATCAAGGACCAGCAGGGATTATGAGGCATGCAAGGTGCAGAAAGAAAAAGCGAAGTCAAGTCAAAGTCATGGGACACGTTAAGGGAATTCCTGGAAATAGCAAATAAAGTAAACCAGAAACTGATCTACAGGTCAAGAACATGAAGAAGGAAGGAAGGTCCTCCGTAGTTCATTAAAAAAATCAAAGGTTTGCTTTTAATCGAGGAGGGTGAAGTTATGAACAGGTGGAAGGAGTATCTCCAGGAGCCCTTAACGGGTGATGAAAATCATAATAGTGCAAAGTGTGTTAAGTGTCTAACGGCACCAGGGGTTCCCCCCATCTCCGCGTTGCTTTCATTTTGAGTGTACCAGTTCACTGGGAAGGCCAGAGACTTAAAAGTGTGTGGATCATGTGAGTGTGTTATGTACCGTTGTTCTTCTGGCCATTTAGCCACTGGACCCCAGCTGAGGCCCAACATTGCCCGCACTTCGCCCCGTGGAGGCAGACCAGGTAACCACTAGTTTAAATTTGCACTCTGGCAGGTCCTGCCACCTAGTTTCCTGGGATTTCAGTGGCTAGGACCTTAAAAAAAAAAAAAAAAAAATTTTCATGGGAATATTGCGCTAGAATTGGAAAAGCCAAAATGGCGGGCAAACAGCGTAATTGAGACACAGTTATTTTTGGCATGTGGGGCATTCGCTTGCATACAGATAAAGTTGGGTAGGGAGAATGAAGACTGGGGGGATAAAGACAGAAAAATGGGGTCAATAGGGAAGACGACCCCAGGTGGAATCAGTGGGGCATGCCCATACCCCACCAGAGGGAAGAGTGGGGTCGGCAAGGAGGGGAGGAGACAGGAAAGCCGTCGCCTCCCCCCGCTGGGGTAAGGGAGAAGAAAGGGCCGAACAAGGGAGCCGGCTCAGATCAAATAGCTGTTGATTTAAGGCCTTTGTTTTCCCTTAATGCTTGTTCTACTTTTCTTGTGTTAAATCTTCTTATGTCCTCTCTGAATCTCTTTCTAATGGCTTTGCATAACTCAGTATACTCAATTTTCTCTTTGTCAGTGTTTATCTTGCTCTTCATTTGTCGCCTTCGGTTCACCATAACAATTGTTTCTTGACTAATTTTTTCTTCTTTGAATTTTTTTTTCCCTATAGGTTTCTTGGGCTTTATGACTTTCAGAAAGTTGTAATATTCCTCGTCGATATCTTGGTCCTGAGCAGTCTGCAGAAACTCAAACTTGTTCTTAAGTTCCAGTACATCCAGCTTTTTCTCCTCTTCTTATCTCAAAGACCTTTGTTTTATTTACTCAAGTTAGTTTTTTCCTTTCCTTTCCTACATCTATGTCAAGTGTACATCTTACCATTCTGTGATCACTTCCAACATTTACCTTATTCAGGATGGTAAAATCATTCACAATATATCTTCTGTTAGTGAAGATGAAGTCGATTTCATTAGTTGTTAATCCATTTGGACTCTTCCATGTCCACTTTCTGTTCATCCTTTTCTTGAAAAAAAAGTGTTCATTACTGACAATCCTTGAGATACTGAATTCCACAAGTCTTTCACCGCTTTCATTTCTTTAACCAATTCCAAAATTTCATATAGTTCCCCTTTCTGCGCTGTTTTGTCTTTTTCCAACCTTAGCATTGAAGTCTCCCATAATAATAGTGTAATGGGTTTCCTGCTCATCTAGAAGACTCTCAATTTCAGTGTACATTTCTTCAACCTCTTCATCATCATAGCTCAATGTTGGTGCATAAATCATTATAACCTTTAGCTTGTACCTCTTAGAAATTTTGAGTATTAGTCTTGACACCCTTGGTGATGTATTTTTGAATTCCAAAATGTTGTTTTTTTTATATCTTTATGGACCAGAAACCCAACTCCACCTTCACTCCTTTCACTGTTTCCATTGGTGTACAGCAGATTTCCACTTGATAAACTTATAAGTGATTCATTTCTTCTTGTTTCAGCCAAACCGATGATATTCCAATTCACATTTTTTAATTCCTTTTCCAGCTCTAATATCCTGTCTTCACCGATAAGCGATCATACATTGTAACAGGCCAAGTTGTTTCCGTGCATGGCAGCCTGGTCGTACCCAGAGATTCTTAGCACCCTCAGCTTCCACTCTGATCCACTCGCTGAAGTAAGAGGGGGAGTGAAAGCCGCTGGGGACTGAGGGCCATTTGTTTCGTCATGTTGTCATATGCTGGAGGGTTTGGTCTTTTCCTCTTCATGCTGACCAGGCGTCTTGAAGAGAACCACTCTACAAGTTCGTTGCCACCTAAGTGACGTAACAAGGCTTACCATCGAGGTGTGTATGAGTGGATTTTAGGGAGGCAGGCCAACCAGACTTCTCCTAAATCATCTGTAATAGAAAGATATTGGATCCATCAGTGTTTTAGACTGAGTGTCTAATAACACACAAGAATACCTGTTCCCCTCTAAGCCCCTTCCTCACGTGTTTGCAGAGTATCAAATGACACACCATCATCATTTGTAGCTCGAGCAGATCAGACTAGTGAAACCAATATTCAATATGTGCCAATTGTTAATTTACAACCTGGTCAATACATTGCCTGTATTTATAACAATAATTGGTGGATTGGAAATATTTGTGAAATTTCATTTGAAGAACATGATGTATTAGTAAATTTTATGCATCCTCATGGAGCAGCTCACTCATTTCACTGGCCTGCTAAACAAGATGTCTGCTGGATTCCTGAATAACAAATTATTGCCAATCTTCCAGCTCCAAAAACAACAATGGGACAACAATATAGCTTTCCTGAAATAGTAATATCAACCATCAATGAAAAATTCCAGTCCATTACAAAGCAGTGATTCAATATCTTCATGCTTACTTGCTTATTTTTCAAATCGTATTGTGTTTTAAATAAATTTTGTTGCAGTTAACTTCTTTCAAGCTTAGAAACCAATAGAACATCATCTTTATGCTTGGAAACCTGAATAAAGACCACTTTTCAGGCTTGGGAACTTACACGAAAGAAACCTATGCAATTTCTTTTCATGCCATTTACACCTCCATTGTAAAAAATACAGATCTTTTTGTGCATTGGCAATACAGTATATCCTTTCTTCTTAAACCAAAGGGCACAGTAATTTCAGAAAATTTCACTCTTGTAAATGCAATAGTTCTGTACTTATTGAGATGTGAAACTTCACCATCAAATAAGTATGTAAATATTATGTTGAAAATATAAAATGTTTAAGGCCATTTTTTAGGCCTTAAGTAGCAAGACAAAACTGAAAAACCATGATTCTTGTTGCTTAAAACCTGCTCTTTCCAATGGTGGCAAAAACGAGAGAATTGAAGGTGTCCCACGTTAATATTTGTCCCTAAAGATAGGTAAAATTTTGACTTTCAAATTTTGAGTATCTTTGAAGGAAAATATCTCAGCCAGCAAACAAGTATAAGAGCCCATATTTAGTTAAGCTGAATTCATGTAGATGTTAAACTGAATGCCCAAAGAAGAAGGTACCAAAGGTTTTTATTTCAAAGTTTTGACTTTCAAAAGCCTTGCTTAAATCTGTTGCGCTAAATTTTTGGTGGCAGTTTTAGAGCGCATTGTAAAAAATGTGATTTTTGAGCCTGGACAACAAAAGTTTTGCATTCTCTGCCAAAAGTTAACTAGGTATACCAAGTTGCAGAGCACTACCTCTCAATGTTGTGCAACAGTAACACTTAAAACTTTGAAAATTTTTTTTTTTGTGATTTGCTCCGTGTAACACAAAATGACCTCCACAAAAAAAAGGTGCTGGTGCCTCAAGCATATTGAACTCAATTTTTGCACAGATTCTTTGGAAACCTGTTTAAATACCTACACCAAGTTTCAACAAAATTGAAGATGGTTGAGCAGGGACCATCTTCAAAATTAGGCCACTTGACATGGAATCACCCGATGGACATCATGGCGAGATCCAACCTTCCTTACATTTTGTGGGTACAGCTCTAAATTGTTCACAGACCTGCCGTTAGAGAGTCCACCACACTGAACCTACTGGTAACTCTCTATAAGGATTCTAGATCAGCTACTATATAATTTCACTGGCTCTACCCTGCCAGATAGCGACTGGAAGAAGTCTGAGTAGTGTGTATGTGGTGGACATTGTCGAGGCAAAACACTGTGTCAAGGAATAAGTATATTCTTGCTGTGTGTATGCCATATCCAAAAATTTCATTACTACATACATGTTCTCCCCACCTTTTCATACTACTGAATACATCATTAATTGTCAAACTAATAGAATAACCTTATCTGTGAAAATGTCTAAACTTCCCAAACACTAGTTTGTTCATTTATCAAATATACGATCTCGGTTCCAATATCGATGATATCCATTTCCATTTACAGCCTGTCAAACCCCGTGTACTTTTTCTGACAGAATCCCAATCCTCAGTTGATTTGACCACTGCTCATCTCTGTTGTCCTAATTATTTGCTGTATTGATTCCTTTCACTATAAGGGTGGTATTTATGCATGATATGATGTCCACTCTGATATTCCCTGTCAGAGACTTAGTAATTTGGAATCTGCTCTTTTTGAACTCTTCTCTGGCTTAAAATCTCTCTACTGCATTCTGTCAAATTTGTCTGTTGTCTCTATCATTCTCCAAACTCCACTAATCACTTGGAACTCTGACTTCCTTCCTTTGAAGCTTGACTTTCTCTAGTCCAATTTTCCTTGGTGATTTTAATATTCACAACTCCAGCTGGCTTCTGTTTTCTAGTCATACGGACCCAGCTGGTCAAGATGCTGAGCCTTTTGCAATTACTAATGACCTTGCACAGATTGTTCATTTACCTACAGGAATACCAGACAATCCAAACCACCCTAAATCATTTTCTCACAAACAAGCCTTCTAAGCACATGGTCAAAGTGAGTTGTCCTCTAGGCACCTCAGTCACAACTTGGTGATGGTCTCTTCTCCAATAGAGCCTTTTTCTCATGGCTATTATCAAGATTGTGTTGTTTGGCATTATAAAGAACACAAAATAGGATGATCTGAGAAATATCTTTTCTTCTTTTCCTTGGTTGGATTATTGTTTCAAATCTTCTGTTGTGAATGTTTGCTCAAATCGTGTCAGTAAAATTATTCTTTTAGGGATGAAATCCTTTACTCCACACTCCACCTTAAAATTTACACCTTTACCTAAACCTTAGTTTTCCACTAAATAATGCTAAGGCTGTTCAAGATAAGAATGTTGCATATTGCAATTGGCTTGTATCTAAATCTCCAGGTTCATTTTCTGCCTACACCAAAGCTCACAACAATTGTAAAGCAATTATTTATCAGTCCACACTAGATTTCAAACAGGCTAAGGGTAGAAAACTGGCTTCTTGTCCAAATGGTAGTCAAGCATTCTGATAGACCAAAGCTATTGGCCACAACTTTTGCCATTCTCTATTTCCACCTCTGTAAAAACAAGATGGTTCTACTGCCACTTCAGCTAAAGATAAAGCTGACCTACTAGCATCCTACTTTTCTTTTAACTCATATATTGATTATCTTGGTAAACCAACTCCTACCATTTCCAGTACACTCCATTTAATCCATCCTGTAGTCTACCATCAAAAGAATGTCAGAAGAATTTTAAATAGTCTTAATGCCAAGAAAGTGCCAGGTCCTGGTGGTATTTCTCTCCACCTGTTCTCAAAACCTGTGCTCCTGAACTTATTCTTGTTCTGCGTCACCTTTTTTCACTTTCTTATTCCACTTCTGTTTTCCCTTCTGCTCATATCCAGACAAATACATCCCATGCTATTATCATCCCATTACAATTAGCTCTACTCTTTCCAAAGTAATGAAGAAACCCATTAACCACTAAATCCTAAACTATCTCAAAATCTTCCATCTGATCAACGATTATCAGTACAGATTCCACTAGTGTTGATTCACCGGCGATAGACTTATATTACCCAATTATGGACAAATTTAATGGAAAAGTTTGGTGAAATTCAAGCAGTTGCTCTTGAATTTCACCAAACGTTTTTCAAGGCTTTTGGTCATGCTTGGCATAAAGGTCTTCTAAATAAGCTTCCATCTTATGGTTTGTCACTATTTTTTGCAATTGGGTTTTAAGTTTCCCCTCTGACTGCTGACTGTGGGAGATGGCTCTCTGTCTTCTAGGGTCTCCAGTAATGCAAATATTCCCCAATGTTCAGTTCATTCTCCCACTCTTTTCCTCTTGTATATTTATGACCTTCTTCAATTAACCAGAAATCCTATCCATAGTTTTGATGATGATAGCAACATGCATTCCACCTTCCACTTTGAGAAACCTTGCTCTGCACAAACAGTTCCAACTTCTTGAATATCCACTACCAATTCCTTACATGCTGATCTCGAGGTAATTCTCCAGTAGAGCAAAGATAACTTAGTTGATTTCAAACCTTCTAAAATTCAGTCCTGTCGTATATCTCACAAAAAGGATTCTTCTGCTCCTATGCTTATCTTTGATGACAATCTGATTTCTAGACAAGATCACATCTCTATTGGGGATTACCCTAACTTGTAATCTCTATTGGCATAAGCACGTCACAAATATTGCTTCCTCTGCATCTAAAAAACTGGGTTTTCTCTTTTGCTCTCAGCATTACTTTTCTTCCAAACAGCTACTCACTCTGTACAAATTGAAAATCTGCTCTACTATGGAATATTGAGCTACATCCGAGTGGTGTCTCCAAACCCTCTCTCAGGCTTCTAGATTCCATTCAAAACAGGTCAGTTAGATAAATTAATGACTCATCTCTAACAAAGTCTCTCCACTATCTGTCTCATAGCTGTTCTGTTTCTGCTACCTGCCTTTTCTATAGATACTTCCATGGGCACTATTCTGAATTTGCTTCTATAATTCCTGCTCTCTCTTCCAAATCAGTCTGAATGCATGCCACAACCAGTCAGCATCCTTTTTACTGTCCAACTTTAAAATCAGAGAACCAACTTTTCTTCTTCCTCATTTATTCCTTCAACTTCAGTTTTCTGGAACAACCTCTCTCCCTTCGTACATATTTCCTGAAAATTACAATATACAGAATTCAAGTCAAATGTCAATAAGTATCTTCTTTCATCTTCTCAACCTTCAACACATGCATGGTACTAAGTACTATAGGTTCTAATACCTCTCGTGCTTGGGGTTTCATAAGAATAAAACAGATGAAGAATTAAATGCAAAGATTGCAATCTAAGGATGCCTGTTCCATGCTATAAGCCAAGGGCTTATCAGCAAGAAGGAGGTGAGGAAGACTGAGTTAGCTATGTACAGATCCACCTAAGTACAGCCTTGACTTAAGCTGTGAGTCATGGACCCTTTACTCTCAGCATTGGAGCAGATCGCCGAGATGGCTTGTTTTCTGTTCCACCCTACAAAGGTAGGGTGGAACAGAAAACAAGATGAGACAGAATCGGCAATAAAACAGCATTAAACGTAAATCCACTTCAAATGCAGATCCAAGAAATCCAACAGCAATGGTGTGGCCATGGCATCAGAATGGATAAGAACTGGTTTCCTGTTTAGCCTGGGAAGCCAAACTCAGGAGTGCAACCAGAGGGAGAGGTCAAATGTGAAATGGGAAGATAACATCCATTATCATTATATGATTCCTTTCACTTTAAAGGTGGTATTTGTGCATATGTCTGCTGTGATTACAATCTATATTCTGACTTGTAAGTCAGAATAGCCTGACCAAGAGAGGAATGGTCTGGAGAAAGATCACAACCATTGCTCATGACAGGAAAAGATTGTATTCTCCTTGTGAAACCTCTACACCAGTTGACTAAGTAAGTTTATTATTTTGAATAAATTAGCTTAAAAAATTTTGAATTTAATCAAATTTCTAAAGAATTATTACAGAAATTGACTTTTGTTGCCACAAACAACAAAAATTCATTGACAACAACAGCAGTACACTCTAGTGACAGTAGGCTGAACATGTTGAGCCAGTTCCTGCAGTAGTCAGTTAGGTGACCACACTGAATGAAATTGCCTGTCAATCCAACTATTTTGCAGATTGTGTATAAGTAAAATTATTTTACTTATACACAATGCTCAGAAATTGCAAGCAAACAAGCAGAAGCACATAACATTTGTAGATGTGGGCTTTCATTTATTTTTTTATTAAGATAAAATTACTGCTTCTGTTAAATTTATGATACATTTAAATTCAAGAAAGGGAGGCACTAATTGTATTAATTATCAGAAATTCCAAATTTTGACCAACAGACCAAGGAATATCTTAAATAAACCTTTCACAGCAAATAACAGTATGGGCAATTTTCTAATGTAGAGCACAAGAACAGTTGGTTTTGATTTCCCCGTTTACTTAATATTTTGGTCCAGTTGTTCTCAAATTATATTCCTACAGAACATTAGTTTCTGCAAGCTGGACTGAGATGTTCTGCCACTTAAATATAATAATGTTAATGTTCTACAATTTTCTAGACTTTAATTTTTCACTCCAACTTTTAATTTACACTTTAACACTACTGTTATCTACTACAGCACTAACAGCACATGAAAAAAAAAATAAATAAAGAGTAGCAAATAAATATTATGGATGAGAATTTAATAATATAACATGCAATAATTTGCATAGATATTAAATTTATATAATGCTGTAATTCAGATAATTAAATTAAAAAGTATGTTTATTTTTTACTTAGATTTTTCATGACTCCTCCCTTTTTTTTTTGTTTGCCATTTTTTTTAAAACAAATACCTATCCCTAATCATAAGTCGACAGATATGTTCAAATATGTGATTTTTTAATAAATATTTAACTTTTAATATCCCATATAATATCCAATAAATTCAACTTTTAATATCCAATAAATACAAATTGAGGAAGAATAGTTGCAGGACAGATGTGTGGTAATTTGCCTTTAGCAAGTGGTTAGTTGATTGTTGGAACAAACTTCCATCTGTTGCTGATGAAAGTGAGTAGTTTAAATTCAAGGAATAACTAAACAAACTAGTGGAGGGGACAGACAGGTGATATGGGATTTTTTTTTTCTTTGTTGATGCTGTATAAGCTTGCTTTCTTGCAACATCTGCCACTACTAATACTACTGAATGAGTTTCATAAATAAAATCATTTTTGTGCTTTTCTATAAGTGTATTACTCTACAGATTAGCCCGACCTATTAGGCCTTTAACACATCTCTTTAGTGTTCAACCCCAACCAGCGAATTCCTAACAGCAATTCCATTAAGCACTAATGTCAAATGCATAATTTTTTTTTTAGATCCTAGCCACTGAAATCCCAGGAAACTAGGTGGCAGGACCTGCCACAGCAATTTGTTGTGATACTGGATACACCTGGCTAGCCTCCATGTGGCAGCGTATGGGCAACGTCAGGGCCCCACTAGGGGTCTGGCGGGCCATAAGCCGGTCAAACAATGGGCACAACATATCACACTGCACAGACACGGCCCAGAAACTTTCAAGTCATTGGCTTGACAGTGTACTGTCCTCGATACAGCAAAACACATGCAGAGTTGGGAGAAATCCGAGGTGCCGTTTGACACAAACATACCTTATACCTTATCTACAGATTTGTATTGCATTTGTTAATTCTTCCAAAATTTGAGAATACATCAACATAAACTGCGCAACACAGCGGCAGCCCCCAAGGCAGAATACGCTGGTCCCAAAGGAACTAGTAGTTGTTGGTGACTCTATTGTCAGGGAAACGGGAAACATGCTTTGTAAAAAGGATAGGTGGAACAGGACCAGGGTATGTCTGCCAGGGTTGATAACATTGTAGAGGCGGATATCATCTTTAAAGGGTACAAAAGGTGATATAGTTGTATACGTTGGCACTAATGATATTAAGAGTAGGAGACCGGCAGAATTACTTAACAAGTACAGGTCACTGTTGAAAAAAAGCCAAGAATTAGGGTTGAATTTGAAAGTGTCTGCAATTCTGCCCAGACAGGATAGGAGGGAGTATATGATGAGAGCCCTGTCAATCAATTCGGCCCTGGAAAGATTGTGCAAGGCTCAAGGGGTAGAATTTTTTTCAGCCTGGTCTGTACTTGTTAACAGGAGAGACTGCTTCTACAGGGATGGGATACACTTAAATAGAAAGGGTGCAAGAATGTTTGCTGATGCTATCGAGGCAGTGTTAGGTGGGTCGGAAAACTGCTAGATTGGGGGGGGGATACAAGGACTAATAGATTAACAGTAGCCACTGGCAGAGGTGAAAGTGATTCTTGCACTGCTTCTATTGATATGAGCCGCAGCCTGGAAAATAAGATGCAGGTTATTTCAGAGACTGCTGGGAATCATTGGGGTACAAATAAACACATAGGTTGTGTTAGGATAGCTAAGAAAAAGAACAGGTGCATGTATACTTGCGTGTACACCAATGCTAGGAGTTTAGTAAATAAATTGATGAATTTGAGGTATTGCTCAAAACATCAAAGGCAGATATTGTGGGGATTTCAGAGACGTGGTGTCACACAAATATAAGGAATGCAGAACTGGAATTTGGGGAGTACAATGTCTAAAGAAAGGATAGACAGGATAGGAAGGGAGGAGGGGTTATGCTATTAGTTAAGAAATACATAAAATCCAAGGAAGTGAAGCCAGTCGACATTGCTGGACAGTGCAGTGTTGTCAGTTTGGTGTGACATAAGCATTGGGCGATCAAATTGAGACTAGGAGTGTGCTATAGGCCTAATGACTCTGAATGAGTATAATAAGGAAACAGGAAAATAGAGTGGGCCAGTAAATCAGAGAGTCTTATAATGGGGGATTTTAATTTCCCAGATATTGACTGGAATTTGGGGGCTGGTCACTAAGCAAGGCTTTTGTGGATTTATTGGATGATTGTTTTCTACATCAGCATGTTCAGGAGCCAATTAGAGGGAATAATACTCTTGATTTGATTATCAGTAGTGATTCTTCGTGCACTAAGAATCTGCAGGTAAATGAACCACTAGGTGGCAGTGATCAGTGTGCTGAAGTGGGATTTACTCAAAGAGGTAACTACCATTAGGGATAAAGGGAAGGGTTATTGCATTCGTAAAGGCGACTACGATGGACTGAGAGAGTATTTAAATTCTATACAGTGGGACCAACTGATGATGTTACCAACAGCTAATTCAAGATGGGAAGCATTCAAAGAACTTATCTTGGAAGCTACTAGGCTTTACATACCAACTAAGAAAATATTGTTCAAGGTTTAGGCCTAAGTGGATGTCAGATGAACTAATGAGACATATGGCAGAGAAGAAAAATGCATGGGATACATACAAATTAACACATAACACAGAAGCCTATGATAGATACAAGTTGATCTGTAAAAAAGTTACAAGGGAGGTTAGGCAGGCGAAGGCAGATTACGAGAAAAATCTTTGGCAAGGGATGCAAAGAAAAACAGCAAAGAGTTCTTTACTTATGTAAACTCTAGAAGGAAGGGGATGAATCAGATTGGTCCACTTGATATCGATGGGTCAACCGTTGATGATCCTGCTCAGGTAGCTAACAAACTGAATGAATATTTTGCATCGACATTCACACATCAGGAGTTATTCAGCGAGGGGAATCAACTCTGGCAGTAAGCTAGAGAATCTTGTAATAACTGAGAGTAAAGTGGAGGAGAAATTGTTGAAGATAAATACAAGAAAGGCACCTGGGGTGGATGGGATCTATCCAGTTATATTAAAGGAGGCAGCAAAGGAAGTAAGCAAACCCTTAGCCATAATTATGAGAGCTTCCTTGGACTCAGGGGAAGTACCCATGGACTGGAGATGTGCAAATGTGACCCCAATTCACAAAGGAGGATCAAAGGGCGACACAAGTAATTATAGACCTGTTAGTTTAACTTCTGTTCCTGGAAAATTAATGGAGGCACTGGTTAAAGAAGCACTGCAGGATCATCTAGACAAGACTTCAGTTATAGCTCAGACACAGCATGGTTTTGTTAAGGGAAAGTCTTGCCTGACCAATTAAATTGGATACTATGATGCAGTCACAAAAGAACTGGATGCAGGGAATAACTTTGATATTATATACTTCGATCTTAGAAAGGCTTTTGATACTGTTGCACATGGAAGACTGCTGCACAAATTGGAGCAGTGTGGCATTGGACGCAAACTGCTGCTATGGATAAAGGGGTGGTTGAGAGGGAGAAGACAGAGAGTGGTAATCAATGGACACTGCTCATCGTGGACTAATGTTATTAGTGGAGTCCCTCAGGGTTCAGTATTGGGGTCCATTATTGTTTTTTTGTATTTATAAATGATATTGATGATGGTATATCAAGCTTAATGTCCAAGTTTGCAGACAATACGAAGGTTGGCAGGGTTGTCAAGGACACTACTGACACTATGCTACTGCAACAGGATCTGGAAAGGTTGAACAGATGGGCTGAGAGGGTGGCAAATGAAGTTTAACATTGACAAATGTAAAGTACTACATATGGGAAACAGTAACCCCAGAGTAACGTATCAACTCTGTGGTACTACAGTGACAGTGGTAGGGAATGAAAAGGACCTGGGGGTAGTTGTGTAGCTGCCTACACAACTACCCCCCAGGTATGAAGTTTTCTGAGCAGTGCAGACGAGCTGCAAGAGTAGCTCATGGTGTATTGTCGATGATATATAGGAATTTTTCTAGCAAGGATAAGGAGGTGATTATTCCCTTGTATAAGGCAATGGTCAGGCCACACCTGGAGTACTGTATACAGGTCTGGAGGCCTCATTTCAAGAAGGATGTAGAGATGCTGGAACGAGTACAGAGAAGGGCAACAAGATTAGTGAATGGAACAAAGGGGTGCTCTTACGAAGAAAGGCTTAAGTTTTGCAAATTACACTGTTTGGGGACTATACACCAGCGAGGTGATCTGATAGAGGTATATAAAGCCTTGAATGGTTTGAGCATGCTCAATGCTGATGGGATTCTTCCTCTTGCTCAGAATAATCACCTGAGAGGGCATAAATCCCAATTGAGAAAAGACAGATGTAGGATAGACGTGAGGAAATTTGCCTTTAGCCAGCGGGTGGTTGGTTGGTTGGTGGAATAGACTTCCATCCCCTTGTCTTGGAAGTTGATAGCCTAAATAAGTTTAAGGCTCGGCTGGACAGGTATTTCGAACGAACAGAGGGGTGAAGTGGAAGTGGTTATTTTTTATTTATTTATTTTATTTATTTTTTTTTTGGTTGATGCCGCATAAGCTTGCTTTCTTGCATCAAATGCCTCTATTAATGCTAATGCTAATAAAAATCAAATTTACTGCTGTAACAGTTAGCTTTTTCTCAGCAAAACAACACTAACAAAAATTTTCATCTATCTCCACATTTATTTTATTATCTACAACTTCCCAAGCATCATCATCAGCCATTTTCAATCCACTGCAGGATGAAGGCCTCTCCAGCAACTTTCCAGTTCCTTCTGCTTTGTGCAATAGCCATCCCATTTACTACCCGTGAACACGTCAATTTCATCTGTCCATCTCCGTTGTCCTACAGGTTTTCTCTTAGCTCCTCTTGGATACCATTCTGTTATTTTTGTAGTCAGTCTGTCATCATGTCTTTGAGCTATGTGTCCCGCCCAAGACCATTTCAGTTCTTTGGTTTTGATAAGAATGTCCTTTATTTGCATTTGCTGCCTAATGTGTGCTCCTTCAAGTGTTAGTAAAGACTAGCATTAGTAAAGGTATATGATGCAAGAAAGCAAGCTTATGCAGCATCAGCCAAGATAAAAAAAAAACCACTCCCCATTTCACCCCTCCGTTCGTTCCAAATACCTGTCCAGCTCAGCCTTGAATTTATTTAGGCTATCAACTTCCACAACAAAAGATGGAAGTCGGTTCCACCGATCAACTACCCACTGGCTAAAGGCAAACTTCTGCACATCTATCCTACATCTGTCTTTCCTCAATTTGAATTTATACCCTCTCAGATGATGATTCTGAGCAAGAGGAAAAATTCCATCAGTACTGAGCATGCTCAAACCATTCAATGCTTTATGCACCTCATCAGATCACCTCGGGTGCCTAGTCTCCAGACATTGTAATCTGCAAAACCTAAGCCTTTCTTCGTAAGAGCAACCCTTCGTTCCATTCACTAATCTTGTTGCCCTTCAAATTAGTCAGACAAGACTTCCCCTTAACAAAACCATGCTGTATCTGAGCTATAACTGAAGTCTTGTCTAGATGATCCTGCAGTGCTTCTTTAACCAGTGCTTCCATTAATTTCCCTGGAACAAAAGTTAAACTCACAGGTCTATTATTACTTTTGTCACCCTTTGTGAACTAGGGTCACATTTGCACATCTCCAGTGCATGGGTACCTCCCCTAAGTCCAAGGAAGCTCATATAATTATGGCTAAGGGTTTGCTTACTTCCTTTGCTGCCTCCTTTAATATAACTGGATACATCCCATCCACCCCAGGTGCCTTTTTTTATGTTTATCTTCAAAAATTTCTCCTCCACTTTCCTCTCAGTTATTACAAAATCATCTAGCTCACTACCAGAGTTTAATTCACCTCTGGCATTCCCTTCCCTGAATAACTCATGTGTGAATGTAGATACAAAATACTCATTTAGTTTGTTAGCCACCTGAGCAGGATCATCAACAGTTGAACCATCAATATCCAGTGGACCAATCTGATTCATCCCTTTCCTTCTAGAGTTTACATAGATAAAGAACTCTTTGCTGTTTTTCTTTGCATCCTTTGCCAAAGATTTCTCATAAACTGCCTTTGGCTGCCTAATCTCCTTTGTGACTTGGTTACAGACCAGCTTATATCTATCATATGCTTCCATGTCACCCATTAATTTATATGTATCCCATGCATTTTTCTTCTCTTCCACATGTCTCATTAGTTCATCTGACAAGATTGCACACTTGAAGGGTCATAAACTCAAATTGAGGAAAGAGTTGCAGAATAGGTGTGTGGAAATTTGCCTTTAGCCAACAGGTGATTGAATGCTGGAACAAAACTTCCATCTGATATTGTGGAAGTTGATAGCTTAAATAAATTCAAGGAAGAACTGGACCAACCTTTGAAGCAAATACATAGGTGAAATGGGAAGGGATTTTTTTTGGCTGATGCTGTAGCCAGGGGCTCACATCTGGTGAGCATGGGCTTGGCACACCCAGGGTCCTGCGTTGGATATCATCATTCTTCTCTTTCTTGGTGAGTCCTCAATCTCTCTCTCTCTCTCTCTCTCTCTCTCTCTCTCTCTCTCTCTCTCTGTCTCTCTCTCTCTCTCTCTCTCTCTCTCTCTCTCTCTCTCAGGGTAACTTGGGATTTTTTTTTTTTTTTATGGCCTGTGCAGCATAAGCCTCAGGCTTCCTTGCACCATATAGCTTATAATAATAAGCTTGCTTTCTTGCGTCTTATGCCTCTACTAATGCTAATATTAATAAGATGCTTCCCATTTCGTTGTTGCAACTCTTTCATGAATTTCACTGTAGGATTTGACATGTAAATGAAACTCCATCTTTTCAATCTCAGTCATAAAAACTCTATATGATGGCCATTTAAGAAAAACAGATCAATGCATTTATCTTGCCTAACTTCCAAGCCACCACATAGTACCAGAGTAAACCAGATTCGTAAGCCTTTCCTGTTTCAGATTACCTTCTGCATAAAAAATAAACAAATGACAAATTTTATTTAAAATATTTTTTCAAATTTTCAATAATATTTAAAACTTTTTTAATAAATATAATTATAAAATGGTAGCCATACCCACCCCACATTCATAACATCGAGACTTGTCCTTGTATATCTTGCGCCTAATAAATTCAACAGCACGTCCATTATCTTTTGCTAGTGTGCATTTTAATGTACGCCCAAAAAGCTGTTGCCTATCAAGTGCTCGAACACATCGGTGAGCAGAATCTCTTTCAAGAAAAAGTACAAAAGCCACACCTTTACTTTGTCTTGTTTCTTTATCTCTCAAGACAGTAATTCTGAAAAAGAACAGAGAGAAAGTAATTAAAATTCTTGCCTCAATAAAATCTAAAATTTTATTACTTCTAATCAGCAAAATATAGCACATATTACTTAGAAAATACTACAGCCAATTTATTCCAACCCCGAAATGTCTACCCAAATCCAATACGGTTTCAAGCACAGGTCTAATCACTACTTCCAATTAGCATACATTAAAATGCTCCAAACATTTGAAGCCAATTCAGACATTGTGGTATAATTCAACAAACATTGAGCATTTGACTCAGTTAATATTAGACCCTAATCCAACTTAGTGATTCTATTATTAGCCATATGGTGCAAAGGAAGTCTAAGGCTTAAGCTGCACCAACCAAAAAAAATTTCCGAGTTAGAGAGAGAGAGAGAGAAAATCAGAAAATGTGAGCCTCTGTAAAAGCAATGAGGGGAAAATCCAGTGATGACTATACCTTTCTGCCAAACACAATCAAAAGCCTCAGAAATATCAAGAGCAGCTGCTTGAGTTTCACCAAACTTTTCCATTGAATTTTTCAATGCATGGTTGTTTATTTGATTTTTAGGAGCATTAGCAACTGCGGTGGTCATTCTCTGGGGATATGCGGTGGTCATTCCTTAACCCCTTTCCGCATCCTACATATTTGGTGGTCACAGGCTCGAACCCCGGTCTAATCAAGAAGCATGTGCTACGCACTGCTGCTCCTACTCACCTGGCGGCGCCTCCGTAGCCAGGTGGGAAGGAGCAGCAGTGCGTAGCACACACTTCTTGATTAGACCGGGGTTTGAGCCCGTCACCACCAAATACGGAGGATGCGGAAAGGTCAGAGAATGACCACCGCATATCCCGGAGCAATATGGCCTTAGTTGCTAATGCTCCTAAAAACCAAAATAACAGCCCACCTGGCTACGGAGGCACCCCCAATGCATAGTAATATAAGCCAATATATCAATAGTGAACTGACACTAGTGGAATCTATAATGGCAATCATTGATCAGATGTAAGAATGTGAGATAGTTTAGGAGTTGGCAGTTAATGGATTTCTCCATTGCTTTGGAAAAAGTATAGCTAAGTGCAATGGGATGGGAGGGATTTATTACCCTTTTTAGGAACTGGCTGGATATGGGCAAATTTCCAAGCAGAAGGAAAAACACTAGTGGAATAGGAAAATAGTTAAAAGGAGACAGAACAGGAGTAAGTTCAGCAGCACAGGTTTTGAGACAAATGGAGAAATACTATCAGGGCCTGCTTCTTTCTTGGCATCAAGATTGTTCAAAATTCTGATCTCCTTTTGATGGAAGCCCACAGGAAGTACTGAGTTGTTGTTGTTGTTTTGGGTTTTTTGGCACAAGGGCCTCCTGGGCCATATTGTGCCTTTTCATTATTAACTTATGACTGAGTTATTAATATAATTGTTGTCAGAGACCATTATATACATTTATGCTCTTCAAGTATCTAAACAGTGCTTCAAAATTTGCATTATTTCCAAGTATGTGTAGTAAATTTAAAGGTTCCAGCAGATTGGATGCAGAATAAAAAGTGGATTTCCAGTTACTTGAATAATTAGGGCATTCTATTAGAATATGTTTGATTGTTAGCTGAGTCTGACAGAATGAACATTGAGGTGGGTTTTTTCCCATAAGCAAGAACAAATGAGTTGTATATGTGTGTCCAATACGGAGTCTTGCCAAAATCACTTCTTCACGTCTGCTTTTCCTGAAACTAGAGGTCCACAACTGAGGTTCTTTTTTAATCTGAAACAGTTTTATTCACTTGTGTTTGTCACAGATTAGTCCATTGATGCTGTTTTAATAGTGGATTTATAATCAATGTATTATAATAATTAATAGTGGATTTATAATCAATGTGTGGGACTTTCAGATGACAGAGTGATCTATTTGTAGGATGTTTAGCAGCACGATCTGCACTTTCATTACCTGGGATGCTGACATGCCCAGGGATCCAGCAGAAGGTAACCAACTGTTTGGATATTTGATATTGGTATAATTGAGACCGTATCTGTTTCAGAATGGGATGTTGGGAAGAAGTAGTAGATTGAATGGCAGTGACGGCACTTAAGGAGTCGGTGTATATATAAGAGCGTTTTTGATTTGCTGTGTGGTTATATTATCTAGAGCTAGTTTTATTGCATACAGCTCTGCGATATAGATACTGCATTCTATAGGAAGAGACACAGCTATTGAAAAAGCAGAAGAAATTGCTGCAGCACCTACAGCTTCATCTGTTTCGGAACCGTCTGTATATATGTGAAATTTCTCTGCGTTTTCTAAGGCGTGGGCTTTATGCAGCTGCTGGAAGTTGTTGTTTGGCAGGGAGCCTTTTCTCCATCTCAGAAAGAAATTATCACAGAGATGTGAGTAATGAGACCAGGGATGTTCAGGAGGAGCTACGTCTTCAAGGATATGCTGGAAGTTAATATTCCAACTGAGCATCAGTTCTTGCAATCTAATACCCGCAGGGCGGTTTTCATTAGGTTTATTACAATATAGCGTTTCATACTGAGGGTTAAACAGGTATTCCCAGCAAGGATGAGATGGAATACTTTTTTATTTTTGCAGCATAGCTACATAGTAAGGATTTTCGTCTAAGGTGTAATGGCGGTTCATTTGCGTCAATATACAGGCTATGGACTGGAGACGTCCTAAAGGCACCTGTGGCTATCCTTAGGGCACTATGTTGAACAGTATTTAGATGTAGCAAGGAACTGTTTCTTGCAGAGTCATAGACAGGTGACCCGTAATCTAAGCGGGACCGGATAAAGCTTTTATAAAGATGTGTGAGGGAGTGTCTATCAGCACCCCAGGAGTTAGATGGCACAGCTCTTAAGATGTTTAATTTCTTTTGACAGGCCGTTCTAAGATAGGCTACGTGATTGGAAAAATTAAGTTTACTGTCTAGATATAAACCCAATAAACGAAAATTGTTGGTAAGAGGAATCCGATTGTTCTTTAAATATATTTCAGGATCTGGATGTAATTTTCGTATTTTACATAAATGAATTGCAGTCGATTTATTTTCTGCTAATGAATAGCCATTCCGTTGGGCCCACAATTCTATTCTGGCTATGGACATTTGAAGTTGCCTTTCATTGGAAATTATGGTTTGTGACTGGCAAGAGATAATCAGGTCATCGGCAAACATGTATGATTCAACTGTTTTTGGTATGTCTTGTGTTATATTTGTAATTCTTATTGTGAATAGTGTTGCACTCAGGATGGAACCCTGCGGTACACCCTCCTCTTGTTCAAATGATTTGGATATAGCATTCCTATATCTGACCTGAAAAGTTCTGTAGCGTAGGAAATTTTGTATAAATTGAGGTAACTGCCCCCTCAGATCGAATGAACGAAGATCCTGAAGGATACCATATCGCCAAGTGGTATCAAACGCTTTCTCAATATCGAGATTGACCATAACCAGATGTTGTCTCTTGATGAAAGCATTGCGGATATTTGTTTCTGCTTTAATCATCACATCTAAGGTTGAGTGGTTTTTCCGAAAACCATACTGATTTCGGTTTAGCAGATTGTTTGTTTCCAGAAGCCACGTTAACCGCCTGTGCCCCATTTTTTCTAAGACTTTGCCTAAACAGCTAGTCAGCAATATCGGCCTGTAATTATTCGGTATGGTATGATCCTTACCTGGCTTCGGAAAGGCCAGTACAATTGAGTGACGCCATGAGTGTGGATAAGTATTTTCTAAATAAATTCGATTGTAGAATCTCAATAGGGAACTTATTGCTTTATTATTTAACTTTTTTAACATTATATAGCATACTCCTTCTGGGCCGGCAGCAGTACTTGATGTTTTGTTTAGAGATTCAAAAAATTCCTTTAACATGAATGGCTGATTGTACGGTTGAGATGCCTTAGTATAAAAATTTATTTTATACTGTTCTGCAGATGCCTTAATTTTTTGGAAGGTTTGACTGTATGTGGACACTGCTGATATACTGGCGAAAGACTCAGCTAATGCGTTTGCTATTTCTTTTGGATCAGACAATTCTTGCCCTTTCCAGTTCAGGATTGAGGCTGGAGACTGCACAAATTTACCGTTAAGTGCTTGAATTTTCTTCCAGATGAGTCTGCTGTTCGTATCCTTGTTTATGGTGGAAGCAAAACCTATCCAGGCATCTTTCTTTGCTTTTCTTCTTTTTTGGCGGAAATTGGCCTTGAGTTTTTTAAAGTTAATAAAATTAGCAGTTGGAGGAAATTTTCTAAACAGATTCCAAGCTCGATTTTTTGTCTGTTTAGCATGTGTGCATTCCTGATTCCACCAGTAATGACTCTGTCTGCATTTCCCAGGTAAAGATTTTGGTATTGCAGAATTTGCAGCTTGTAATATTTGATTTGTTATATGTTCGTTGACACTATCTATGGGCTGAGACTGGACTAACTCATCATCAAACTGGATTAGGGAGGGAAAATTATGCCAGTTTGCCCTATAGAATTTCCACGTGGATCGCTGCAATGGAGACAAGTTTACTTGTGTTTGAATATTGCAAAGAATCGGTAAGTGATCACTGTTTAGCGGGTTATCGAGAACTAACCACCCCATATTGGCATAAATGGAGGGAGAGCAGATTGAAAGGTCTATTGCAGTCATGGATCCTGTATTAAAATGGACATATGTGGGTTCACCAGTATTTAACAGAGTAAGGTTATGAGTATCAAGCAGCAATTCTATTATTTTACCCCTTTTGTCAATTTTTGGCGATCCCCATAGAGGATGATGAGCATTCAAGTCACCCAGTAAGCAGAAAGGAGATGGCAGCTGATCTACTAGCTTTTCTAAATCATCTGAGGAGAAAGCAAAATTAGGAGGGAGATATATAGAGGCTATTGTAATGGTGATACCAATTTCAATGCACATTGCCACTACTTCAAAAGGAGTCTGAAGGGAAACATGCTTGGATGGAATGTTATTTCTGACAATGATAGCCACCCCTCCATGAGCTGGCGTGTCAATGCTCCTATCTCGTCTAAAGATGGTATAATTTTTGACGGAAGGACACACTGGTGAATTTAGAAGCATTTCCTGTAAGGATATGCCAGCTGGTTCATACCGATCAATTAGATCCTGCAAATCATCTTTTGAATTCCGAAATCCTCTGCAATTCCACTGAAGGATTTTTTCCATTATGTGGTTTTTTGTGTTGTTTTCGACTCTGACTGTTTTTTAGTTGCAGCTTGCTTGTATCGATCAATTTTTGCTTTGTCTTTCCTAGGAAAAACGGGTCGGGTCACATCCATCTCATCACTTGCATGTAGTTCTAAAATTGTATCTTCTGATTCATGTTCGTCAATGTCCATTCCAGTGGTGGATGTTTGCGGTTTCTTGGTTTCTATTACTTTTGGTTTTATTGATGAGGAGGCCTCCGTTGGTATGGTGATTGGGGTATTATTGGACTGTTCACTTGTTTTTTGTGTAGGACACTGTTTTGAAATTGAAAGCAACGAACGTGCCCAGTTCACAATTGATATATTTGGAGGAATCTATACTTCAGTTTGGATTCCTACAGACTGTGAAGATTGAGTTGCTGTGGCATATGTTTGCTTTGTCTCTGTTTTGATTATCTGTCTTCTTGCCTCTGAGTATGTCACTTTGTTCTCTACTTTATATTTTTGAATTTTTTTTCCTTGCTTCCATAATTCACATGTTTTTGAGAAAGCTGGGTGGTTACCCTTACAATTTGGGCAATGCGGAGTGGTAGTGGCACAATCAGATTGGTTATGGTCTTTTGACCAGCAGTTGGGACATACTGCCTCACCTCGACATGCAGTCTGGGAGTGTCCATATTTCTGGCATTTGTAGCACCTGATGGGATTCGGAATGTATGGTCGGACACGGCAATGCAAGTAGCCTGCTTTCACAGATGTTGGTAAGTTAGGAGTGCTAAAGGTAAGAATTATGCTTCTTGTTGGAATGAGTGTACCATCTTTTCGGGTCATGATTCTCCTTGCTTGGATGACTTTTTGATCGTGTAATTCTTGGACAATTTCCTCCTCTGGTACAAGTAATAAGTCCCATTCTGTTATTACTCCCTTTGAGGAGTTTAAGGTGGCATGGGGAGTAACTTTTATTTGGTGTCCTCCAAAAGTTGTGAGCTTTAATAGCTTTACAGAATGTTGAGGTTGAGTTGTTTCTATTAGAAGATCACCTGATTGAAGTCGCCTTACTGATTTAGGTGAACCAGCAGCAGACTCAATGCATTTCTGCACTAGAAAAGGTGATAATTTGCTCAGAGGCTGATCTGATAGAGAGTGCAAGATGAGGAAGGCTGGTATCTCCTCTTTAGGTGTTGTTTTCAACCTCTTTGGTTGAGAATAGTCATTTTCATTGTCACTTTTATTTGCTAGTCTTGAGCTCGATGGCTCTAAAGGTGGAAATGAACTGTTTTCCATCTTTGTTCCTTTCAGCCCTGGGAGAGTGGATTTCTTCTCCCAGGTTACCGGCCCCGCCACAGGGAGGCAGGAGCAGTGCCGCTAGAGTGACCAAGCGGTATAAGGGTTAATACGTTAGTTTAAAAAGAAAAAAGAAAGGTGGATTTCCTTTCTTAAAACTTGCTTACAATTTGTAAGACTAAGTTATTAATTAAAGACAATGCAAAAAACTTTTTAAACTAAATAAGAACTTTGGCTCTGAGAAAACGCTCTAGGAATCACTCTGAAATTCGCTTGATCACTATAACGCTTGGCACCCGGGACCGGAAGTACTGAGTGGAATGTATGGGAAATGAAAGGTGGTGGTTTACCAAGCTCTTCAATATAAGAGTTGAAGAAAAGAAGGGTGTTCAGCTTTATCTTTAGCTGAGGAAGCAATAGGCCCATCAGGTTTTAAAAGAGGTGGGAGTATAGATAAACAAAAGTTGTGGCCAACAGCTGTGGCAAGGGACTAGAATGCTGGACCACCATTTGGACAAGAAGCAAGTTTTCTACTCTTAGCCTGTTCAAAATCACGTTTGGATTGATTAATAATTGCTTTACAATTGTTGTAAGCTTTAGTGTAGGCAGAAAATGAACCTGGAGATCTGAATGCAAGTAAATTACAATGTACAGCATTCTTATCTTGATAACTCGAGCAGATTTATTGGAAAACAAGTTTAGGTAGAAGCGGTTTTAAGGTGGAATAACAGAATGCATCCCTACAAAAATAATATCACTGACACAATGTGAGCAAACATTGACATCAGAAGATTTAAAACAGTAATCCAACCAAGAAAAAAACAGAAATCTCACAGGTCATTTCTTTTGCATCCCTGTAATGCCAAACAACATACAGCTAAGAACAGCCATGAGAGAAAGGCTTCATTGCAGAACAGACCATCACCAAGTTGTGATCTAAGAAGCACTAACCTCAACCATGTGCTTTAAAGGGTTGTTTGTGAAGTAAAAAAAAAAAAAAAAAAAACATGTTGGGTGTGTGATTAGGATTGTCTCATATTTTGGTAGGTAAATGAAAAACTTGTGGGGTCATTAGTAACTGCAAAAGCCTCAGCATCCTGACCAGCTGGGTCCATGTGACTAGAAAATTGAAGCCAGCTGGAGTGCAGTAAAAATTAAAATCATCAAGGAAAATTATCTTGCTGTTAGGAAAGTTGGAATGAAAAAAGTAGTTTCAAGGAAGAGAGGTCAAAGAAAAGAACAGAGACAACAGATGAATTTAACAGAATGGGGGTAGAGAAACTTTAAGCCAGAGAAGGTCAAAAAGAGGAGATTCCAAATTAGTAAGCCTTTGACAAAGAACATCAGAGCAGACACATGCACAAGTACTATCTTTGAAGTGAAAAGAATTAGAGAGAAAATAATTAGGGGGAACTGACATGAGCTGTGGCTCATCTCAGTTCCCCATAATTGAGGAGAGGATTGAGGAGGGGAGTGTGCTTCTTATGAAAAGCAACCTGGGCATGGTTAAAGCCCAAATTCAGAAATTATACATGCAAGCATAGAATTTGTGCTTGAAGCAAAGTTAAAATAATAGTGGAGATTGTATATCATTGAACTGGTTCACACAAAGATGAACCAGTTTGTTGAATTCATTGAATTAAACCTCATTTCCCAATAAAGCTGAAGCCATCATTTACAGAAAGGTAAGTAAGCCAGCAACAAAGCAATATGGTTGCTTTTCAAATACCTTCTTCAAAGGATAAGCAGTAATGTTTCAAAGGTATTTTTATAGCACTGAGCATTCCACTTTATGTAATAGGGAAGATGGAAGGACAAGGCAAAATAGGAAAAGAAAGAGGGTAGGAGACCCCTACATTTCCCAACATTTTGGAAGGAGAAACAAATTAGAAATCAGTAAATTAAAAAGAAATTTAAAGAAAAGCTTCAAAGTTCTCTCAGAAATCTGGTTGCGTGACTACCTGCACATTCTCTTAGTTGCGGTCCTGGATAAAATGGTTATAAAAAGTATCGATAGAGCATTACTAAAGGGAGTATCTGAAAAGCAATCAGCTTACTTCAGGTCAGCACTCATCCATTTACTTGCCTCTTCAAAAAGGATGGCTTCCTCAGTTGAGGTTTAATTCAATGATACCAATAAATTGGTTCATCTTTGGTTTTAGTGTGCTACATTTCCTTTCTTTCTTTTTATATTCGTGTTTTTTTCCTTTTTTAGTTTATTCATTTGAATATAAGATTTAATGAAATGAGTTTATTTCTTATGAAAAGTTAAGTCATTTGTTCTACATTATATTTAACAGTTCTCAAAACAAGCTTTGTTTAGGAGTTATACTTATAGGTTTGCAAGACAATAGGAGTTTCCATAAGCCCTAAAATGTTCTTATGCTCTCCACAAGTGAAAAGAATATGGACAAAAGTATAACTATTTCAGTCTTGTGTGCTTCTGTTCTGATATAATACTACAAGTTTCCTGAGACTTAAGTATTACTATTAGTAGTGGCAAATGATGCAAGAAAGCAAGCTTATAAAGCATCAGCTAAAAAAAAAAATAAATAAATAAATAAACCTTCCCACATCACCTGTCCTTCCCCTCCAATAATTTGCCTAGCTTTTCCTTGAATTTATTCAAACTATCCACTTCCATAACAACAGATGGATATTTGTTCCACCAATCAACCAACTACTGGTGAAGGCAGACTTTTGCATATCTATCCTTTCTCAATTTCAATTTATGTCTCCTCATGTATATAGTCTGGCAAAGAGGGAGAATGCCATCAGCACTGAGCTTGCTCAGTCCATTCAAAGCCCTAAACCCTCATCAGATCATCTTGCAGGTGCTTAGTGTCTAATGCAGTACTCAAGATGCTGGCTAACCATTGCCTTGTACAATGGGATAATCACCTTATACCTACTAGCAAAGTTCCTGTATATCACTGAAAAACCCATGCAAAACAGCTGTTTCCACTGTCAGAGAACTTCATATCTGACTGCACAATCCTCTCCAGATCTTTTTCATTTTCCACCACCCTGAGCATAGTAATTTTCCACCTAACACATTAATCCAGGATTACTGCTACCCATATGCAGTACCTTGCATTTGTTAACATTATAAACTTCAACTGCCATTTCTCAGCCCATCTACCTAATTTTTCTAGATCTTGTAGTAGTAACATTCCCAGATCACTGTCATTAACCACCTCACGTGTATCATTTGCAAATGTAGACATTAATCCTGATATACCTTCATCAATATAACATTAATAAATATATAAAACAACAATAAACCCAGGATTGAACCCCACTAATAACATTAATTCATGACGAGCCAAGGCAAATAGCAAAAACTTGCACAGCAGCTGTTATCGCAACAGTATTAAAAGCCTTTCTGAAATCCAAGTATACAATATCAAAATTTTTTTAATCTAATTCCTTTGTTACTGCATCATATTATCCAATCAGATTGGTCAGACAAGATCATCCCTTAACAAATCCATGCTGTGACTGCTCTCTAGATGGTCCTACATTACTTCTTTAACTAGTGACTCCATTATTTTAATTACTCATATCACCTTTCGATTTTTTTTTTTTAATATAAGTTGTCTACATATTCAATAACTAACATGTGAAATTTCATTCCTGTAGGTGATGGTACACCTGAGGTGGAGCCCAGAATCTGAGGAAGGATGCTATGGTTGACAACGTGGAGTATTGAGCAGTGATCAAGTTCCTGCATTTGCAGGGCAAGAAAACTCAGGAAATTGATGAAGAAATGAAAGCTGTGTATGGGCAGAATTGTCCATCCTATGACACTTTAAAAAAGTGGAAACAGGAGTTCCAGTCCAGCCGTACAAATATCTTTGACGAGCCAAGAGAAGGAAAGCCATCAATATATGCACACAGTGAGACGGTTGCAAAGGTTGAGCAGCTGATGCTGAGTGACAGATGTGTGACAATTCTTTCATCACAAATGCAGTGGGAATTAGTTATGGGTCTGTCCATAGAATTTTACACGACCATCTGCACATGTCTAAGGTCTCCGCACGATGGGTTCCAAAATTGCTAATGCCTTTGCAGAAGCAATGTCAAATGCAACGTTCTCGCAAACTGTTGGATTTGTGTAATGCGGATGTTGAGAACTTTTTTGATCCGTTGGTGACAAATGTTGGGTGTACCAATATGAACAAGAGACTAAGGACATCAAAGCAGTGGAAGCACACCTCCTCCCCACCCCCAAAAAGGCAAAGACCACTCCATCTGCAAAGAAGGTGATGTTGTCATATCGTGTTTGCAACAGAAAAAGGGTTATCCTGACAGATTACCCACCTCGTGGTTCCACACTTATCAGAGAATACTACAGAAATCTTTTGAAAAAGTTATGCGATGCTTTAAAGCATGGAATGTTAACCAAAGGTGTCCGTCTTCTGTTAGACAGTGCAACAGCTCATGCAGCCATTGCCACCACCAACTTTGTTGCCCAGTGCGGCGGCTTCGAACTACGATCTGAACCACCCACCAGCATCCACCCTATTCTCCTGACCTAGCAGCGTCAGACTTCGTTTTGAGAAATGAAGAATGCCACTTTCATTCAACTCAGGAAGTCATCAATGAAGTAGAATCGTGGTGTCAGGCAAAAAGTGCAGACTTCTTAAATCAAGGCATTAAACAACTGATCCATAGATGGGAGAAATGTGTTACTATACATGGAGAGTATATAGAAAAGGATTAAAGTTCCTGTGAAGTTTCACCATTCAAGGGCTATTATTTCTAGGTAAGGGTACAAACTTTTTGATACTCTCTTGTATAAAGTTCTTATTTGATTGAGATTCATCTGTTTTCAGTGCTCTCTCAAGCTTTACCAGGCATCGGATGACTGTGTTCCTCCCAATGAGTTGTCAATTTCTTGGCATCTTTTCTCCCATGCTGCAT
This sequence comes from Mastigoproctus giganteus, assembly GCF_048544385.1. Lineage (NCBI taxonomy): Eukaryota > Metazoa > Arthropoda > Arachnida > Uropygi > Thelyphonidae > Mastigoproctus > Mastigoproctus giganteus. Next base: position 155,845,104 of record NC_143575.1, read on the forward strand.
TCTTGGATTTGGAAATTTTCCTTTTAACTGCTCTATTGCACCTTTTGTATTCTTCTCTATTTTCCTCATTAACCATTTGTTATAGGCTCTCTTCTTTCACCAAACCCGCTACCTCCTTATTCCACCAATACTGTTGTTTATATTTGTGATCTATTAGGCCTAGTGCTTCGTTAGCAGTCTTGTGTATGGTGGTTTTAATGCTGTTATATAAGATATTCACCTCTTCTGTTTTTCCAATGTCAGATATGTGGTTCTGGAATCTTCTCTAGTAAAGATCTTTAATACTGTCATGAGATAGTAATTTCAGTTTATAAGCAATATTTTCTTGTCCTACCATATTGTCTTTACTGATCGTATTAGGTCTCACTTGCCACTAATTCTGGTATTTTAATAATATATCTGCAATCACCAGGTAATGATCCGACCTACAGTTGGCACCTCCCATTACCCTGCAGTCTTTTGTTGTCCATACCAACTTCTGGCAAGTAATTATAAAGTGTATAACTGATTTCTGCTGGAGAGATGGTTGCTCCCACGTATATCTATGAATGTTTTTGTGTTGCAAAAAGTACTAAGAATTTTCAGGTGGTACTGTTTACAGAAATCGATAAGTCTCTTACCACTGTCATTCATAGTCTCCTCTCCAAAGCATCCTACTACATCGTCATTCCGTTTTGATCCAACCCGTCCATTTATATCTCCTATAAAAACTATTTGTTAATTATTCTTAACCAAATCCATTTTTTTCATAAAGCATATGGTAGAACTTCCTTTTCCTATGGTAGAACAGATTGGAGCATATTCTCCAATCTGTTCATTCTCTTTTTCTTTGTTTCAGTCATGACAAGAATATAAAGGTGCATCTCTTTTGCTTCTGTAACTATATCTTGTGTGAGCTTCCGTGAATGTTCCATGTACCAATTCGAATAGTCCTTTTTCCGCGCTTCAGTCGTTTCCCTTTTAGTCTCTGGCTTCTTTGCAATAATGGTATTTTTAGCTGTAAAGTGTTTTTCCAAGTGCTGGCCCGACACCTCAACCTGAGGAACCAGGGATTTGATAGAGGTTACCTTCCCCTAGCATTTCCTGATTCAACAGCTCACACTGCAAGGTGGCAATGCTTATAAGGCGGCATTTCCTTGGCTTGACAGAGATGTCATTGAGTTATTGTGGCATTTAAATTAATTCTCTAGTTTACTTCTAGTTTCCCCAAGCCCTAAAATGTCTTCTCTGACCAGCAAAAACTATTGCACCTCCTTTGTTCAAATGAATATCATCTTTATTAAACAAAATCATTTTATATTAGGGTAGGCCAAAATAATAAAATTTTCTTCAGTAAGTCTTGCAGAATTCCTGACATCTGGAGTTAATCAACAAATCTTTCAAAATAAGATCCCTCCTAATGTGTCTGGGCAGAATAGTAGACAATATTTTTACCTGACTTTTAACATTTTATAGCATGACATTATACTTCCAGGCTAAATCCTTAGTTCATTTATGCTGTAAATGAGGGGTAGCCAACTTAATTTGTGCTGCGATCTACTTTTTTTCTTCAAAATGTGCTGCGATCTACCATCTCAAGAATTTCATTGCCATAGTTAAAAAAGTTAATCAACACATATTGAAAAATGTTTATAAATTTTAAAATTAAATACAATTCAGAATTCTTATTTTAAATTCATACGTATTTAAATTTTTAATTTATGTGAAGTTTGTGTCTTCATGTCATCTACCAAGCTTTCAAAATCGGGGCTATACTGTGATAAAGGCCACATGTAAATAATCTTCTGTATGGAAGTCCGTAAGAATAGAGCGATTCTTATTTGTTTCAAATACGTAAAGGCCAACTCACATAGACATGTGGAACCAAAACAGCAATTTAAAAGTTCTGCATTTTTTTACATTTGGATACTTTTCTCGGCAAACATTTTCAAAGGTCTTTTTCAGATGATCTGGCATTTAGGAAGATATCACTTTGCAATGTAATAATTTCATTTTCAAGTAATATATTCTCCATGTCAAAAATCTCAGTGATTTTTTCTGCAATTTGTTTCGTATCTAAGTCAACATTAAACGGATAAGAAATATATTGAACAATGTCTTCAATTGTTTTAAAATCACCGAATCTGGTTTCAAAATCACCCACAACTTCCTCAATTTCAGAAACATATTTCTCACTATTTAATTCAAAAACAGGATATTTTTGCAAATTATCTTACATATTTACAAATTGATCGAATTTTTTTTCTTTGAGATTCTTAGCCATTGCCAAAAATTGATATTTATATGCAGAAATACTACGAATCATGTCACCCACATTTTTATTTTTTCCTTGTAATTCCAAATTCAGATCACTTAATTTACTGGTAAAATCTGTCAAAAAAGCCAGATCACAAAACCACTCCGTATCTTTTGTAGATGCTGATAATCATCTCTCCTTTGATCAACAATTTTTTTAAATTTCATTCAGCAAATTTCAAAATCTCTGTAGAAACTTACTCCGACTCAGCCACCTCACATCTGTGTGCAATATCAGATCTGGTTCATTTTCATCGAGTTGAATTTTGAAAAGTATCCTTTGAGAGATTGTTCTCTGATGGAATTCACGATTTTGAAAGCTATGTCCATAACACTTTTAGTATTTAAATCTTTTGCTGGCTAACACTCATTTGTGGATGATACTGTAGTAACTCAAAAAATCTGGGAATTCATCATCCTTTTGGCACAATGCGATGAATCCGTTAAGATGCTCCGTCACTGCTTTAGCTCCATCCGTTGTTATTGATACGAGCTTAAATAGTGGTAATTTAATTTTTTCAATAAAATTTTTAATGCATTAAATATATCAAGACCACTAGTTCTTTCTTTTAATGAAACCATACCCAGCATTTCTTCTCTAATGGCAGAATCATTGAAAACCACATGAAGAAAAAGGAGCAATTGAGCTGTATCATTTGACATCTGCATATTCATCCAGTTGTAAATAAAAGGACACACAATTAGCGATATGAGCACACAAAGAATGATGATATCCAGATATGTGAGCTTACTTAATATTAAGTAAGCTCACATTTTTACTCATTTTTTCGATGCATCGCATCATAGTATTTCAAGATAATTGTAGATCTTGAAGAGCACTTTTATTTTCATTTTTGTTCTTAAAATTTTTTTCTTAAACTCTTTCAAAAAAGAATCTGTTATTTCTAAAAATACGATACGTCTTTAATGAATTGACCATCAGAACATGGTTTGCATTTTTTTTTTTTTGCAAGATGACTCACTTTAAATGATGCTGCAGTTACAGCTTTAGATTGTAAATTTGGTGTCATGAAGACATTTTGTTGTGAAAATAATCTGGATTTAAGTTCTTTTAATTTATTTTTTCTAAGGCTATTATTAGGCGGAAAATCCAATTGGTATTTACCAATGAGCACGTTGAAGTGACTTTCTAGATTTCCTTTTTTGGGTATAGCCATGGAAGCATTGCAAATAAAACAACATTTTTCTTTTATCATTATAAAAAAGTATTCTTGTTCCCACTCTTGGTGAAAATGATACATTTTACTTTTTTTCATAGTATTCATTTTAAATCAAATGGTATTAAATTAACATCTAAGTACTGTCCAATTATTAATATTAAGTAAGCTAAATAAGAATTCGACACATACACTAAGCTCTTCACAATGTAACACCTTCCTCATTTCGACCCATACACAAATCTAATCCCCTAAGCAAGATCATTGAGAATCTACTTTACTCTCAACTCTGCTCCTTCATGAAAAATAAATTCAGCCACATTCATCATGGCTTCCTAATGGGCAGATCAACTGTGACTAACCTACTCTCCATTGAACATGACATAAAACTTAGCCTTGACAATAACAATCAGATAGACATTATATACCTTGACTTACAGAAAGCCTTTGACTCAGTACCACATAAGTTGCTTTGCCTCAAATTAAAGAACATAGGTCTATCAAGTAATGCCTTATCACTTATGTCTAACTTTCTTGAAAACAGGAAAAGCAGAGTTCATTTTGAAGGAAGATACTCCTCCACTTTCCATATACAAAGGGGAGTCCCACAGGGTTCTCCCCTGGGGCCACTACTCTTTGCTGTATATATTAACGACATACAAATTGTATGCAACATGTTGACATCAAAGTGCTCTCATATGCAGATGACTTGAAAATATACAAAACCATCAAAACAACACAAGATTGTGAATCACTGGAAAATGGACTAGACTTAAACACTAAACTTAAACAATTGCTGCACCATGTCTGTCACAGACAATCACAAAAAACACAAGATTAATTATCCCTATAAAGCTAATGGCTAATAATCAATAGCTAATAATCATGAGCTATTGAGAATACATGAGGTTTCAGATTTGGGAGTATGGTTTTCTGAGAAGGGAAACTTCAACACACATGAAAATAAAACTATAGCTAAGGCCTCCAAATCCCTTGGACTGGTTAAAAGAATCTGCTTCGATTTCACCAATGTACAGCTCATAAAAACAGCTTGCATAATGATCATCAACCCAATTCTAGAATATGCCTCACAAATCTGGAATCCTCACACCAAAATTCTTATAAAACAACTGGAACGTATTCAGAAATCCATAGTCAGATTCCTGGTGTACAAATCTAGGTTGGAATTGAACACAAAATCCTACAATGAATGGTGCATTCACTTTGGGATTGTACCACTCTACCAAAGAAGAGCTGCGGCAGACTGCAAATTCCTAATGCATCTCGTGGCTGGCAAGCTCGATGCCCCCGAGCTGTTCTACCTCATCAACTTCAGCTGTCCTCCAAGAGTCTTGAGAAGACAAAATATGCTGGCACAAGAGCCATTCAGAACTGATCAACTCAGATTCCATTACTTCAACAGAACTGCAAAATTGCTGAATGAATCCAACATTGATATCCTAAATGAAAACATTAATATCAAAAAAGAGCTACAAAGGTTTTTCAATCAAACTAATAGAGAATGAAAATAAATGACTAATTTAATAATAACAACAATAATAATACTATAAAGATAGGTATACTTAGCTTTAACAAAAAAAAAAAAAAATTTTTTTTTTTTTTGTTTTTTTCTTCAATGAACTAAGATAAGAAATAACAATTACAAAAAAAAAAAAAAAAAAAAAAAAATTGCGATAACAATAAGAATAATAACGCAAAGCAATTAATGCAACTACTTAATGTGAACTATCAAGAAAAGAAAACAACAAAATGCTTAGAAATACTAATTTCTCTGTTACCACAGCTTTGCTAAAATGCAAATCGCTTGTAACACATGATATGCATTGTATATGTTGTAAATTGACCTTGTATATTTGAAATTGTATATTGATACCTGACATTGTGTACAGATTGTAAATAAAAGGATTACTATATTTCTACTGTCAAATTCCTCCTCTGTAAGGCTTCGGCTGTTTTGGAGTAATAAATAAATAAAAATAAATTGTCATGGAAAAAAAAATAATAATAAAAAAATAACTGCTTGAATTTTCACTAGACAAGCCTAGCGGTTGCATGGCAACAAGAGAAGTCACGTAGTTCAACGGATTTGTAATAAGTGTATACAGTGGGACGCGTATAATAATAATAACATTTAGATTTTGACTAATCTATTTTTTATATATATTCAAAAATTGTCGCGATCGATCGAAATAAAAGTCGCAATCGACTTGTTGGCCACCCCTGCAGTAAATCGTTAGTTTCCTTAAGAACTTGCATCTGGTTTGTAACATCCTCAATCTTTGCATGAGGCAGACACTTATTCTATCTCATTTGTCTTTTTATATAAAATATTCCAAATTTCTTTTACAACTGAGTGTCCTTCCAATAAAAGTAACTCATTTTGAACCAGAGGCATATCAGCATGTGGCACGGGTGCATGAACCATGTCTCTAAATTTACAGAGGCCCAAAAATAAAAAAACATGACTTTGTGAGACAATAAATAAACACTGCACCAGGGCAAAACCTCATGCTAATATGCCAATGAACAAAAATTTATATCAGAAATACTTTCTTTGATTTTTATATGAATCAAATAATGAAAATTTAAATTGGATTATATTATTATTAGCATATGGTGTAAGGAACCCCGAGGCTTATGCTGCACCAGCTTAAAAAAAAAAAAAAAAAAAAAAAAAAAAATTCTGAATTACTCTGAGAGAGAGAGAGAGAGAGAGAGAGAGAGAAGGAGAATCAAAAGGGAATCACCAAGAAAGAGAAGAATGATGATATCCAGATATGTATAAACAAGCATTCCAATACTGGTGGCCAGACATCCAAAATGTTTTTTGGGACACTGGGACAAAAACTAGAAACTACTAACATTTTACAGGCCTGACTTATAGTGCTTAGGAGTAAGGGTGCAATGGCACATGCTCCTTCAGTGGACCATGGGTCAAGCCCAAGTGATTGCGAAATACAATTACTGTAAGCTCCTCTGATCCTGTATGCAGGATCTGGTCATGCAGGAGTATAAAGAACTTTTTTTTTTATGCTTTAATAAGTTTTTATTATCTCTATTTGCACAAATTCATTTTCGATTTCAAACAAAATCTACTAAATAAAACCTCATAAAAGGCAATCACAATTCTAGTGCTGGAAAAATTACTTATGTGCATAAGTTCACTAAGAGTAAATAAATACTAGTAAACTAGTAAATAAATTTGATGAATTTGAGGTATTGCTCAAAACATCGAAGGCAGATATTGTTGGGATATCAGAGACGTGGTGTCACACAGATATAAGGGATGCGGAACTGCAATTTGGGGAGTACAACGTCTACAGAAAGGATAGACAGGATAGGAAGGGGGGAGGTGTTATGCTATTAGTTAAGAAACACATAAAAACCAAGGAAGTGAAGCCAGTCGACAGCGCTGGACAGTGCAGTGTGGAGTCAGTTTGGTGTGACATAAACATTGGGAGATCAAAATTGAGAGTAGGAGTGTGCTATAGCCTAATGACTCTGATGAGTATAATAAGGAACTGTACAGGGAAATAGAGTGGGCCAGTAAATCAGAGTGTCTTATAATGGGAGATTTTAATTTCCCAGATATTGACTGGAATTTGGGGGCTGGATACTCACACACTAGCAGGGCTTTTGTGGATTTATTGGATGATTGTTTTTCTACATCAACATGTTCGGGAGGCAACTAGAGGGAGTAATACTCTTGATTTGATTATCAGCAGTGATTCTTCATGCATTAAGAATCTGCAGATAAATGAACCACTAGGTGGAAGTGATCACAGTGTGCTGAAGTGGGATTTACTCAAAGAGGTAACTACCATTAGAGGTAAAGAGAAGGGTTATTGCTTCCGTAAAGGCGACTACGATGGACTGAGACAGTATTTAAATTCTATACAGTGGGACCAACTGATGATGTTACCAACAGCAAATTCAAAATGGGAAGCATTCAAAGAACTTATCTTGGAAGCTACTAGGCTTTACATACCAACTAAGAAATATTGTTCTAGGTTTAGGCCAAAATGGATATCAGATGAACTAATGAGGCATATGGCAGAGAAGAAAAATGCATGGGATACTTACAAATTAACACATGACACAGAAGCCTATGATAGATACAAGTTGATATGCAACCAAGTTACAAAGGAGGTTAGGCAGGCGAAGGCAGATTACGAGAAATCCTTGGCAAGGGATGCAAAGAAAAACAGCAAAGAGTTCTTTACTTATGTAAACTCTAGAAGGAAAGGGATGAATCAGATTGGTCCACTTGATATTGATGGGTCAAGTGTTGATGATCCTGCTCAGGTAGCTAACAAACTAAATGAATATTTTGCATCGACATTCACACATGAGGAGTTATTCAGCGAGGGGAATGCCAGAGGTGTATTCAACTCTAGCAGTAAGTTACAGAATCTTGAAATAACTGGGAGTAAAGGGGAGGAGAAACTGTTGAAGATAAACACAAGAAAGGCACCCGGGGTGGATGGGATCTATCCAGTTATATTAAAGGAGGCAGCAAAGGAAGTAAGCAAACCCTTAGCCATAATTATGAGAGCTTCCTTGGACTCAGGGGAGGTACCCATAGACTGGAAATGTGCAAATGTGACCCCCAATTCACAAAGGAGGATCAAAGGCTGACACAAGTAATTATAGACCTGTGAGCTTAACTTCTGTTCCAGGAAAATTAATGGAGGCACTGGTTAAAGAAGCACTGCAGGATCATTTAGACAAGACTTCAGTTATAGCTCAGACACAGCATGGTTTTGTTAAGGGGAAGTCTTGCCTGACCAACTTGACTGGATACTATGATGCAGTCACAAAAGAACTGGATGCAGGGAATAACTTTGATATTATATACTTGGATCTTAGAAAGGCTTTTGATACTGTTGCACATGAAAGACTGCTACACAAATTGGAGCAGTGTGACATTGGAGGCAAATTGCTGCTATGGATAAAGGGGTGGTTGAGGGGGAGAAGACAGAGAGTGGTAATCAATGGACACTGCTCATCGTGGACTGATGTTATTAGTGGAGTCCCTCAGGGCTCAGTGTTGGATCCATTATTGTTTTCTGTATTTATAAATGATATTGATGATGGTATATCGGGATTAATGTCCAAGTTTGCAGACGATACAAAGGTTGGCAGGGTTGTCAAGGACACTACTGACACTATGCTGCTGCAACAGGATCTGGAAAGGTTGAGCAGATGGGCTGAGAAGGTGGCAAATGAAGTTTAACATTGACAAATGTAAAGTACTACACATGGGAAACAGCAACCCCAGAGCAACGTATCAACTCTGTGGTACAACACTGACAGTGGTAGAGAATGAAAGGGACTTGGGGGTGGTTGTGCAGGCAGATATGAAGTTCTCTGAGCAGTGCAGACGGGCTGCAAGAGTAGCTCATGGAGTATTGTCAATGATATACAGGAATTTTTCCAGCAGGGATAAGGAGGTGATTATTCCATTGTATAAGGCGATGGTCAGGCCACACCTAGAGTACTGTATACAGGTCTGGAGGCCTCATTTTCAAGAAGGATGTAGAGCTGCTGGAACGAGTACAGAGAAGGGCAACAAGATTAGTGAATGGAACAAAGGGGTGCTCTTACGAAGAAAGGCTTAAGTTTTGCAAATTACAGAGTCTGGAGACTAGGCACCAGCGAGGTGATCTGATAGAGGTGTATAAAGCCTTGAATGGTTTAAGCATGCTCAATGCTGATGGGATTCTTCCTCTAGCTCAGAATAATCACCTGAGAGGGCATAAATTCAAATTGAGGAAAGACAGATGTAGGATAGACGTGCGGAAATTTGCCTTTAGCCAGCGGGTGGTTGGTTGGTGGAACAGACTTCCATCCCTTGTGGTGGAGGTTGATAGCCTAAATAAGTTTAAGGCTCAGCTGGACAGGTATTTTGAACGAACAGCGGGGTGAAGTGGAAGTGGTTTTTTTTTTTTCTTCTTGCTGCATAAGCTTGCTTTCTTGCATCAAATGCCTCTACTAATGCTAATGCTAAAAGAGTTGTTCTAAGAAAATAAGGATAACAACTAAGCACAAATTTCCTTTCCTTCTCCTACAGCTATAAGTAGACTTTTGGAACTAGTCTACAGACCCCAGTTTGGGAAATGCTACCGATTTATAACATAGAGGAAACAGCTCTTTTTTTTATTAGAATGTAACCAGACAAAACAATATTGAATGGTACTGTAAAGGGGTGTAAAAAAATCAAAGCAAGGGTCACCCATGCATTCTGTACAAATACTGACAGGAGTGACAAATGGATTGTTACCGTAACTATAAGGTAGCAAAACCTCGATGCATTAAGAATTTCAACCCATCAATTTACAGAAATTATAGACATAACAGTAAAGCAGGGATGAGTGCAGTAGAATTTTGGAGTGGCTGCAAAATTTCAACAAGGAAATGAGAATTAAAAACTGCAATTAAGCCTTTTTTGCTTTTAGATAATGTTTCTTATCACAAAGCAGTGGATCTTAGTAATGTGGCAATCAAGTTCCTACCTCATAATTTCAAAAGTTTTCCTACAGCCTCTTATGGTGGAATTAAGAGTTTTAAGGAAGATTAAAGGTGACATCAGGTGAAGAAGATAGTAGAGTATCAACAATTTTTCACTTAAACTGTCCTTGAAAGAAGCATTGTATGTGATCACACTTTCGTGGGATGAAGCTTCATTGCAAACAATAACTGCTGGACTCACGAGCTTATCGAAAAAGTTCATTTAGATATCCCAACAATATCCACCTTTGATGTCTTGACCAGCACATCAAATTGATCAAATTTATTTACTATACTCCTAGCTTTAGTGTACATGCAAGTATACATGCACTTGTCCTTACGTTTAGTTACCCTAACACAGCCAATGTATTTACTTGTTCCATAACAACTTCCAGAAGTTCTTGAATTCCCCAGTACCTTGCTTTCCAGGCTGCTGCTCATTTCAAGAAGCAGTGCAAGAATAATTTTCACCTCTGCTTTTGGCTACTGTTAATTTATTAGTCTGTGAACCTCCCCAAGCTAGTAGTTTTCTAACCCAGTTTAACACTGCCTCAACAGCATCAGCAAATATTCTTGTACCCTTTCTTTTTAAGTGTATCCCATCCATTTAGAAGCAGCTTCTCCTGTTAACAAGCACAGACAATGCTGAGAAAAAGTCTATCCCATGAGCCTTGCATGATTTCTCCAAGGCCAAATTGATTGACAAGGCTCTAATCATATACTCCCTCCTCCCATCATGTCTGGGTGGAATTGCAAGTATTTTTAAATTTAACCATAACTCATAACTTTTTTTTTCAACACTGACGTGTACTTGCTAAGTAAGTCCATAGAGTTCCTACTCTTAATGTCATTAGTGCCAATATGTACAACAATATCACCTTTTGTGCCTTTAAAAAATGATATCTGCTATACAATATCATCAACTTTTGCCACTGGCAGACATTCAAAAATTCACTGCTAAGTTTATACTAAGCAATCAATCAAATATTAAAAACATTTTTTCTTGCAGAAAAAGATCTGCTGAAATTTATCGTAATTTTTTTTTTAAATGCCATTAAGGCATTTAAAAAAAAAAATTTACAATAACCCCCTTTGTGAATTGGTGATACATTTGCACACCTCCAGTCCATGGGGACCTCACCTGAGTCCAAGAAAGCTCTCATAATTATGGCTTAGGGTTTGCTTACTTCCTTTACTGCCTCCTTTAATATAACTGGATAGATACCAACCATCTTAGGTGCCTTTTTTATGTTTAAACTTCAACAATTTCTCCTCCACTTTGCTCTCAGTTATTATAAAATCATTTAGCTCCCTGTTAGAGTTCGATTAACTTCTGGCACTTCCCTCATTGAATAACTCCTCATGTGTGAATGTAGATGCAAAATACTCATTCAGTTTACCAGCTACCTGAGCATGATCATCAATAGTCAAACCATCTATGTTAAGTGGTCCAATCTGATTCTTCCCTTTCCTTCAATAGTTTACATAAGTAAAGAACTCTTTGCTGTTTTTCTTTGCATCCTTGGCAAAGGATTGTAGGATCATCTTAACAGGACTGAAATTATACAGAAGTCACAGAATAGGTTTTTAAGAGGGGGGAGAGGATTCAGTCTCTCCAATCTGATTATCTACTATGACACAGTGACAGTAAAGTTTTGTGGTACCACTACACTCAAGTGGTGGAGAACAAAACAGACCTAGGGGTAATTGCACAGTTAGCATTACTTTAGGCATATGATGCAAGAAAGCAAGCTTATGCAGCATCAGCCAAAAAAAAAAAAAAACTCCCATTTCACCCATCCATTCACTCCAAATGCCTGAAGTTCTCTGAGCTGTACAGATGAACTAGTAGAACCACTGTTCTAGGGGGATTCTGTCAATAATATACTGGAACTTTGCAAGCAAGGACCTAGGAGATGATTAACTCGTTGTATAAGGCAATGGTTGGGTTACATCTTGAGTACTTCATACAGGTGTCAAGGCCTTGTTTTAGGAAAGATGCGAACCTAGAATGGATGCAGAGAAGAACAAACAGATTAGTGAAAGACACGGAGGAGTACTCTTACCACAAAAGACTCCGGTTCTGCAAATGCACCACTTGGAAAATAGGTACTTGCAAGGAAACTTAATTGAAATGTTTAAAGCTTGAAATGGATTGAATAAACTTAACAATAGTGACATTCTAACTCTTTCTCAAACAATGCACACAAGGGAACAGAGGGCGCTGACTCTCTTTAGAAAATACAGCTGCAAGTTACAGGCTCCGAAAAAAACGATAAGTTTTTGCTTTTTATTTACATTATTGTTATTTTATATTGTACTTAATACGTAGTCTTATAGTTCTAATTACGCTGGTTATTTTTATTTTAATTTGTATAAACAGTTTTTGTAGATATACGTAATACTTTATAAAACCGGTATTTCATTCGAATATTGCAGGCATTGTTTTTGTATATAGTGATAGGGAATTCAAATTTTTAATTGAGGTAGTTAGGTAGCTCTAACGTATAATTATAGAAACAGTAACACGCTTCACTGTTTCTATTAGATAGCGTAGTATTGACATTTAATTTAATTTAATTTATTGATCTTATTAATTTAAAATATCATGCCCCAAACTAGAGCAGCAAAGCAACGTGCACAAAGTGGCAGGAGTGCTGTGACTCGGGGAAGAACTGCGGGGGGCGATTCTCCAACGCATCACAGCCTAAAAAAATGTGCGACTTGTGAAATGTTTGCCGAACTATCTGAAACGGAACATGATATTGCCATGGGGGATGTCTTTGTGTGTGCGCGATGTAAGGAGTGTAAGGAAATCAGGCGACAACTCAGCGTTGTTATGGGCCTATATGAGAGTTTGAAGGACAGGGTAGATGCCCTCGAAAGATCTAAATTGAGGGGCCCATCAGGCGCTCAGCTGCCCACATCAACGCCAGAGCTTGCACTTGGTCATCACGCAACACAGCGGCAACCCCCAAGGCAGATTGCGCTGGTCCCAAAGGAACTAGTAGTTGTTGGTGACTCTAGTGTCAGGGAAACGGGAAATATATTGTGTAAAAAGGATAAGTGGAACAGGACCAGGGTATGTCTGCCAGGGGCAAAGGTTGATGACGTTGTTTGTAGAGCAGATATCATCTTTTAAGGGCACAAAAGGTGATATAGTTGTACACGTTGGCACTAATGATATTAAGAGTAGGAGACCGGCAGAATTACTTAACAAGTACAGGTCACTGTTGAAAAAAAGCCATGAAGTAGGGTTGAATTTGAAAGTGTCTGCAATTCTGCCCAGACACAATAGGAGGGAGTATATGATGAGAGCCTTGTCGATCAATTTGGCCCTGGAAAGATTGTGCAAGGCTCAAGGGGTAGAATTTTTTTCAGCCTGGACTGTACTTGTTAACAGGAGAGATTGCTTCTACAGGGACGGGATACACTTAAATAGAAAGGGTGCAAGAATATTTGCTGATGCTATCGAGGCAGTGTTAGGTGGGTCGGAAAACTGATAGCTTGGGGGGATACAAGGACTAATAGTTTAACAGTAGCCGTAGGCAGAGGTGAAGGTGATTCTTGCACAACTTCTATTAGAATAAGTAGCGACCTGGAGCGAGGGGTGTTGGGGGTTTCAGGGACGGATGTCAGTCATCGTGAAACAGGTGGGTATATGGGATGTGTTAGAGTGGCTGGGAATAGGAATAGGTGCATGTATACTTGCATGTATACCAATGCTAGAAGTATAGTAAATAAATTTGATGAATTTGAAGTGTTGGTCAAGACATCAAAGGCGGATATTGTTGGGATATCAGAGACGTGGTGTCACCCAGATATAAGGAATGCCGAACTGGAATTTGGGGAGTACTATTAGTACAGAAAGGATAGACAGGATAAGAAGGGAGGAGGTGTTATGCTGTTCATAAAGAAAAATATAAAATCAAAAGAAGTGCATCCAGTTGATATAGATGAACAGTGCACTGTTGAGTCAGTTTGGTGTGACATAAGCACTGCGAAAGCAAAAATTAGAGTAGGAGTGTGTTATAGGCCTAATGACTAGAATGAGTACAATGAACAATTGTACAGAGAAATAGAGTGGGCTAGTAAATCGGAATGTCTTATAATGGGGGATTTTAACTTCCCAGATATTGACTGGAACTTGCGGGTTGGGCACTCACACACTAGTCAGACTTTTGTGGATTTATTGGATGATTGTTTTCTGTAGCAGCATGTTCGAGAGGCAACCAGAGAAAGTAATACTCTTGATCTGGTTATCAGCAGTGATCATTCATGTATTAGGAATTTTCAGATAAAAGAACCACTAGGTGGCAGTGATCACAGTGTACTGACGTGGGATTTACTTAAAGATTTAATTACCATCAGGGGTAAAGGAAAGGGTTTTTGCTTCCGTAAAGGCGAGTACAGTGGTCTCCGACAGTTTTTAAATTCTGTACAGTGGGATCAACTGACGAGGTTACCAACAGTAAATTCTAAGTGGGAAGCATTCAAGTAATTAATCGTGGAAGCTACTAAAAGTTTCATACCTATTAAGAAATATTGTTCAAGGTTTAGGCCTAAATGGTTGTCAAATGAACTAATGAGACTCGTAACAGAGAAGAAAAATGCATGGGATGCATATAAATTATCAAGCAACTCAGAAGCCTATGGCAGATATAAGTTAATCTGTAATCAGGTCACAAAGGAGGTTCGGCAGGCGAAGGCAGATTACGAGAAATCCTTGGCAAAAGATGCTAAGAAAAACAGAAAGGATTTCTTTACTTATATAAACTCTAAAAGGAAGGGGATGAATCTGATTGGTCCGCTTGACATCGATGGTTCGACTGTTGATGATCCTGCTCAGATAGCAAACAAACTGAATGAGTATTTTGCATCTACATTCACACGTGAGGAATTATTAAGGTTTGAAAATAGCAGAAGGTTATCAAATTGTAGCAGGGTGTTTAATGATCTTGTAATAACTGAGAGCAAAGTGGAAGAGAAATTGTTGAAGTTAAACGTAAAAAAAGCACCTGGGGTGGATGGGATCTATCCAGTTATATTAAAGGAGGCGGCAAGGCAAGTAAGCAAACCCTTAGCCATAATTATGAGAGCATCCTTGGACTCAGGGGAGGTTCCCACGGACTGGAGATGTGCAAATGTATCCCCAATTCACAAAGGGGGATCGAAGGGTGACAAGAGTAATTACAGACCAGTTAGTTTAACTTCTGTTCCGGGTAAAATAATGGAGTCGCTGGTTAAAGATGCATTGCAGGATCATCTAGACAAGACTGCAGCAATAATTCAGACACAGCATGGGTTTGTTAAAGGAAAGTCTTGTCTGACAAATTTGATAGGATATTATGATGTGGTTACAAAGGAACTGGATGCAAAAAACAATTTTGATATCATATATTTGGATTTCAGGAAAGCTTTTGACACTGTTGCGCATGGAAGACTATTGTACAAATTGGAGCAGAATGGTATTAAGGGTAAGTTGCTACAATGGATAAAAGGATGGTTAAGTGCGAGAAGACAGAGGGTGGTAATCAATTGGTGCTGCTCTTCTTGGACTAATGTTATTAGTGGAGTCCCACAGGGTTCAGTGTTAGGTCCACTGTTGTTTTGTATATTTATCAATGATATTGATGAAGGTATATCAGGCTTAATGTCGAAGTTTGCAGATGATACAAATGTTGGCAGGGTTGTTAATGACAGTAATGGCAGTGTGCTACTGCAACAGGATCTAGATAATTTGGGCAGATGGGCTAAGAAGTGGCAACTGAAGTTTAATGACAAATGCAAAGTACTGCATATGGGTAGAAATAACCCCCAGAGAAACGTACCAACTGTATGGTACTACACTTAAGGTGGTAGAAAATGAAAAAGACCTGGGAGTAATTGTGCAGTCAGATATGAAGTTCTCTGAGCAATGCAGACAGGCTGCCAGGGCAGGTCATGGGGTTTTGTCAATGATATATAGGAATATTGCTAGAAGAAAAAAGGAGGTGATTATCCCTCTGTATAAGGCAATGGTCAGGCCACGCCTTGAGTACTGCGTACAGGTCTGGAGACCTCATTTTAGGAAAGATGTAGATTTACTTGAGCGGATACAGAGAAGGGCAACAAGATTGGTGAGGGGAATGAAGGGATCCTCTTACCAAGAGAGGCTTAAGTTCTGCAAATTGCAGTGGCTGGAGACTAGGCACCTGCCTGGTGATCTGGTTGAGGTATATAAGGCCTTGAATGGATTGAGCACGCTGAATTCTGATGGGATCCTTCCACTTGTTCAGATTACGAACCTAAGGGGGCATAAATTCAAATTAAGAAAAGACAGATGTAGAATAGATGTGCGGAAATTTGCCTTTAGCCAGCGGGTGGTTAATTGCTGGAACAAAACTTCCATCTGTCGTTGTGGAAGTTGATAGCTTGAATAAATTTAAGGAGGAACTGGACAGGCATTTGGAGGGAATGGTATGATTTTTTTTTTTTTTTTTGGCTGATGCTGCATAAGCTCATACATTTGCTTTTTTGCATCACATGCCACTACTACTACTACTATTTAAAAAGGATGGCTGCAGGATAGATGTGCAAAAATCTGCTTTCAGCCAGCGTGATTGTTGGTACAATCTACCATCTGGTGGTTCTGCCAGTGGGTAATTTAAAGAAACTTACGGGCCTCATGGCCCTTTTTCATGATAAGTTTGTTAAAAAAAAAACAGATTTAAAAATGTTATTTGAGTGGTGTAGGTTTTTTTTTTTTTTTTTAGTGGCTGAAGCTGTATAAGCTCACTTACTTCTTGCAGCATTTAGTGATACTATTGCCAATAAGAATAATAATCGTATACATTTATTTGTCATGTAGTAAAATGTATATACCATTGCAACAGTCAATACTTCAGACAGTAGCATGGCTAAAGTGTATATACCGAGGGACTGCACAAACCATGAACTCCAAGTTTCAATGAACCCCATACTGCAGAAAACGTTTTGAATGACTGGTTTCAAATGTATTATTTTAGTGGTCAGAATAAAATATCTGTTTACAAAATAGCAAAAAAAGCACTCAAATATTTGTTTCTAACGTGAAGTGCTTTTTTTTTACCGTAAAATCGTGTTTTGTAAAGATTTCGTCCTCAGTGTGCTGCTGTTCTTACTATACCGGAAAATATAAATTAAATGTCAGAAACGCAGACATGAGTACTGTACTTTATTCCTCTACTCAGAAATCCAATTATCTGCGCACCATGCCATTTAACCATTCTGAATCATTTGTGTTGTGTAATCTATTTGTAATTTCATAATTTTCACTTCTAAGCAGATAATCGTGAAGCTGAAAGGCGGTTTTCTTCCACCGCTTAAAATTGTATTTAAAAAAAAAAATAGAATTTTAAGAATTTATAGAATTTAAAAATAAAATAAAAATCATTCAAATATTTTCACAATGATGTTTTTCAAATGTAAATCTACTTACTTAACAACCTTCCCATACTTTTCGAATATCTTATGGAGGTCGTTATTCGTAAGTGAGAATGGCAAATTTCCAACGTACACTGTACTTTTACTAGGCGCAAGTCCACCGCTCATGTTCAAGCTACGAATATCACACACTGTAGTAGGGGTAGAGTATCAAAGTTTTCCAGTGTTCCTGTTTAAATGTGACATTCAAACATATTTAACCTGTGTTCCGATACTTTAAACATTGAGGACGCGATCGTTTTATCTGAATGTTAAACTTTGTCATTTTTTTATTTTATAACTTGTGAATTTTACATAAAAACATTCACAAAGTGATTACACAGTTAATTACTAACGCGTGCATAAAAACATTCACAGAGTGATTACACAGTTAATTACTAAGGCATACATTTTACCCAAATTAATACAGCTTCCAACTCAACTGTTAGGACAATTATCGTTTACTTCTGTTATAAAATATCATTATACGAGAAAGAAGTGCCATCTTGCGACAATACTCTGAAACCTTAAATAATTATTATTAATAATCTAAGAAAAGCAGTTTGAGGCTTTAGCCCTAAATGCATCTTAGTCTAAGAAAAGTCATAGTACATTTTTGGAGCATAGCCTCTTTCTGTACGTACGAGGGGTTTCCGAAAAGTAAGGTAACACATTTTTTCTTTCGATGATGTTTAATAATACGAAGTTGAAATTACACACCAAGAAATAAGTGAACATTCACTACTTTTCCACAAAGTCTCCAGATTTATTGATGCACTCGTCCCAACGATGGATCAGTTTATCAATACCAGTACTGAAGAGGTCTGTACCCACTCGCAGTAACCAACATCGCACCGCTTGATGAACTTCCTCATCCGTGGTGAAATGCTTTCTGAAAGGTGTTTTTTCAGAGGGCCGAACAAATTGAAGTCTGAAGGCGCTGAATTTGGGCTGTAGGGGGATGTGACAAAGTTTCCCAACGATTACAACTCAACCACTCACGAGTAGTATGGGCAGTGTGTGAAGTTGCGTTGTCGTGCAACAAAATCACTCTGATTGTCGGGAGTCCTGGTCGTCTGCGTCGAATATTGGCTTTCAGTTTTTCCAACGTTGCACAGTAAAGCTGTGCATTGATTGTTCCTCCCTTCGGTAAGAAATCCACCAACAGAACGCCTTGGCGATCCCAGAACACTGTGGCCATTGATGTCAAACTGCCCGCTTTAAATTCATTGCACCAAAAACATACTTGTTTCTTTGTCATCACCTTTTCGCCATACACAGCAACCAGTTTATGGTGAATGTCACTTGGTGAGAGTCCTTTTGCTTCCAAAAAGCGAATAACTTCAAGAACACCTGTTTTGGACCACACTGGCACAGTAGTCGCCCTTTTGCAACTGGAATCTGTTGTGAGGCAACAGCACCGCAACACTGCACTGGCGATCTTTTTTTACGTTATTAACGGGTCTATCTGTCCACCGTGTTTCATTTCATTCCCTTTCACCATTATATATATATATATATATTTTTTTTTTTTTTTTTTTTCCGTTCTCGTACCCATAGTTTGGGTGGGTTTTTTTTTTTTAGTTATTTTTGATATTACCATTTTTTACATATATATAGATATTTTAATTAATTATTTTATTTATATATATATAATTTTTTTTCTTTTTTTTTTTTTTTTTGCTGGTACTCAGGATTAGGCACCCTGGGTGTGGGATTTGCTGGCATCCACTGGTATGGCACATCTGCCGGTGGATGCGGGACTTTGTGCTATAGCACAGACTATTGGAACAGGCCTGGCTTTACATGACGTCGAACGTGCGCCGAGAATTGGCTGTCCAGGAGGTCCAGGGACAGCTACTCCCTGGTGGCAAAATGGCCTGACATGGATAACACATACTGCAGTATTTTAGTGTGTGTTAATACTATGTCAGGCCCATTGAACAGGGATTATTTCCTCACAGAGGTATTAGGTGGAGAAAGGCATATGCCTAGGGGCCGCCATAAACAGGAAACATACACATTACCTTACTTTTTGGAAACCCCTCGTAGCTGTGAGAAACTGCGTGCTTTTTATTTGGAGTATGGCAATACCAAGACAACTCGTGGCAAAGTGTTTCTACAATAAATGATAGAAGTAACAAACCCAGTTCGTTCAAAGCTAGGCACAGAAAGCGGCCTCATTGATGCAAATATTTGCAGAAATGAGGAATTCCAATATTTTTTGTCTTCCAAAAATGCAGGCTTTTACTCTTCTATAATAGCATTTCGCAATTGAAAAAAGTGCAACCCAACTCCAATTAATCAAAGAAAAAAAAAATCGAACAAATCGCCATGGTAAAGTAAGTACGTTGGCTCCACTTCAAGACTAACTTTTTCATTAAGGCACTTCCGGCTGTGTGCCTAGGGCCTACCGAAAAAAATATAATCAACAATTTTATTCCAACAACAAAATTCTGAAAACTAGTGTTTAAACACGGGTATTCAAGATACACTGCCCTACCGTTAATAGCCGGACACTCCATTGATCACGCCCTGCCCAAGCACCACGTGGCAGAAACAACTATAAATAGACTTCATTGGCCTTCGAGAAGACAGCAGTACGACTGTGATTGTAAGATGCCCGATCAACGGAATCAACAGACTTCCAGCGCGGAATGACAATAGGATGCCAGATAAACAATCGGTCTGTACGTGACGTTTAAACGGCACCGAGGATTCCTTGATGACGTGGAAGCGTAATTGTGCTGAAACCGTCACGAACGACCCAGAAAACCTCACAACACACAGACCCTGAGTAAGATTGTAGGGATACATGTCCGTACCAGTAAGTACTGTGAGATGGGTTATCATGGTTGTACAGCTGTCTACAATAATCACCGCGACTGATGCCAGACGACGTCTATCCTGATATAAGGCCCACCGTTCTTGAACCATAGACAAATGGAAAGTACATTGACTCATCGGATCTAGGATAACTCTGAGGGCTGTACCTTGGTGTAGCAGATGTCCGGATCAAGCTACCTGCTGGACTGTATCCCAGCAATGAAATTTGGCAGAAGCAGCGTGATGGTCTCGGCGCTGTTTTTCATGGTTTGGCCTAGGACCACTGGTTGTTTTGGATAAAACCATCCATATTGAGGTCTATCTAGATGTCCTGGACAATAATGCATTACCTATGTTGACGCAAGCTTATACCTGTGTCAACCTGACGATGCTCCATGTCATACCAATCGCGTTTTGATGGACTAGTTTGAGGATATTGGCATCAGAA